>NC_140650.1:30784830-31339810 GCF_978046115.1 Saccoglossus kowalevskii | reverse complement strand
TCGATATGCCATCAAATGTGGCAACAACAACAGATTGCAACTTAAAACGTTTTTAATGACTTAGTTTATGCTCCACGGTTCGGAAGACACATACATATGGCGTGTTTGGCTCTTGTACAAATTGTCAATATTTCCCGTAATCTCTATAATGGTCCACACATTTTCTTTTGAAGTGTCAATGTGATCTACGGCAGTTTTCCTTGCAATGATGTTATTAACGTTATTAAGTCCGGTCCCTGTCAAATCCTTCATGGATGCGAAGGTAGGTGTCGTACAAGGATACGCTGATTGGTATCGCTTCGTATAATAATTGGATATTAAAAATCCACCGCTTATACAGTTTTAACTAGTTCTTCGTCTGTCATACATTGTTAATAGTAAACATTTTCTTTCAATAATACCTGTTTTTACTATAATAAGTTGAGCTATGAGAGCGTTAAGCAAGGTTTCACGCACCTACGTAATACTTAATGTACAAACACATTCCGTAATGTAACAATTCAGTAACGGATATTATTCACGGAAAAAAATTATATTGATACTATAAATACAAAACCATTATAAAGATGTTCAAATTCAGCATGCCTGGGTTTAATTTTGGTTTCTGGCTTACTATTCACCGACAGTTCAAAATTGTAATATAGTAATTTACCTGCTCTACACTAAATTGCGTGTATTCAGTGTTCTTCCCCGCCAAATGCCCGAGGTATGTATTTTGTTACAATATATTTAATTAACATACCATTATTGTTTTTTAAAAGTTCAAGTACTCACTGTCTGTGTGACAAACAAGGTAACACCGCTACGGCTTAATGTAAAGGCAGAGACAACCATGTATCCCATAAGCATCAACTCTATAAAATTGCTAATTGACACATTTATTAGAATGAGGTTAAACATAAAAGTCTCCCGTGAACTAATACTGATTCATTGAGACGCAAATCCAGAACTGGCTATGACCTGTAGACATGACAGCTGTCCAAAGTTTGTCAGATATTCAATTACGAGTCATAGAAACTGTTCATGACCAAGGTCATACTTGTATTGCTGTGTCTCACATTGCGGCATAAAAACCTATATCAGTTTTGTGTTACAAATGAGTGTAGCATTGCTGATAACTCTTGTCAAGTCTTAATCTTTGCAAGAGATTACATGCTATTACTGTTTTATTTAATTGTCGTCAAACGTAGAATTTTAAGTAGAGGCATTGTAGCCGTATCCAAGAATTTTTCACATTGCGGACTGATACATTTAGAGTAAGTACTCAGCTCGGTCACTTTACCAATATTGACAGTACCATATACTGTTCTCGACAATCCACTATTTTGATTTATAAAAAAAATAGTGGGTACTTATTGTTTTTTTTATATCTTGAACGCTCCATATGTTGTACATTGTCATGTATAAAATGAAATCTGCAATGCCACATACTCATTTGCATTTCACTCTCTCCATTTAACATGTCATTACCAAACTCGAGTTAATTTAAGAGTACGTCATTATCGTTCAATCGTTTCCTCAATTATATTTCAGTGTCAGTCATCTACATACGACTCTGAAACAACGGCAGCGTTAAGATTCAATTGTCATCTGGGATACGTCTGCATTTGGAACAGCGATATCGCCAAAGCCGCTCAGCTATACCGAAATGGAAGAAGAGGAACCGAGATAAAAGTCATGTAATTATATAGTATAATTAACTAATAACGTAGACTCTGCATGAATGTTAAGGGCGGTGATCGTCGCGCCGCGTCGTGTTCGATATGGGATTCAAAGCGATGTATACAACGCGTGTAACGCGACGACCACCGCCCTTTAATTATTTGGTGTAATATAGACTGTGATGTCCTAATAAAACTACCTCCCGAGGGAGATTCCATTCTAATCACAAGAAATTCTGAGTGAGATATGTGTTCTTATTACGCAATGTCATGCATGCTTAACACGTAGTGTTAATGATATAAGTATGAATGTATGAATATTTAAATAAGCCATCCGACATTGATGAATTCTGTTCATTGTTACAGAAAATTTAGAAGTAAATAATTACAACTATTAATATTTGATCCTTCGTTAATAGAAATATTTTCAGTTCGATATATGCGTAATTTGCCACTTCATAAATTCATAAATAAATATCTCTTGCCTCAATCAATTTTGAACACGACGATTATGTTATTTGAATTGGTCCATAGCTCGGTCACGGTACAAGTTATGTGAACTATTCACGTTAACGAGACAGATAGAATTCAATACCAACAAATTCACACATTTGTGTGCTATATGTCAAATATTTAAGGTGCACTTTTGACATTTCCATCCAATGTAATCCCTCTCATTAATACGTTTCTCTCAATTCTCTATTTGAATATGTGATACGAAACATTTTCTCGTTTATCTCGAGCATGACAAATGCAAACTATAATTGGATTCTGCTAACCAAAATCTGCGCGTCAAGAGCGAAGGGAGTATGAAAACAAATTCAATTAATTGGGTACTCGTTATCCCACGGAGAATGTTTAAATCCCTATATGTACTAAGCATATTTATCCCTGTGACTATCGAGTTTAAACGATCACCGGTTCATTGAACGATTTCACCACTGTAAATAGACGGCAACACCAATCGTTCTTTTACCCTATACTTCATTCAAACCACTGTGCATACTATACAGCAGTATGCCATGGTATTACTAGCACGTCCAACTGCTCATAATACAGGTGTTTACTGTAGATTGTAAATCCTTCAATGTTCAACAGAACATATCAACCTAAATTCTGATATATATATATATGAGATAATAAATTCAGTGTAATATTAAAGTTTTATTTATCATACTCGATTGTTATCTTCATTTTTTGACACATCTAGTCCATATCTATATCAGTTATGTCACATTGGCTTAGTGAATGTTCCTCTTTTAAAACAAGTGCATATTTACTTTACACAGGGAAAGGAACAACACGCAACACAAGAATCGAATTCATACACAAATTATTGGGCATCGCCACTGTTAGTAAACATGCTAACCACTCCACCATATTACTGTGATAGGTATTTTTGATGGTTAAAAACCTTTCACTTAGGTAACCGGGATTCGGTCGTTTCCACGCTAGGCTGACAAAAACACACACAAGCTTCGTTCATGTTCCCAAACGATTCTCTGCCAAGTCCCTGGTTTTCACCCGAGACAGCATTAAATCACTCTTTATTTCTTGTCACTCCTTAACCAATTACAATCAGTATAAGAGACTCCAAGGCCTTGCCTTCCAACAAACAACCAATCACATGAAAGTTTTACACATCATAATCAATTAATTACTCGTCAAGCTGTCTAGAAAAAACACTTCTATATATTGTCAACACTAACTAATATTGATGGGGTAATAGTCTCGCACTAACATTCCACAAAGATACCACCTTAGTTAAAATCGCAAACAAAATTGGTTTAGGATTACAGCTACTGTATTGTATCTTAAAAACTGCAGAGTCATAAGATGTTTTTGGTTGATTTCGACCAGATCGCCATCTGGTCTTGTCATTAACCTTTATCAGTATATGTCATGGCAACCACTGTCAAACTGACTGAAATATAAATCATGATATTACCCCCCTCCAAAAAAAGGAGGAGCGCGAAATAGCCGCCTATAGTTAACACATGAACCTACGGCGACTAAATGGAATTACGCAAGTTCAATGTCGGATAACACAAACTACGTAGTTTTGTTAACCTTACACACATATAGTCTAATATTCACAATTCAATACGAACCACTCAACTTATGAATACCCGGGGGACAAACAATGAACATAAAATAGCCGTCTTCTATCACGCTTATTAATGAATTACAAAATACATACTTATTTACTGCGATAGAATAATTGGATTACGATCAGGTATAACTCAGCAACTAGCTCAAAACAAATGAAAATTACTGTACAGATATTTCAGGGCCACGAATTTGAAATCTTGTTTATCCCCTTGGTCCAATACACAGCTTCTAAGGGCGGACCGTGATCGTAGTTTGAAAACGCGTATTCAAGACATCGTTGTGCTTTTTGGCTCATTTGCATAACAAATCGACGCTCACAAACGTCCCTTACCCGAATACGATTAAGAAATATAGTTATTTTTTACGGAAAAACCTAAATTACCGTGACGGTTTCGGGCATGCATTGGTAACATATTTACAATACATTATACATGGCGGAATTACATTTCTCTGCGCAGAGAATTTGAGACTACGATAATTTGAAATGTGGCTTAATATCACTCACATATGAAACTATCGGAAATATTTAAGTTAATATAGTTTCTAACAATGATTTAAGCAATAATATGTATTGAGATATTTACGTATTCTTACAGTCGGCTATGTTTTGAACGGAAATAATATCGTGATGGAAAAATGTAATACTTGTAATGGGTAACCTTAATAATTGATTGGCCAATCTGGTGGTCTTACTATATCTTGTTTTATTATTTCATAAATCTACATAATTCAATAATGTTGTTTATTCTTGTCATATGATAAATCGAATGTAATTAATTCCTCGATGATATACTATCTTAAATGACAAAAGAACTAATGGAATTGGAAACAAACAAAACAAACACGATGTTATAGGAAATTCGTATGTATGTTGTACATATATTATTCCATATTAAAATAATGTGCAGAATATTTTAATTTTATATTTCGCAACGTACATATCAAACAATAACGGAAACAATCGATGAATTGACAAAAATAACTTATGGTTCTCGAAGTGATTTTTTTGAACTTCTTCTTGTATCTCAAAAATAACTCATCTTGTGATGGCGCAGTAAAAATTTAACCCTCACATCTGCAGAGCGATAAAACTATAGTTCGGGCCGCCCTTCTCTGTATATTTTTTTCTATGCGACCATCCCAACATAAATAAATAAATAAATAAATAAATAAATAAATAAATAAATAAATAAATAAATAAATAAATAAATAAATAAATAAATAAACAAACAAACAAACAAACAAACAAACAAACAAACAAACAAACAAACAAACAAACAAACAAACAAACAAACAAACAAACAAATAAACAAACAAACAAACAAACAAACAAATAAATAAATAAATAAATAAATAAATAAATAAATAAATAAATAAATGTCAGTGCTGCTGTCACCGATAACTTTAAATATTTCTATACCTACAACCTATACTTTCAGTGAATTGGGGTTAATCTTTAAACGTTAAAAGCATCACTGTTGTTTTATCTGTATTAATAACTATATTTAAAAAGATGATTGCAATATTACCATCATTAATTTGCTATTCCAAATAACATAATTATTTTCTAACTAATTATTTGTATTCACTGAATGCAGAATATTATGTCTATGAGTTGTCAAAGTGTCATAGTCTCTCTCGTGTTGTCCACGTATCGTTATCAAACTTATTTGACCATGTCTATCACTGCATATTTGAATTTGTTGGTTTCTAGTTTTGTGCACTGTATTATGATTGAGAACTATATGACTGATCGCCGAATGTTTTTATGCGATGAAACGAAGACGGTGATTTCATAATAAAGACTATATTCATTGATATGATCATGAGAGACATATATCGTATATGTGCTTTCTTTTTTCGAAATACCTTCTTATCACACAATGGGATACAATTATAAATAAAGATGAATAATATGAAGTTATTACGAGGACACCTCAAAGTATGCACGAAGACAGTATAGCGAAAGATGCGACAGCGTACTGTCTGAGTGCATAGTTTTAGGTATCCTCGTAATAACCTTATTATTATACATATTTTCCTTCCAAGGATACATCATGGATATGGCGAAGCCAAAAAGTTTAGAAGAGAATTGTAATGTATTCTCTTGTTTTTATGCAAATGAGTACACCTGGGTTTCCTGCACATGCTCAGCACAGAACAATAGAAGACTGGTGATGACTGTCTACTGAGTACAGCTTTATTACATGGTCTGACAATCCGTTGCAATCCAACAAGAATCAACGAATTTCATTGTGTGGAGTCCGGTCAAACCCGGGGGGCAGCCATGTTTGTTTTTATTATGAGAGGACGCTTACGTGCGTAATCATTCCATATTTGAAATTCGCATTTCCTTATATGGTAGGATGAAAATACCCCACAAAATTACGGCACGCTTAACTTATGGCATTACGGTGACAAATGTATAATAATTAAAATATACCGACCGGGATGTGTTTCAAAATTTTCAACATTTCATCATCGCGGGAGACATTGCTAACAATACAGTTATTTCATGTATATTGATCCGCACTGTTCGATACATATGAATTAGTTTTAAAAATCGAAACAACATACTTATTCAATCAAAAGTATCAAAATAACGTCCGTATATCAGCTGTAACCAACGATTCGTGCTATTGTAGAAATGATGGCAAAAAACAACAAAATTGCCCTTTGCATAAGAATCGAATATTAACATATCATAAACTTTCACGAATAACTTCTCTACAGTTAATATTTTATATGCATTTATGTTTTGGGATCTAACTTCCATTACTCTATTTCAGCATTAGGCACAGTTAACACCGGATCCAACATACTGGGTAAACCATGCTCAATATAATTATTGCACAAGTGGACGTGAAAACACCTTTAAAAGACAAAATGTGCATTTGGTCTTGGTAAATTTGTAGAACGACAGTGTTTTTTAAACTTAAAGCACGTACGCTTTGTTTGTCGTCGTTTCTCTTAAATGCATTATGTTGACAATGTCAGACATCGACGTCTAGAGTTGTTGTCGCCGTGTATGGATCAGTCGGATATGAAAAAATCAATACACCTACTATACGTATAGCGACACGTTTATGAATATTTAATTCAGACACATAAATTTAATTGTACTATTTAATATTGTACGTAAAAATATAGAAGGCAGCTGTAGTTATTGTTTCCAATAGAACATGTAATATAATCGTATTTTAATTTATAGCGATGCCCGTTAAACATTGCGTCATTGGAGTATTGCCGCAGTCATGCGTCACTGAGAAGTCTTACGCCAAGATAATGCGATGGGATCTCCAGAAGAGAATCTTTTCACGTTGTGTTTTGCAAACTTCCTTTCCAGCTATTGTCCTCTACGACATTTCAATGAGCGTAACCATGCAATTTTAACGAGTTTCATAACAAGATAACCACTCACTGCAATGTTCTTTTACAGTTATTGATTTCATGACGGGAATTGTAAATCATTCGAATGAGATTTTTTTCAATTAAAGATACGATATCAATAACCTGAATGTTCTGTATGCTATACGTGTCGTCTTCCTAGTAGTGGCAGATACCGGTCATTGGACCATACAACGCATTTGATTCAGCTGCACTGTGTCGTTTAGAAACTCGTTATTACGTAACACACACCACGTAGTTACCTTAATCGCACAAAGATCAATGCTAGTATGATTAGATTACCTGACGAAACTCTTGGGAACGCAGGTCAAATGTCCGATACACCGAAGGTTGTCAATCATCACGGAACGCGCGTCTTAAGTTACTTTTAAGATAAAACGGCAATATTTGATTATTAAATATAACAACTACATTCGTCATCATAATATTCGTCAGATGAAACGCTATCAAACATTGCTTTGAATAATGAAGTTAAACTTTGTTTACTACCAACACCTGATTGATGAATCTGGCAATGTATTATGCTAATCATTGTTCTCGCCAATTACGTGTTTGGTGTCACGCCCATATCGCTCACACTCTCGAAAATTTAGCGCATGCTCACTCTATAATTGTATAAATTACCAGTTACATAGAAAACGTGTGATAGTTGTACATGAAGTCATCGACGAGCATTGACGACTGCGAAGATCTGATGGTATTGCACATCGTGGTGAATCAATCGTTTTACAGAGTGTGTCCACCGTATTCTGTTTACAGCTGTGCCGTAATTATACTACTGCATACCAACTGTGTTCTATTGTGTAGTAGAGGTAATGTATTTTGATATTCGTATTGTATTTTATTGTATTTTATTGTATTATTATTGTATTGTATTATTATTGTGTTGTATTGCGTTATTATTGTATTGCATTGTATTGTATTGTTACAGTATTCTTATTGTATTGTATTACATTGTTATATATGCACTGAACATACGTGTGCAACAAAACAAGCAGTGGGTGACTTGTATCGCCATAAAAACTCAAACAAACTTACTAATGATGTTCATTACAAAACAAAATGTAAGAAATATTTGTCAGTCTTACCGCTCTATGCCGAATTACAGCAATCAAAAGTTATTTGCAAGCTTTCACAATACCATCCTTGCCTGCAGCAATATTGTAATTGTCGAACAGAATCATATTACACATATCGTTGAAAGTGTTGGCAAACTATGTTTTTAGCATAAAATATCACAATTATTCTATGTACTCTTTTTGACATGTGGATGAATGAAGGTAACCCCAGACATACACCAAAATGTTGAAGTATTACTTTTAAACCCGTGAGACTACCTCCTATTTGATGTGGCCACACTGTGTTGACGATGCATATTATCTGTATTCACGTCATAATACCAGCAACATTACCAGCAAACTGCCTATTTGGTATAGCATTAAACAGCTGGTGAGGGGGACTTTAAACAGTTCACTAATTCAGTGTATCACCATTTTTAAAACTTCCAAATACATCTAATTTATTAGTAAAATAGTATATATTATGTCGGACTATGTGTATTTCACCTTGAAATAAACATGATGACATTTGTTTATGCCATGTTTGTTCAGAATTGTATGCTCATTAGAGTCAGAGATTGTCTGCCAGTGATTATACATTATTGACTATTGATTTATGTGTTTGTGGAAATACTATCAGGAAACATTCACAAAAAATCATAGAATGTATACAAATATTGAAGTTTCATTAGAATTATTCAAAAAATGAATATTTTCAATATTACTGGAGAGTGTTTCAGAACACATTGGCTGGCGACTGCCTTAGTCACACATTAGAACAATACCCATTCCTGAGTTACAAATAATTTATGTATATTGAAATGCACAATGTTAGTAGGCTGAAATGTATGCATTAAACTGTGCGTAGAGAAAATAATGTAATACAAACAAATATATGTTCAATGAAATTTGAAAAGCAATTGTTGTGATTATATTTATATATGAGCCTAATTTTCTGAACATAAAAAAAGCTTTATGGATTTTTGTGTTATATATATATAATATAATAATCACCAAATATATATACGTAGTGAGAATTTACAAACTGAGAAACACACAATAGTAAAAATACACTTATATTACACTGACAACAAACACACAACTGATAATAAACATGTTACAATGACAATACACAAATAATACAATGGCACAAATAGACGACAAATAATATGTATTACGATATTAACAAATGACTGACAAATAGTTTACAATAACATGAAACACACGTCAATCAAACAGTATAATGACAACAATCCAATTCAATCCAATCCAACAAACGTACATTGTATGTTGAGCAAATATCAACGATCCATTCCCCAGCAGTTTTCGTGCATGATGTTCCACTTATTAGTTAATTATTACAGTATTTTTTCTCATGAAACCCACGAAAACTGATATTCATCGTTCGGGGATATTTAGAAAAATGTGAAATAGTGGCCCTGAACATACTTCTTTGACATTCACTTTGAAAAGACTGAACGTGACCGTGCGATTTTTTTCTTCGAAAAATGAGCATCCATGTTGCGTGACAAAAGAAACTAATTACTTTTGTGATTTGGATATAAAGAATATTCAAATAAAATAGCGAACAGAAATTTAAAATTTATGGTAGGTAGATATTCATTTATATATTCTGAGTTGGTTGCAGCGACCCACTGAAGTGACAGTGTAACACACATATAATAGAAAATTAATACAAAAATTTAAATAAAACATTATATTCACTATTTAGCAAAAAGCACCCGCCAAAATGCACACTAGTCTCCATAATAACATAATAAAAAACGTAAACGCACGCTCGTAGAATACAGATTACATAACCAGCTATTGATTGACGTCACAATTGTATGCTACATTACTAGTTTGACATCATCTATCTTCTCAACAGAAATCAATTGGCTGTCAGATAAAAAAATACGACATATGCGTGATACTCGTTGTTTAACTATTCATTTTCATCAGGGCTACGTGCGTTTCACTGGATACACTATCAGCAATATATGGCCTAATTACAATACAGAACTTTTTGTTCATTTTTCATTTCATCCCCAAGATTATCTAATATTCAATCATTTAGGCTGCTGTATTGTGCTCAGTATAAATATTAAACACACACTGCTTGCTTTCTAATTTTCAATAATGAATATAGTTATCTAACAATAATTAAAAATCACAATCGTTTGTGCATGAGTGCATTTTGCTTACCTGCAGTTTTTTTGAAAAACATACGCTACTTTACGTATCCTTTGTTGTGATAATTTACATTTCATTTGTTGCACTGTCAAAGTGTACTGACTTAGCCATTTGTATGACTCACATCTAAATTGAATTCAATGTGGGCATACTGTTTCACGGGAGAATGTCCACTGTTTATCAAACAAGGTTGTTATTGCTATAGACTTTGAGGTTGATATACTTTGATTAACGTGTTTGAAACATAGTATTTGTGTTTTTGTAAAGCTGTCCACTCGAATCGAAACCTACGTCAGCGTCACAAAAAAGGGGGGGTATAGATAAAATGAACTAGCACACATCTTTGTAAAAATCCAAATCATATACGGATAATGTTTATTATATTTGAATTTAATCGTTTCTATTATGAGACTTTAAATGTACTTTGGAACTAGACTTATTAAACGGTTGATCGCCAACCGATGTCATGCTTTAATTTAATTAAAGTCGTTTAATGTTATTGAGTGTCTTAATATGTCGATTTCTATATTTACGATATATTGTATTCATAGTCAATATTAATCTACATTAATATTTTGGTTGTCAGCTGTTATCATGTAATTGTGTATTTGTATTTACTTGAATACTAAGTATAAATATATAATCTTGCAGGGTTCATGTTACGTGCATGTTGGCCAAACTGTGTGGATGTTTGTGTGACGGCAGTGATGATGGGCACATATTGGACGTGAGAGGAATGTATTTTCAAGATGAATAGAAAATCATTACTGTATAGCTTTGTTGTGCGGAAATAATCTCATATGAAATGGATTTTAACGTCTTACTACCAACATTCTTCAATTAGTTCTTTAATTCCATGGCAATACTGTGACATAGGTTGTGGTTACTATATGTTAAATATGGCCAATGTATGGCGACAGCGTTGAGGGAAATACTTTGGGGCATGCGCAACCCCGGCGTTGCAGTTCTCATGTAACCTCTGCTATGAATTCAATAATATGCATGCAAGTTTTTTATGGTTAGAAAATGTACATGTTTTAAGCAAACTGACAAATTACTTTTGGCCGAATCCTGTCTTTACTGCATTGTTGCATTTCCTTTATGTATGATTGAATATTATAACAATACCATGTGGATATATAATGAAGGTATCTCTATTTATGGGATATCTGTATCAATTGTGTGTTAGGATTCTCAATGAAACAATAACAATAATACTAGTACTTAAACCACATATTGACATGCCCATAATATTAAACATGATATCCATGCCCGTGCCAAAATAACTATGTATTAGACTTTGCTCAAATACAGAAATATAAATGTAACCAAAAAGTGTTTTTGAATATACACACTACCAATAATGAGTAATTTAAATAATTCCGTGGTTTAACTATAAAAATATCAACTGAACAATCGTTTGACGGGTATCTGGTCTACTGCACTTGAAATTCGGTGTACTGATTGCAGTGATATGCATTTCACTACCATTTACTTTTTTTAAAGTTAATTTGTTTTGATGAACAAAATGAACATTTTTTGCACACATTTTTACACGGAATTACTGCGAAAATAAAAAAAGAAAGAAGTAAGGCATTTTATTTGTGAAATAAACAGTAGTGGAATGAAAGAAAACTATGAAATGCGGAATATAGAAATATGGTCTATGTTGTCAGTTACCCAGAGTGGAGAGATGCTTTCTCTTCATGTTCGTGACCCACACATAAACCCTTTTAAGCTTATCGTCACCACTGACAACATCGATAGGAACATGTCATTGCGATAACGGGCTGACGAACTACTTAGCAATCACAGTTTTATTTCTCATTTTGGGGAAAATGAATAATAATTAATCAATAAAAACGCATAATTTCAAGGTAATTTAAATATCATACAATGTCTCGAAGTGTTTCTGAAGTAAGTAGCCAACATACCATTCCAGTGATGCGTTGGAACAAACAATAAATAGATTTATTTGCTAGAGCTTATTGCGAATGAATCGATCTGTCGTATATATCTCTGTTCAGACACATGCATAATCGCGGATCATGATGAATTCTTGGCCGATCTCATAAACAGTCAGGCAGGGTTTATTCGTTGTTATGAGTCTATACACAGCATTATCTCATTCTTAACTTCTTAAAGTCTGTTCAGAATTGCAGAAATTCCTAACAACGGAAATAATAAGAAATGTAAACATCGTTTATATTTGAAAGTAAGGCGACTTATCTCGGATATCTAAGTCGACTTCTTTCAGGTTATATTTTCGCTTTGACGTCACCAATATTCATGCTAAGTAATCTCTGGATTGCCCAGTAGTTAATACAACAGTGTGCCGTTAACTGGAAATAATAGAACGAAAGGCGGCATGAGTGTAGTGTATACAGATCTACCAGAGGCAAAACATCTATAGAAAGATTAAAATTTAAAGAAAAATGACAAATAAACACGCACAAAAACATGCAGGATAAAACGCGGGTCACACATGTTGAAAAGTAGAAGTAACCTTTCCAATTCTCAAAGGTTTACCTCATTTATATCATGGTTAAAATGTAGGATTCCATAGGGTAACCTTAACTAGTAACCCTTCAATTAGTATAGGTTGCGGTTTTGACATGATGTTAATGCTGAAGTGTTAACAGATATAACCTAACATTTATATATTCGAATATATGGTTACGTCATTGCTGTACAATTTATATAGTATTATAGATAAATTATTATTCCATTTATTTGTTTTCTTTACGTTGCGTGATTTTGTGACTTGCAATTCACCAACGACGTACGATTCTGGGTGGTAAGGGAATTAAGAAATATAAGTAGGAATAAACTACTATAAAACACTACACACCAAGAAGACATACGGCTCAGTGTGTCGTGTGCAAATCACGGCGTCACATTGATCTATGGCTCCCTTGCGTTTTTAGATATGCACATTGCGTGTCTTACGCGTAAAATAAATCGAAATAGCTGGTAGCACCCGGATTTACAACTACCACGCTTTGATAGCATATAGTAATGTCAGTTCATGGTTCGCCTACGGCTCTATACACCCTTGCATCTAGCTGGCTCCTATCACAATATTGGAGTGGTGGGAGAGTTATTTTTGTTATAGTTTTCAACTCTTGAAGCAGCAACTAAGTAAATGTCAATGATTCGAAGAATATTTTTTTAATTATGTCACCAAGTATATTTATACAACAAATAATTTTCTCAATTGACCTCCGACACACATCCTTTTACAACGTTCAAAATAAACATGCTTGATGAAAGAGAAAAGACTCAAGCGTCGATATTCGTGCTAGTTGTCATCGTTACCAGTGCCCTAGATAACAAGTTTTCTTTTTTTCTTGTAAATTAATAGAACGCGTCGTTAATGTGGCGTCATTGCTCATATTGATGAATGGTTCATTATTTAATCATGGTGAGTCATCATATCCTTTTTACAGCAATATACATTATACGGAACTGGCCGTCGAGATCACGCTGATAGCGAGAAACCCACGCGGCTTGCCTAGTCTTTCAAATACTGTTCTATACCCTCAACATCATCCACTGTTCCCTTGTCCTGTGTAACGATGGCACGCGGTGACAACAGAGAATAGCACAAACACAAACATATTTTGATGGCGTTCTCGTTGAGAGCTGTTTTGTCGCAGGTCTAGTCTGATAGTGAATTGCAGTTGTTGTGGATAGTTGCCCATAATGTCATACCCTATCAAGGAATTGTCACTGTAACACTCGATGGCAACTGTGTCATACTGCACAAATATATATAACTCAGCTCCACTAGAATACACATGTCCAGAGCAAATTTAAATCATCCTTTCTTTATCACCTTTTTCGAGAAAGGGCAATGCTTTTGCACAGTATATAATGGCCAGTAACAATTTACTCGCATAGTTGTGCAGCAAGACCACAGCGACATATAATTATACTTACTAATGTATTTTGTTGGCATGTGATCTCTTTCAATCACCATATGTAGCCAGGTAAAAGAGTGTGAAAAAAATTTCCATTAAACGCCATTCCAGACGCAGACATAAAATGAATCAAATCGAGTGTATGTTTATGCAGTTTCTGATATATAATACCCATGAAATAATTTATCCCAAAATATCATCTATCAAGAGTATTCCAACACTTAAACACAACTACAACACAGTTGTCGGTATCCCTGCTTCTACAGGACCTCACATACATTCCCCCTCCCACCAGCATTACGATAACGTTAAGATTGTGACTATTATTAGAAGTGATTATTATTACTGTAAAATGACACGGAATAATTTAAACATCATCAGCCAATTAGTAGACGAAAAACATAAGATTAGCAATTGATATACTTATATTTATGTGTATTTAGATGTTGCACTTTCACCAAACCACGAGCGTAATTTATGTTCGTCCGCAGGATATAGACAAAATGTTAAGGAAATTACTACATAAATAACCAGTGTGATATATTATATGAAATCAACGTGGCATCCTTTCAAGGGATTTCATAGACATGAGTAAATTTCCCACTTGATTGAGGAATGATATGCTATTATGAGTTGGCTTCACGTAGATAGAGTATATATTTGAATGTTAATCAAGTCTCGACACATGTGTTCCATTATTAGGTGTAACCATCACTTGAGGTTACCATGTAATAATCCAACGGCTGAGAATCCTCACAGAGTAATTACGTGGATACCGATTAGCCGGGAGACAGAAATTTACACGCCTAGATTATTAGGATATATCGGTCATACACATGTTGATACATCGCGATCGTCCAACCGTTCTAACTTAAATATCTGCCAATTTGAAAAGTAAAGGTTCATAACTACATTATTCAATTTTGTGTATGATATACATATGTATCATTGTAAACTAGTAAGCGTCACCATGATCTGTTCATAAAAACACGCATGACAGGAATAAGAATAATACTGTGATTCATTGTAAAAATTATGGTATATAATCGACTTATAATGGAAATTGCATGTTAGCAGGCAATATTTGTTGTCATCAGTTTGCAAATCTATATTCTAAGTATTGTTAGGAGTCTAACTCAAGCGAAATCGACTGAACAATAATCGAAACTACACATAAACTAAATGTGATATTTTGTTTATCACACCATCCATGCTTGAGATGTAGCTGCAAATTCGTGGGTCCTTAACATTATGTTTTTGCGTTTTTGTATAATTATGCAGACAGTGTTAGCTGCACACTGTTAGCATTTTAAACAATGTTTAAAAATATGAAAAAAAAAACACTTTCTCAAGTTGGTGTTGAAAATTCAAACTTCAATAGCGGATATTTGATTTCAAATGTTTAGGTGGTGTACAGTTGTTTTACATAATCACAGAGAATGATACTAAATTTATTAAATACATCACACTATTTAACGTTTAGAGACTTATAAGACATCAGCATAGTGTGGCAATGTAACTGGAAACAACACATCTCTGAACATATCTGGCCAATATAAATCACAGGTTTAGAGAATACCTAATTTGCATAATCATCCCCAAATTCAATTTGTTTTGACTCTTTAGTAAAATAGTTACGACTGGCCAATTACTGTTATTTATAGTGATCTTTAAACAACTATTTTTTTATATAGAAAGTGACGTCTGTGTCTGATTCCACAATGTCATATGTGTGAAGACATTAATATCCTGCGATTTTTTTTCAATATGACGGGCTTCAGTCTCATTATTTAGCCCTAATGTGCACTGTGCCTACTTATTCTACTCAGCAATCATAACAAGTGTAATAGTGGTCCGATATTTATATTATTATGTTTCTATTCTTCACTATGTAATTTACCAGATTGTGCAATGTTAAATACTTCTCATACACCAAAGTGATGTACAAATATTGAAACACCATTTAATTCAATAGTACGGTAACTATCATGTAAATGCCGTCGATTTGCCGACTGTCTCTTCGTCGCTCTGTTATCACACTGGTCCAATGTAGTTGATTAATATACTCTTTTACCAAATAACAATGAGATTTCTTGAATTTAAATTAAAAGACAAATATTAATGATCTGCCATGATTATGTATCCCACATTTATAATTTTTAATGTGTCATTCAAAATAACAATAATGGTTCTTTAATATATAAACATATATCAATACCTTCTCTCTTACACGCCTAGGTGTAATAAACATATTGAAATACCAATAATTCAACAATACGACAACTATTATGTAAATTCCGTTGAGTTGCCAAATGTTTTTTCGTCGCACTGGTCTAATAAAGTTGATTAATATACTCTTTAGGCTACACCGATTTAATTTTATGGATGACATCCGCGCGCGAATTAGTTTTCGCCTGTTCTCAAAAAAAAAAAAATCTCCTACGACGAGTCTCCACAGATCGGTTTTCTGTCCGGAACTTGCCGACTCATATTGTCGCAAAGCGCCGACTTGTCATAAAACTCGTTTTGGACTACCTAAAAACTTCGCTGGTTCCCGGCGTCCTTTGCGAATGGTAGGTAGGACGCAGGTAACTAGTAATCGCCATATTGTTCCATTTGGGCCGGTTTTCCGGCCGGAAGGCACGTGACTGAGTGACGTAATTTGAAAACATTCCAAGTTCCGTTCTGCGTAAACATGTCTATAATACTACAATAAAGCCATGCTCAAACATACTGCCTGCTTAGATTTACACATTTGAGATGTTTCTGACATTCCTCGCTGTTTCTGTGAAAATTTATAACAAAAGAAACAGTTTTTTATTCACCCAACTTTCGAAAGTAAAAGGAAACCCTGAACGGCCACGAGCGTAAGCGCTGCCGTCAGGTAACTAAGGGAAATAGAACAAACATCGAGAAAGTGACGGACCAATCAGAATGCCGGATTCATTACTAGTTACCGGCCTCTTGTGGCTTGGTACGCCATGACACTTGAGGCGGAAACCAGCCAACCTCAAAACCAAACTCCGCACAGTTAGATGCGCGTTACGTAAAGCGCAAAGACCTATGGGAAAGAGATTGCCTCAAAACATGCAAATTTTGCCATAAATGATCCAACATGGCGACCACACCACCAAAATACGTGAGCATAAAAGTTCAGAAGTGAAACGGAGGGATTGTTGTAGACTAGTACGCAATTGACATTGGCCAGGGAGACGTTTTTACAGCTATCGATAAGCGAGTTTCGCCCAGACAACTTTGAGAACATATTGTCCAGAGTGGCTGTCCCGCGTTTCTTCTGCAATGTCAAGAGAAATGGGAGAGGAGTGGAGGTGTATGATGGCCTAAAAGTCGGTCAGGCGACAAATCAGTTCGGTTGCTTTGTCCGCATTGAAGTCGACAAAACTGCAACGAAAGCAGCAGAAGCTCCTTGCCGAAGTCCCCTTACGGGGTGAAGAAAATTTTCTTCTTATTTTTTTTTTCATTTTCTGATTCGGATAATTTGCTTGCACACACATTCAGTAATATTTTGATCATATGACGCATTTTCATCAAGATACATGTACATAATTTTCTGCATCCAAATTTTTGTTGACTCTCTGTTGGTGTTTTTTTTCAATATCGAGCCTCTTATAATTTGTTACAGAGTTGAAGTAGTTCTTGAGCATTTGTGTCTACACTTAGTCTATCTGAAGTGTCACTTTAAAAGCTGTAGTTTGAATGTCAAAGAAGTTAATTTCCAGGTTGCTGTTGACAAACTTATTGTTCATTTTTAATTATTGTTTTTCAATACAACACAGTAAGTTTTTCTTTATTATCGAGTTGATGTATATGCCTTTGGCAAAGCTAACATCTGCTTTACCCTATGGCTTTTTCAAAATCAAAGGTGATGATACCTGTGACAGTAATACAGTACGAAATGTGTACACCAGCATGTGCCTCCTACAAATAAAGACTTGTTGTTTTTTTGATACACTGTGGTTGAATTCGTAATAATAGCTCCGTAGTCCTGTGGTTTTAGCATCATTTTTTTTCTGGGCCGAATTTTTTTTTCGCCCTCTCGCATTAGTTTTGGGGTCTTCAGAGGATGTCATCCATAAAATTAAATCAGTGTGGCCTTAACAATATTCAAGATGAATTTTAGAATTGTGATCGAACAACAAACATTATTAATCTACCATGATTCATCTCACAATTAGAATATTTAATGTGTCACTCATTTATTGTCTGCCAAAAAAAACACTGTCGATCAAATAGTGACTTCAAACATTCGTTGTAAAAATAGCAATTTCCGCAACGTCTGATTAACATTCGAAACATGTTTTGATGCTTATTACAAGTATAGATTGCGAATCGGCATGTTTCAGAGGATACATACTGCGGTCCATATTAATATAATATATTAGAGCACGGAACGTTATTGTTTACAATAGTTTACGACGTGATTGTAATTTGGAATTTTGTTGGTTTTATTATATTAATTGAGTGACGTCATAGAGGTCAATGAACATATTCAACAAGTCACAAATGGGGTGATTCATATAAAAACCGTGTTAAAGCGTATATGTAAAACATACATTTTCCCCATGGAGATAAGGTGTACGAATAGTTATGAGTAATTAAAAAACAAACATATAGATGCGAATACGTGTTTCCCAACAATGGTCTGATAGGTTAAACAGGCTCCTGGTGAACATATATTAAATTATGTGGAGAACAATTGACTGAAGTGTCAATTTCAATGAACATTGTAACATTTTGGATAGTATATCGCATTTTTGCAATAATCGAATATTTGGAATATTGACTACTAAAAGTAAACAGACAAAATAGCAACACTTTTTGCGTGCGTTCTTGTTACGTACGCTGTCATGACGTGCCTGGATAACCACTAATACTTGACAGCACTTATCTGATATAAATGACAATGTGAAGCGATGTGAGTAGTGTGCTAGAAATGCATTCAAAATACATTACATATTACAGCGGTGCATGAATGAATGTCTTCTGAGTGATCTATAGTTTTTATAACAACTCGTCGTGTAGTATATTTCAACCATTATATTAATGATAATTAAGACGTATCAGTGTGAGTTCGTTTATCGTCTGAATGAATCATATAACTTAAACGCATCGCATTCGTGACATGTGACCTATGTCGAAAATAACGTGGCCGTTAACACAAAATACGAATGTCATATATATTTGAGTAAGACTTTAAAACAATCGTTTCAGAAGATCCCCAAAAGAAAGTGACCATATGTGCAAGCCAACCAAACTAATATATGTACTTAAACGACGGACCAGGAAACAAATTATTACTAGAGAACTAATGAAGAAATTGCAATTACGCCATGGTAAAAAATAAGATTAAAGTTTATTTAAATCAGACGCTTGATTGTGAACGAAATTTAAATCATCAATAGTTGCATCTTTTTGTTTAAATAACGACTAAATGAGAACATAATTAGGGCGTCGACTTCAAAGATCAAAACTTTTTGAAAGACTATATGAACATAAGACTACACTTGTAACAAGCATTAAAAATAATATAATAATTAGAGTGCATATTAATGATTAATGTTATAACTCATAACTTAATATTAATTTTATTATCTGTACATTTCTTAAATTATTTATGAATCAGGCATTTACTTTTATTGACGTCAACGAATACATTAAAATATTATTTATTGATTTTTAGTTCTTTTGAGATGAGGACGAACGTCCGTAACAGTCTATACGTCTAATCATATACAAACACAACGTACGGAAATATAATACATGGCATATGTCTGCCTGTGTGCAATGATTATAACTATAATTAAATTATCCTCGGCGAAAATATCAACATTATAGGCATTGAGTGCAATCGGTTTTATTTTCCGCTCGTGTGTTTCAGAATAAAAATTGAGACTGGAACGCAACCAATCATTGGGTCAGTATGCAGGAAATATCCCGGATGTAAGTCTTCTTGCTACATGAATAATTTAGTAATTATAATATGAAATATGTGACCCTTTCATAATTACGCATTGATACGGCACATTATTCTTCAAATACTCACATATGAACTCCCATGGCATGAGGGTTTCTATATTTTAAATCTGAAAACTGTAATTATCAGAAAAGCGTTGTGTGAGACCTAATCGAGATTACTGCTCGGATCCATTTTGGTACTAGTATTTCCGACGACAATTTGGATTGCGCCATCAGCGGATCGGGGCGTACATTATTTGCAACGTGAAATAAGGGGGTGTGGCTTCCCTCTTACCTGTGTAATTCGATATGACAGTTGTCGTACAGTGTTGTGCGTTCACGAGCAGTTGCTCGTATTCCATGGAGTGAATTGTGTGAGTGTCCACTGCTGCTTTTACTGACGTTAGAGCTATATCGAAGTTAAAAATGATAACATTCGAACATAGCTAAACAAGACATATGAGTGGATTGACAGCTAACACGCTACTTGGTGAATGGGGTAAGTAATCGCCAATACTTTGATGTTTTTGTTTTTATTAAATTAATTAGGATTAAGTTTATTAGAAGCCATCGATCTGCCCATTGCGTTTGTGTTACACGTTTCTGTCAGGCATGAGTATTCATGGAGACAACATATTTTCATGACACTAAACAGAACTGAACGTCAAGTTAAAACAATGTTAGCTCAAGTGAATTTCTACAGTAGCTGATAATGTTTCCATTATCCTTTAACCGACTCAGTGGACGGAATTTCGCCTTCGTGCTAGTATTTGAAATAAGAAGATAAAGCTAAATGCCAAATACAACGCTTACATGTAGCGCGTGCGGCACGGAATTAGGTCGTGCGTATCCCAAATAATGTGTTTGGCGCCAAAGGCTTGACTGATCCTTTGTATTAACTCAAAACTATAATAAATTTTAACTCTGGGCGAGACAATGCATTCAAACAAATTGTTCAGTTTACACGCTCAAGTAAAGTTCCGGATCTGCCGCAACATTTGTAATCCCGCGTTCGCAATGCGTCGCTGTGTAAACGCAACACTACACAGGCACTCGGAAACTCTTTGAATATTAAAATTAATCAATTGACCGAATACATACTTGTCTGGAACATTACAGGTTACGAAGGATTTACTTTGATACGAGTCGGATATCTATCTGTCTAATGTTATCATTATATCTGACTAAAAACGATTCATATGACGAATTTACTATAAAAGTGATGCAGTGAATACTAGTAGTTGCATCCATTTTGCATTGTTCGAATAATGTTCACGTCTGCCTAATCACAATATTACTATTTGCGTTATGGGTATTCGTATAATAACGAGACTGGTTCTTTGTCAGAATCGGTCTACGTGTATTATTAGTCACACAAATCAACATCAAAGATTATATATTTTGCATTGTACTAACATTTGATTCAATGCATTTTCGATATCTGTGCGTTGTACATTCGTCTAGTAATTTCTGTATCGGTATAATATTAAACACAATGCACATTCACATGAAATAAACATTGGCAGCGTGACGCGACTTAAAAAACAAACAAATCACACAATGTGAGTAAGCGAATCGATTGTCATTTCAAACAATTCGGGCAACCCTATACATGCTGTATAGTACTGTTTACTCAAACAAATCGATGAAATCAATTTCAACTGATGTTCTTTCTCTACCGACCTGCTTTAAAGCAATATTTCTATAAATACACTGATGAACATACGTAACTATTGACTGTGTTTCTTTACTATAACGATTATAGAGACACTCTGGAGTCTCATCACTCCAAGCATGTGCATTTCATATCACTTTACAGGCGTCTATATCGATATAGAAGACGTATGGGGTCATATAGTGACATTAATTCATTACAGCTATCATGACATCTCACGTCTTTTCCCTGCTAATAGCAACAATTAACTAAATGTCGAATCCCCAAACATTGATGTTATCGTCTTCGGTGAGATTAAGACGTACAGTGACTCTAATAAGCATTGTTTTATCTAATTTTAATATCCAGTCAAACAATTTAGTAACCAGTAACGATTTGCATTGATTTAAAACAACTTTAAATTGGCTCTGTAATGGGCTTTGAGAGTAGCTATAAATATTGAATAAAATGCTTAATTCTTTTCCATCAATCAAAATATTTTCTATCCAATAACTACACAAAGTCAACCATATTTTGACATTAGGATGCAAATAAATGAATTATGAGCGAACTTTTAAACTTTTCGATCAAAAATCAAACCGTGTGTATTTCGTATTTCTAAACAAAAGGTCTGACGTTATGGTGATTTATGAATCTAAATAAAAACATTCCCTCAAATCACACGCAAAACATTACGAATCTCGCTATACATGTAACGGGATAGCCTTAACAAGTAATATAAAACCTATCGTACGTGGCAGTGCATAATATGAGGATGAACGAATATATATTGTTTGGTGACTTGTCTGGATTCGATCAATTCTACATTGTACTAACTGTGGATACGTTCCTCTACAACTGCATTTCCAAACGGTAAAAATACATCTACTACGTTTGGTTTCCTGTTCATGCAATATTTGCCCTGTAGCCTCAACCTGAATTGCGGAAAGAAAATCATTCCAGTTAACTAATGTTTTCTGTAACGTAACTGAATTCGTAGCATTTTCCCGCACATTGTTTGACCTGCTATTATTATATCCGCCAATAGTATTTATGCGGGTGGTTGTTGTAAAGTTTGTCTGACTATCCGTTCTGTTCATACCGAAGATCTCAAGAGTGCTTCACACGCTTCATGTTTGCCTAGTGTCTTAGAAAATATTTTTTTACTTAGAAAGTGTGACCGGAATGTGTCCCTACTCGAGGTTGTTTGTGGAAAAGCTGCTCCTTTAATTGTATCAATTAAATGTCGTTTTACACATTAGTATGAAATTGACATTGAAAATAACATTCCATCATTGGAACGCATTATGTGATTATAGTGTGTTAATTGCATTAATTAATGTGTGTATAATATCCATACATATTTGAATGTATCCGAATATCCCATTAATATACCTCATAACGATTACATCAACTCAGATTTGCGAGTCAGTATTTATTCTAGTATTGACCGCCGCGACTTGCCTTGGAACTTGCCTACATAATGATGTTTGCAACTGCTGTTTCATTCACACCTATCTCTCAACCCGACGCGGTATCCCTGGTACAATATTCACCATGCATATTGATAATTTTGTAGCGATTCTTCTTATTATTTTCGGTTGTTTTGCCGCCGTTCAGTGCCTGCGTAGATCGGTGATGATGTGCACGCAGTGTGAGAATATCATGGGCTTTGTCACGTAAAGCTAGGATCCATTTGCATGTATTGCGAAGAGCGTACAGCGCAATGTGTGTTGCGTTTTCCGTATTGCGTTGTGCTTATTCGCGGGTGTCGGGAGCTCCTACGCGTGGTGGGCTCTTTTCGTGTCCATATTTGTAAATAATTGGATAGTTCGAGTTAATTGGTCCTGGAAGCGATGAATAGACATGTCACTGCACTGGACGCAGTACAAACGATATACGGACACATGGAGCCACCTCGATTAAATTTCGAACGGCGCAGTACGCTCCTAGCAATAGTGCACATGGGAAGTCTGACGCTACATATTTTATAGGTATTTTGATATGATTATTATAATGTACTGTATAGCAACTGACGATGATTCAGGAGTACGTCTTGCACGTACATATGAAACAGCTTTATTAGCCTACCCCACCATAAAATTGTGTACTGAATCTGGGCTGAATTTGAATTCGATCAGACAACAACATATTTGAAAGCGATTGAAAGCCTCCCGATCGGATGAATACTATGTAAATTAGTGTGATTTGAATATCGTACGCATGTGCAACAAAAGTCAACCAATTTACGCTTTCTTTTTTGAAAGATATCAGAAGAGTGGCCCGTAGTCTCGACCTCCACCCATTCCTATTCAAAATATCATACTATTTTCTCGTATGCTAATGTACATTGCTGCATTCTATAAATGAAATACTAGATTTCTGTAACCATGACAACCCCATATTTAGATATTTTCATGAATGATTGCGTTAGTATTTTAATTTTATAGGATATCTTATATTTTTATACTTCATAACCCTATTAGCCAATTAGATTCGCGCATTTAGCGTTAAACATATTTGCATATTGACTTCCCAGCGGTCAAAGACGTAATATTCGATCGAACTACGAAATGCTGACTCATCGTTGAGGTTTAACGGCGTTTTCTCGGAGAATCATTTGCAATTTATGAACTGGTCGAACAACTATAACATGTTCTGCTCACAAGAAGGTATCTTGCATTACTTTGGACGAGTAATGTTGCTTGTGAATAATCGTAACGTGGAGATAATCATCAAACAATGCGACTACATCGGTCGGTCGGTCCAAGCGTAGTCGCTGCACCGTGTATGTAGCTAACGCTGATAACTTGAATTTTGCGCGGTATTACTGGATTTGTTGACGTCGTATACTGACGTATAGTGCTTTTAATATTTCATCAAGGTGGTTTTATTACTTGTTATGTACCGTAAATGCATTTGAGTTGCATTAAACTGTTCATTTAACCGGAAATATGTTGTTTTATTTCGTTTTATTTCCGAGTGGGCCAAGTGCAGTGTAAAGTTGTTTTCTACGTGCGCGCGCGTCATGTGTAAACGTGTAAACGTTCGACTATTGGAGAAGTGATGAAACAGCTACTCGAGAATTGCGAACATGCAGAATGTTTTCATTTGAAAACTCTGGCGGGAGATATTTTTACATTGCAGCCTTATACAAAAAGTTTTTATAGGTATAATAATACAAATATTGACCCCCAGCCTCGGTCGATATACATATATCAACCTTGGCCCGGATCAATATTTATTATTTTGTTCTTTATAATGTGCTGGTGGGTTGGCAAATATAGAACTTTCCGAACAATAACGCCCGTATTTCAGCACAAACATTATATATACAGGGAAACCCATATGACTATATTATTGTAATGATTGCACGTGAATTATAATAAGAATCAACTTGTTACTAGTCATGTAAGTTGTGATGTGTTGTTTTAAATATGATTCAACATCCAACTGAAGAGCACTTTAATACTATTTATTTGATTTGATGTTTTTGATTCACACAAAGGCAATATGATTAAAAACCAGTGAAAATGAATAAAAAATATGAAGCTTTTGTCACTTAGGTTTCAAATACATACTTATATGTTCTTAAATTATCATTCATGGTTCAATAACCCTAATGTATTTATGTACATTTATAGATTTAAAGTTGTGCTGAGTTGTTTATTTATATGTCATTGTCAGTTTATTTGGCAAAACAAGTAACGCTTAACTTCGTCGTTAAGAATCCGTCGCCAGCCAGATACTTATAAAACCTGTACCTATAAACATCGTCAAGAAACATATTATCATGTACTAATGTCGTACACGACATGGATCAAAACAAAAACTAACCCAATGTTGGTTAAATATATTATAAACGATTAGTACATGAGCAAAAGCCCAGAATATCGGTATTGAAAATACGTATTTTTAATGGAACTAATTTTACAACATTCAAAAATGGTTTAATTTGGTATCAAAATAAGGCACATATTAAGGCACATGGTGTAGCATATATTTATAACAAATATTGTACATAGAATGTACCCAAAAAAACCCCAAAATAATCTCTATTCATACTTCAAATTGAGAGTGTCTAACTCTCTAATCATTATTGGCGTTAACGTCTGACACTCATACAGTTGATGGTTTTACACATGATTCCACTTGATTGCAATGGAGGTACATTCGTGATGACCTCCCTACTGATGTTGAAATGCGTGGCAAATTGATCTCTAATATTACCGATAACAAGCTGTCATTAGCCCAATGGGGGACAAACTATATTGTATGCCAAGACACTGAATACAACAGCTGGAGGTTCATATTAAATTCAAGACCCCCGGTGAAGGAATTAACGTGGTATGCCACTTTTATTTTCTCTGAATCGACTTGGTGCAATTTGCTCATGTATTTCACTTAACACCAGTACTCTTTTTAGCGCATTATATCTAGTAATCAATGCTTACCGGCGACGGTGCATCTACTTATGATTATAAGACCCTGTGGTTACATTTTACGGTAAGCTATGGATTATTCTAACCACCATTAATTGGTGTAGTTATCTGACTTGCCTATTGTGCTAGCGACAACATCTATCTATGAGGTAAAAGCCGATCGAACGGGAATGTCGCTGAAGGGAATGCTTAACTCACTTGGGGACAACTTGTTAAGGTTTATCACGTAATTAACACGTCGAGAATCAATCATTCTACAAGTCTCTTTGTTGAGACGGTTCGCACGTTATTATCGCATTCCAGATACTATGGACATAGCAAGAAATTCAGCTAGGAAAACAACTGAACAAAACTCTTGACACTTAAATTGTCTGATTTAGTATTTTACATTTTAATAATAATGATACTAATTTATGTTATATGATTTGTAGTACAATATGTTAATTTCAGTATGTATGTATATTTTGTTCGTTAGTTTGTTAGCACCTTCTGCTTTCAGTATTTAGTTATACAGATATATGTAATCACACATGTGACTAGTAACACGTGATTGCAGCTCGCACAGATCGACTGACTTGTAATACAATTAACGTACTCTGGGTACTCATATCATGGCTATGGATGATACGTTAGGTATCGCTGCAATTGGACCCGTTGTTTAGATGTGGTTGTATTTACTTGTATATCACTATATAAACACTCTTTCCCTCAATTCGCCGCACACTGATACAGGCAACCACGTAATATATTGACGGCAATTATAGAGCCAAACAAATGAAATTCGAACAATTGTGCTATAGTCTCTCCACGACAACGTCGAATTGTTGTATTGGAAACCAGACTGCATGATAGTCAAACGGGGAATTGGGAAACCCATTAAAATAAAGAAATTAACTTGTCGGTATTAAGGGAGCCATTGGTAAATGTCTACAAATACATTAAATAGAACAGATTACATGCTTTTACAGTGAATCGTGAGCAAATATTGGACATTGTGCAACAAATTGCCTCTTCTTGATTTGATACGTGCACAGAATACTGGTACAATATGTATATAGAGGTTGTGACTATCAGTGCATATATACACATAATGTAAGTCAGCATCCAATCTACTGACAGATGAATATGCTATAGGGATGTCACTCAATTTAAATATGGTGCAGTACAGTACGTTTCGTATCTGTGTTTTGTGTTAAAAGAAAAACTATGCCAATTTGTAATTTGTTCTAATTCCTTGTCTTAAACCGTCTAGTTAAATTTCCACTAATACTTGCATTTGAGCGGGTAAAATGAGCTGCAAATAATACGACACAGCTTGCATTTAAGCACATGAAATCTTCGTATTCTCCAACACTGTATATACATCTGTATTATTCTCATTACGTAATGTCAAATCGTGATTTTCGTAAACATTATATTAGCTTGGCTGTTAAATTTCAACACGGTAATATATAAACACCAACGTGTATTCTACAATTGTGTATACACTATCCAACAAATCGTATCATGGTAGTTCCGTGTAATAAATCCGTGTAACAATACCATATACCATGTAAAACCAACCCCAGTAATATGTACCTGTAGTCTCCAATCACTATACTATAGCTCGTGCACGAGATTTAAAAAAATAAATTTTGCTTAAAGTATTGTTCTGACTATTTCTAGGGGATTTTTCACTGTTCGGGTTTACTCTGCACCGCACAAATTTTATTGTTTTAATACAAAACCTTGACTATCTACTGTTCGGTATTTGAGCGTGCAAAATCGATTATATACGAGAAATGACCTTAATAACGAAAGTATTATTGTCAAAAAGATGTGTACACTGTATTTCCTGTCATCGTGAATGTTATACTCTAATATCATAAGTAAATATGAACTAGATTACTTGACAGCAATGCTATTTTGCTGCACGAACGCGAAAATAACCCAATTTGCAGAGTGTATTATATATGTATATTAAAAATGCATTACTTTTTTGTTATAGAACGAACAGACTTGTCTAGTACATTTCGTCTACTTGCTGGCCGGTCTGTGTTTTTGTAACCTCGGCACATACCACATGTATATGTACCATATAGCAAATTGGTCGATCACATTGCTCGTAATGCAATTGACTGGCCTTTTTACCTTGTAAATTACTGTAATTGGTTCATTGGACAACTATAAGATCATTTCAATTCACGTTTGTACTGAATGACTAATGCGAAAGGTGGGTAGGTGTGTACGACAATATGTGACATGTGTCATAACGTGCAGCATCTGAGGACATATTCACCAGACGCCAGAAGAATGTTTTTGTAATTTGATTTACATAATAGTTCTTTACGTGGGCGATTGAAGCATGTCCGCACATGCGCACATTTAGAAAGATGATGATATTGTGCGAATGTATCTACTTATATTTTACGATTTGTGTTGGGTTGAATTGAATGTCAGATTTGTTGTGTATCAAGATTCAAAATGAAACACGTGTGCAATTCATGATTTAGTCACATCAATAGAATTACTGAATATATATGATAAACAATGGGTCGTTACAATATAGATGTACACTTGATATAATAGGGAATATAGCAATAACCTTAATGCTTTTCAGTCATAAAATCTATCTGCATACACCATGGCACCAAGTAATAAGGCATTGGGATTAGACTGCCATAAAGTCATTGCATGTAAAGACTACAATCAAAATCTCCCATAATGTCGAGTCCGCACACGTGCTCTTATGCCCATTATATATCAATCACACAACTACGTATTCACCAAATTCTTATTCACGTTAACCAGGTGTTCGTAGAATGAATGGAAGTCTTGCGTCGTTCTACGCATACTGTTTTACTCAATAGATTGCTGCGCTGATAATTACGTGAATAATCCTCTTTTCGTTATACACAGCTTAGCACTAGAGTGTTATAAAGTCCTGATTGCAGTGAGTTATGGTTTCATCCTCTTTTTATAGACTTGTCATCCCGTCTTTTTACGTGATGACATGTAGATTTCGTGACCGGTGATAACGATACCAAAGTATGATCCACGATTATGTGAAATATTCACCCACTGAACACTCGAAATAGTTATTTATGTTCAACCATATAAAGTTAGATTGATGTTTTCGACTCTATATATAGATATAATAGATATATGTTTATAAGAGCCGTTAACAGTATACGTCGTGCACGAACTTCGAACGTGCCTACAGCATTACTCGTGTGATCGAACAACACATCACGCGCGCTTGGCACCCGCAAATCTTCTATTTTGTGGTATTAGTAATTAGTATTAAATCTGTGCATGTAAAGATTATATTTATTCAATCTATTGAAAGTTAAAGCATTAGAATCTAAAACATATTGCAAAGTAAATACCACAGCATGTTTTGCAATTGGTGAATAAAAATAAAAATACATTATGAGATAACGTTACACTACAAAGCGAACACACTATGTGAATATACTCTCTGCGAATTGAGTTCTCTGTAGACTCTAGTATCAGGTATTGGGTGCGTGATTTTCATGACGTTTTTTCACACATCAGCACGGGGCCGTGAACACGCCTGGTAGTGTGGTGGGCGTTAACCACACATCTGCCTAACCCCCAGCACACAAACATACATATATTGTCATATGTATGTTAATGTATTACAACAGTAACTATAGTAACTATAGTGTTCAGAAATATACCGAGCCCAGAAATGTTCCCGCTGATTTATTTCAAGGTTGGTCCACTCTGTCTAGCGTGTCGAATGCTTTAATTTTGTTATATGGCGTGCGTCAATGTGATTTCATCTGCACATTTGGGGGAATGATATAAAAGGTTTATTAATGCATTGGTTTAGATGCCTGTCAGCGAAATGCTATCTCTATTTCAAGTAAGTACGTTAGCATTTTCTTCGAAATCCCGTGAACGCACATATATCTCTTAATCTGAAACAGGAACATGTGATTAAAGTAATTCATTTTATCAATTGGGATACATTTCACCAACTCGAGATAATAGCCCCAAAGTAGTATTTGCAACACATGGTGGACAAATTCAAGAAAACGTTTGTTGGATCGCGTGAGCAGCGGAGTATCACTAGTGAATAATTGTTAAGTACAACTTTATCTATTATAATATTTTGACTGATTGAGGGTAGCAACATGGGAAAACATACATATATATTGATATGCTTATCTTTAACTGAGAATGTACATACGCGGGGGAAGCTGACTGTGAACATTTTAAGTCGTGAATAGTGAAATAAGGAAAATTTCCGAAAAAATTATACATCTACAATTTTAACTAAACAAAACAAACTAAAATGAAACAAAACATTTGTGACAGTAATGTGTTGTAGTTGTCTTCATTAACCGCTTGAGCAAACATAGCCTCAAATTGTGTACTGTCGTATTCTCTATTTCACTCCAGATTATAAACCAATCAAACGAGTCACTGTTTCGCATATATCGGATCACTTACCGGTCGATTGATTGATTGAATAGGTGATATTTTAAAGAAATGTTCGATTGGATAAGTTCAACTATTTTAATACACAAAAACAACGCAAGGCGTAATAAATTCAGCAATGCTTTTGGAATATATTCAAAACTTTATTCCTAGTGCACTTTACTTGTCAGCATATCCACTCCACTAACCTGTTGCTTCAATTAAACTGCCAATTATGGCATAAAACGTGTTATGTAGGTTATATTGCTTATGAATATATGACTTGAATGTTATAATCGCAGTAATATCATCTAATTACTAAGTGTGAGTCACTGACTATAGTTATTGTACGGCTTCTATTTGAAATCGACGCATGCAGGCATTGAGCAAAAAGTAGACGACACAGAAAAGAAAACAGGAGTATTGTTCCTTATAAATATCACATTTATAGTGTTATTCAACACACTGAATACAATCCAATCGTTCATTGACGGTCTCAAATATGAAACGTGGAGGCTATTGATTACGTCAAATACACGCATTTACTGGCGAGCTACGTTCAGGAGTTGCTGCAAATATGAATCAGTATCGTAATCACGTGTCATTCTGAGTAAGAAGTTATTAGAATTATGCACACCGCCATCACTACTACCACAACAACACCGATTTGCCCCATGGACGTGCCTGAAATGGGTCCTGTTTTCCAAGATTCTAAATGTATGTATGGGTCTTATTTTGTAGTTGTCGGGGGTAGCTGTTTTCGAATAAATATGGTTCTATATGCACTGTAATACAATATAGCAGACGCATATAGAACATGCATACAGATAGATACAGATGGCAGTATACGAAATTGTAGAATCACTATTAAAAAGAAAGCAAAAGAAGCATTCTTAAAAATTGTGTTAACAGTTCCTGGTCGGTTTTATTAAATTTAATATTCTTTCCGAGATTAAACACGTAATAACAGGTTATAACAACAAATGTTTTTTCTGTTAAAGATACAAATGTAACATTATTATGTGGATGTGTGTACATGCGGTGCTTGGCGTTCATTCAAATTCAAAAGTGTGATTAGCCTAACAGTTAACATTGCCACGCCCATGAAATTACATATGCTCGCGTACGCTTTCACTTTCACTCACTAGTCAACTTTCGTATCGTATGTCACGCATTAAAACACTGTACTTGTAACAAAAGCAATGTGAATAATCAATTCACAATTGTCACATGCCTTGCAATTACAATATTTTAACATTTTAAACATAACTCTGAGTTTGTTAGATGAACACGTACATCGCCGAGCAGTTCCGTAGTTCGGTTGTGCACTTTCAGCATCTTGGGGTCACAAAATCAAGTCGTGGGATTCGATTCGAAGATAGAGTACTAGTATTTTGCGAAATCAATTTTAGTTGTGAAGCATAGTCCGAGATGCACACTACTTTTGAGTTGTTTCCTGTATCGCCATTGGGTATATCCATTTGAATTTTACTCATGTTACAGTAGAGTTTGAGCGAACATAGGACATTACGTAATCCGTAGCTTAGTGGTGTATAGCGCGCACCCGGGATACAATTCTCTCAACAACGCATGACGGGATTTATTGCAATGAAGATGGCGCAAAAATACGCTAGGTTTCAATCAGTATAACTCACGAAAACCGTGAATCGTGAATTTGATTTCTCGGCAAATTATTAAAAACTAAAAGGACTAAGTTTTGTCGACAACGCAAATTTATTAACATGCCGATCTATTTTTCGATTCGCCAATAATTTTATTCCGAAATATGGTATGTTTTGCGGTGCCGTGTTCGGCATTTTAGAAACTATTTTGTATTTGACCAATGTTAAACCAACGTTTACATTATGACTCTTGCACAGTACGATACTACGCTTTTATTAAGCCTTTTGTTCAAGAATGCATTGATTTTAAATCCGGGAATTAAAGCGACCGTGTCTAGGGTATCCTCGTATATGAAACAAAAACGTAGATTCATAATGCACTGTCTGGCACTCAGTTAATAATATAATTCGTGTCTTGTTCAGTATTGACTAAGCTGCTGGGTATAGAGGAGAAGTCAGGAAACGGATGAACAGTTCATCGAATTACTGCTGATGACGCAGTTATTAACTCGAAAGTGATATTCGGCCAATCAACACTGCAAAATAAATCACTCCCATTGAGGCATATATGATTTGCGTTTCCTACATATGTCTGGTTGCACCAAGCACTATTATATCAGTCTCTAGTAATCTATTTCATAACCTCCGAAGCGTTAATAATGTACTTGGTAATCTCCAGAACAGTAGAACAATGTCCGCTTTCAAGCAGGCAATAACAAGCTTTAGCGTACCGCCGCCACTATAGGACTTTCACGCAAATATTCTTGTACCTTTTGACACGAGGTTATTATGGCATTGTGCATTGTACCCGGCGAACAAACAAACTCACTTTGAAATTGGTGCGGTCATGTTTATTTATGGAACCACCAGCAAGACGCAGGTTACACATTCACCTTGTGAGACAAATCACCGTAATATATCGTATACAATGAACTATATCGTTCTGGAACAGGTTGGCTAACACTATTCCTAAGAGTTTCCTATTTAGATCAGCAATTGTATATACCGGACGTCTTCAATTAGTGTATTCCGTTTTTATAGATTAACATACATGTGCGTGACTTAAACATACAGTAAGTGTACCGCCTTCACAGAAGTTATATTGATATTACGTCATATTAACTATACTAGATTAACAGTGATGGAAATGTATTTAAATTAATACAATTAACCCATGTAATATTCAACAATTAATGGTTAGTCAAACAAATAATGTTCTATACCACAGATTGTTTGCGAGATGGATAATATATGTGTTTGAAAACGTCGCATTACTAACCAGTATTAGCATTTACTACATCCTTGGGTTTGCTGGAACTCTGATATGTCCTGAAGAATTAAATGAAACGTATGTATTGTCGTATAGGGATTGTGTACAACTTCAGAGAGCAGTAACATAATCGTTATTCTACGCTCTATGCAAATATGAAAACGCCGTACTGTTTATTTTTATAAACGTGGTATTTGAATCATTCGTTTTTCAACACTTTAATTCATGGGTTATCTCTGAATGTCAGTAATATGTGGCCTGGGTCCTAAACAGGAAGCACGAGATATACGGGAAATAGAGATTTGATACAACCCATTAGCGACAGTTCGGGTTAAAACGTTGGTCATTTTCGCACCATTTATCATCGATAGGCTTATTTCTATTGATCCTGTCAAACGCTAATGAAAAGGTGACTTGTATTGAAAGTTTGGGTAGATACAGGTATTTATCTTCATGACATCCACACAATAACGGTCAGAGTAATCACGGCAAATTATATGTGCTCGTAGCGTGTCAAGCATTGAAAGACGAACAGAGTTATTCAGTTGTGTGCACACTCGAAACTTCTTCTATGTGCACATTCGAACCTGTGGCCTAACCAATAATATCAGTATCTCGTCGAAGTATAAACTACTCCTCGGGAGGATGGGGAATGGGGGGCTTTACATTAATTAAAATTGCGATCGTGAAAACATCGACCATATATGTAAACATTCTGCCCTCTCTTTATTTAAATTTCTGGATATGATGGATTGTACAACACGATACACATAATATAAATAGGTTTTAACTTTCCGGAAGTACAGATCACCACCACGAGGTATCACCAAAGCACTGGGGGTTAACATAAATCTGAGTGGTCGGCACGCGCGATAATGGAGTCACAAGCGACGATAACAATGCATACTAAAAACGCAAGGGCTCATGGGTAGATGCATGTTTGTAAACAACGACACTCTATGGTCGTCTGCCGCATTCGCAGGTGACGACTCCCCCGCTTTGACATTTTAACAAAACAATGATTAGTTGTCATAGTGATACAGATATGTGCATTTTAATCATTATGTGTCGAATCACAGCATAATATAATAATATGACACATACGTTGAACAAATAAATAAATAATGTCAAAAACAAATAAATGATATTGTGTGAATGTGAAATCTACTTACATGTCATACAAGTACATATATCATTTACGCCTTATGCAGAATAATCCCAGTTGTATATCTTTGCGTACGTATTGTAGAATCATATTCTCATTATAACTTCACGATATTGATTTGAAAGACACCAGACAGAAAATATCTAAATTACACAAAATATCGAGTCAGCAAATTATACAAAATATCAATTATGTGAATTATACAAAATATCGACTTCCTAATGAAATGTCAAACATATTTTATCAATGTAATTTGCTGCTATAGTGCAGAATACGATATTTATGAAGTAATACGTGAAATACAAATTCTTAACGTGCATCTTCTTAATAATAGTATATATAGTTCTCATTACGTCAATACTAACGCTAGCGTTGACATACAATAAAAGTGCGGTCGACCGACCTGTAATGAACGATCAACCATTGGATCGTGTTGATAAACCCTGGGATAAACATTTATGTTGTCAGTTTTTGTTGTTCGGACACACTGGGACAAAGTCTTAGAGTGAAGTGAAGAAATGTGTAATCACATGAGACTCTTTAAGTGTATTGGACCTTTCAAATCTACTGTAATTGTTAGCTATAATTAAATCGATGTGTTGTGTCAAAGACCCACTCGAGCATACATGCAATCTTTCAGACCACTTAAATTTAAATATAGGCGAGATTGTTGAACCAATATCCGTGCATGTCGAAATACCGTCATGTTTTTCAGTTTAGTTCAGTTGCATCGGGGCTATACCCACCCTTACATGGCTCAATTCATCTTCCATAATTTTTCGAATTGTCAGCACTATCCCTGGGCATTGCCACTTTTATTTGTAGAGGAGACACATTCAATACATTGCGTGATTGCAGAAAGCTCACATATTTTTGTCGATTTGTATCAAAGTTTCAAAACAAGACTGATCTTATTGCGTAATTCACATTTATTGATTGTGACAGATCAATGATTTTCAATATTGCATCGATTGTTTTTACCAGAAAGGCAGTTGAGATTTAAATTGCTTATGACATTCTCTTACAAAATCTGTCGTTATATATTTGCGGATTTGTCAGACAATATAGTAAAAGCGCGAAACAAACATTTAAATAAACATAAATATTATTTCATCTATAAACAGTATCTATTATTAATTTCTCATAAAATGCCAACTACTGACTGTAATGAGTTGACAGATGTGTAACATTTGGATGGTAGACATTGTTTGTCCAGAAATATACATAAACATGGACGCATGAATATGTGCGTTTTGAATTTGTGCTATGTTGTGCACGTACAACACATAGCAATTCATAACAACGCAACGAATACACACTATCCAGCGTGTCCATACGTTGCATTGCGTGGGCGATCAGCTGGAGGTCAGTGGACGTATAACATATGGTACCATGATTGCTATCGTGTAATTGGTTAGGTTGTCGATGGGTTGAAGCGACATACATATCACTATGACGTAACAGGGTATAGACAGCGTGTCTAGTGCAGTTGCATTTACCAGTCATTTTCTAACGGAAGCATTTTAGAGGAATACATCACGGTGAGTACACATGCGTCACATTTATGGTGTGCACCTACATACTACATGCCTACAAAATATACACGACGGAAAATTGTGTGTTTATTCACAATGGTATTATAATTAGTAAAATTATATCTACTATTTCATTCTTAAATAGCAAATATTAAAATGGTGTAGTATTTGATGTCATCGCAGTGGGAAATAAATTCATGGTTGGGTTCCTAAAAATTGCAACTATCTTTTACAAACTAGCACCAGTGGCATATTTACGTGCAATTACAATTGAATCGGTCTATTTACAATTCGATGATCCGGTACACTCAACTAATTTGCATAATAATGTTCATAATTTCCATGTGTGTGTGTGTACATGTGCAGCATGTTTGCATTAAAAGGGGGCAGGGGTCATATACATTGGAATGTATCACCTTAATCATAAATGAGAATGTTTTTTTGTGTGAGGTTTGTTTTTCTTTTGTCAAAAAAGGTGTATGAATGGATGTGCATGCCCTTACACTGAACATGAAATAATGTTGCGATAACATCTCACCTCTTCTTATAATACCACTGACAAAATGGGCGCTTACCTAAAGTGTTATTGGAAAACATAACAACAATGGTAAAACAGTGGGGTGTGTATCTGAATCTTAAAATATGAATTATTTTCATTGATGTGTGTTATTGTAAGATTTTAAAATTCACACGTAATTTCTATTAAACCTGAGGAGTCGTCACCTGCGCATGCGTTAGATGACCATACTGTGTGATTGTTTACAAACAAGCGTCTACCCATGAGCTTTTGCGTTTTTAGCGTGTGTTGTTATCGTCGCTTGGGACCCAATTCCCGCGCGTGCGCAGGTGACGACCTTTCCGCTTTAAATAACATGTAAAGTGTCAATTTGTTTATACATTATGCAGGACACAATAGTTCATTAGATTGCTAATGTATATATCTTCAGATATGTACATATTTTGTCCGTATTAAACTTTCAACATTCTTGAGAGAACCACTACAATCGTGCAATGCCGAGTTAATTAACGTTAACAACAAGACCTGTTCATGTCACCATTAAAATAAACGGGGGCGATAGTGTGATGCATTTATTGAAAGATTAGCAATGTAACACTCCTCTGCGAAAAGTACTACACTATATATTTTCTAGCTATGGGTGGTCGAAGTAGGTCTAAGTTTACTACAAATCATGGAAACAGATTCCAATAATAACTAGAATGAACGTACTTGGTGTAATTATTAAGTATAGCAGTATCATGAGAGAATTGTGTGACAAATTAACAATAGATAGATTTAGAAGCTAACAATATAGAATAAGCAGTAATTATTGATTATGTTACATTAATCTTGTTCAATTGTTTATATATATCTAAAAAGACCTCAGAAGTCTGTTTACTCACTTTATTATATAAACAGTAGAAGAGTATGGAGAATCACGAATTGTAAGTTTTTTTATATTCTTCATTATAACGTTATTAGGTCAATCGATTTTATAATATGTTTTTTTTCTACTAAATCATCGTATAGTAGTAAACACTAGCTCGCGACAATTCTAATCATAAAATGTATAGTAGTAAATTATTGATGTGTGCACTGCTATTAAAATACTATATGTGTGTCTTCTAGAAAAACACAAAATAAATAAAAGAAAAAAAACACTTAGTCAGCCCAACCTAGGCAAATCGGAATGTGTTCATAAAAGCATAGAAACAATCTATCAAAAGGAAAACCAAACGACAACGAACTCTTGTTCAAATGCTATTAACGTGCTGGAGTGTAAGGTCTTTTGGGATACATAACGGGCCAGTGACTGCCAACTGTATTGTCTGCCACTAATTACTAATTAGAATACGACTGTGTATTAAGGAAAAAATATTATTTCAGTGACACAGAATGTAGAAACGATTATTACAAACATTTCAATAAATTGGGAACTACTACAAATATCTTATGACGACATTATCGCATTGATGTTTAACATGGCTACACTGCAGGTAATGTGATTCACATACAATGCATATTGACATTAACATAATACATATTCAAATTAGCATGTCCATCAGTCAATTGATAAATAATGTATTATGGGCGAGCCGAGTTTATGTCGTTGGTTACAATTAAAATATAATCATTATTCTTCTACATGCAATATTTCGTTTACTACATAATTTTCAACCATGCACGTAACGTAAAGTAAGACACATTATATGTGTGTAATGTTACAGATTTTGCCCTGCAGTCAGTCATTCAGAGCACACACATATACAAATTATATTAGAATGTCGATAATGCTTCACGAGAAATACTACGTTTTAGTTTTTATTTAAAATACGTACTCTCTTCTCTAATCCATTCAGCATATACGAGTGGGCAACATAAGGGCAAAGGTTTGTCATAATATAAACCAATTGTTTCAGTCATATTCAGTTATTTTTCAGCTAAATTGAGAACAAATCGTCCTATACAGATGTATAATTTACTGCTCCTGGAATTGTACTTGCACTGGCAAGATGAAATTCAATGATATCAATTACACTACCCAGAATTCCAATTAGTGGTAATGTTTAATTTGATGAGATGGGTACTTGCTGATGAGAGATGCAAGTTGATCAGAATGAAATCAGGCAAAGTACTATCCAGATCCATTTAATCGAAGTACCCTGGTTATGTTAAAACTGAATCAGTGCTGCTGTCTTTAGTCACTTACATTGACGGAGGACACCAAGCATAGCTCTCAGGCAAATGGCAGGTTTCAATGGAATTTATTAACGTAGTCAGCTGAGCTGATCGCACACAACTCAAGTACTGTGAAAATTGCCAAGGGACATACCGAGCACTGCAGGTATTTTAACAGAGATACACCGTGTAGCATTGAGTAGCTTAATTGCGAATAGCGAATTGTAAAATATAATGATATATGTCTTATCATATGCATCTGTTAAATTTATTGTTCATCACCTCCGATATATCGTTTTAATTAAATTCTGTAAGAAATTCATCACAATTCAACACCGCTACGTGACTATATAATCACTGCCTCTGCTATGAGTTGGTTAACGTAATCGATTGATCAATATAAGTGAATAATACTTCACACCAGTATAAGACTGATAATCAATGTACTGTACGTGGTTTTTATGACATATATCAATTATTCATGCGAGTTAAATAATCATAATATTCCTTGAGACAAATCAATGTTACATTGATTACATAAAAAACGTTTGCGTTATGAATAATTTTACCTATTTATGTATATTGTATTATTGCGGCATATTTACAGATGTTATAAACGACTGTATTCAAAGTGCTTGGTAAACCTCAGCCGTGAAACAAATAATGCAAACCAAATATTGAGATATCACATTAACGAACAATGCCGTCGGCAAGGGCTCGTATCTTAAGATGGCACACCCACGCAAAAATGCGCCAGATATCAGAGAGTTCACATCTGATGATTGGTGTACGTGCCATGCCTTTCATTTTTATTTAGCAAAACATAAACCATATACGTGTGTGATAGTTCATGCACTCTCTGACTTATTTTCCGATATTTTTATTTTTTTATTTTTTTACATATAAATGGAGGGATAACCACCCTGACGTGTTTACATAATAATGACGGTAATCTATCCCATATTATTACAGTACCCGCAACAAAATCTTGGAATGCCGAAGCAAAGGGCAAGGAGGTCTGCGATGCAACGATTATGCAACAATACTACACCTTTGTTCTATTTCACGTGTAATGTACACAGCTGAGTCGACAATACTCATGTGTGTATCGTTGCATTTTTGGTCACATTTTTGAGAACCCAATGACGCTGCTAAAGCTTAACATTTGAATCATGTGTATGTGCGTAATGAAAACAGTACTTAGTGACAGAGGTATCTACTAACTAGTTTGGCGAGTACATTCATTATAGATAGCTGCCAAAAGCTCAACGATTTTCATGCTAAGAAATGGGCTTATCGCAACGGACGTATCGTCAAAGATTTGCGATTCTGTGTTACTACTAAGTGGCTTGCATTTGCTCAGTTAAACTTCTTGAGATTTATGCTTGACGTTGATTGAATAGAGAGAACGCACATGATGCGACACACAATCACTTCAATACAAAGTAGCTTAGAACTAATCACTCATACGCTAGTCAGTTAAAAAATGTCAGTCATTACAGAATTATGTAGTCAATGTTGCTCACCTGTGTTTCTGTGAAATATCCGAATTAACATCTTTTTAACTTTAACTAGATCCACAAATTATACAAGTATACGCTATAATTGTAGTAAAGAGTATCCTTACTTGAAAGTAAAGGCATCAACAATATTGGCATGCCGTAAAATTATTGTAGCGTATAATGCACGTTATGTTACACATAAAGCTAAATATAACATACATACAAATCATCTAATTTAATAACCAACCATAACAAAATTATTCTTTTCAATTGTCATGAAGTTGAAACATGTGTAGGCAGCTGGCAGATCACTCATGAATTACAACAATGGTTTTTCTTATTTTTTTAATATATACAAGCTACTGTAACTGTTGCATTTTAATACTTTATAATGGTACCCTACAATTTGACAAATAAATGAAAAAAAAACGGCAAACGTTTTACTGATTCGTGACTGCTGGATTGGAGGGGCCCAAATAATAAATAAACAATGGCTGCAATGTTTACAAGTATTGCCAATGTTTAATGATCTATGGACCATGCACGATGGCTTCAAAAACAGTCCGTTTTCTCCCAGCGATGTAAGCAGTTGTTATTTGCTTTTTATTGAGATTTTATTATTATTATTATTATTTATTATTATTTATTATTTACATTACACTTCTAGTCAAATCGAATTAGCTCTTCAAAATAAGTCCCCCAACATAATTTAGAACCACACACAATGTCTATTTTAACGCATCGACTTAAACCTAGGTCAGAATACTAAGCTATTGGATTCTAGATCATTCATTACGGTAAGCGACGACTTAGACAGGCCCCAATTTTGTGTTTGTTTAATAAACAAGATTACACTTTGGTTTGCTTTCAAACAGTGTAAACGTCATTATTTAGGCCGGCCTAAAGCGCCCTCTTTTCTTTAGAGTATATCTATGACGTCAGGAGTGCCCAACATGGCGGACCTCAACGTGTTATTTTTCTCCGGCTTTTTTTCTGTATTTATGTCGCAAATCTTGGTGCATTATTCCATGATTCTCTTCTAATTTGAATCGTGGATGGTGGGAAGTGTGGGCATAAACGATTGGTTCAATTTGATTTTGGATATGATTTGTTTTGAATCGTCGGCGACAGTGGTAAAACCTGTGTAGTAGATAAATACACACAAATAGTTTTGAGAACAACTATGATGTTGTCAACCGCCGATTTAAAATCAGCCCACGGACATCTTAACTTTCTTCTCACTTGTACTGCCTTTCCCTCTATTTCAAATCTCTTTGAATGTGGTCTTCCTTTCATATAGTGATTTTGTTTTCTTGAAAGCTCATTTTACTTCTCTCACACAACCATCGTTGTAAGGTTTTAAGACAGAGGCCATGAACTAATTTACGTATTTAGTCAAGGATAGATTCGATTAGGTAATCTAGCGCTTGTACATACTGTAGTTAGGCCGGCCAACTGGCGATAACAATCAGGGTCGATCTAAATATATGATATTCAAGTTTGTGTACACACACGAATTAGTCAAGCCTACAATTTAGGTAAGCCTAAGGCCTGCCTTATTTTCTAATGTGAACCTACTTTATATTGCCAATTGGCTTGTGTGTGTTGTGTTTCCGTTACCGATTTGATATAATCATAGTGCGGTCGCGGAGTAGGGTGTTACAGAATTACCTCTCATTTCCTCCCGCTGTGTAAACCAATTAGCAATAAACATACACATCATATTGTGATGTTTGAAAACATGATAATACCACTCTTCTAGTCTCCGCAGAATGGAAACTGTTGTAATTGTCTAGACATACATGTTTATTTCCAATTAAACCGAATGAGTAATAAATTCACCAGACGCCTACATGTAATGTGCGACATGTTTCTCTCACGGCACGTAGTGTAATGAACGCGCTATGGTGTAAACCTAATGACTAGGCTAAATCTATACGAAAGATTACTGAATCCGGGTAACAACTAAATGTCAATCAACGAGTTAAGACAAAATGATGGAATCGTGAATACGAATCACGAGTTGGAGGGCGTGGCAGTTGTTAGAACATTTCTTATTTCCCTCGAGGTTAAGAGATCATGTTTGCATTTCACCAGGATCGGTCGTCAGTTCATCCTGATCCGTGTTGTCCTCGAGGAATAAGGATGTTTACTACGTTTTATCGCCATTCAATTTGCTGAGAGATAATATTGCCGCTGGATGGAAATAACATTTGACCGCTAAATTGATGACTCGACAGATTATATACCCGCCTTCATGTATGTGTTATAATAGCTTCAAGACATAATACCTTTTGTATTGTGTAAGTATTGCGAGTGTAAATAATCACAAAATTCAGCAAAGTAGTTCCAAGACCTATTTAAATGAATAAATTCACATATGCTACAGCGACAGCTTCATAAATAAGGCATGATGGGACTCAAGATGGTGACTTCGTTAACACTGGCAACTGAAGTGTGCATTACTACCTATTAGTTAATACAGAGTGCGTGGGTAGTTGTATTGATTAGTGTTATTAGTGTGACATGTCTACGTTATTTACCACTTCGCACCCGTTAATGAGATATCGATCAGTCACCATACCGAAGGGCTTTTACTAACTATTCCACTAATCGAAATCTACCGCGTCGTGCTGCCATTGCGATTAACGTGATGAAAGATGGGGGTTTTTGGGAGTCAATCTAATGCTTGCCTTTCTGTATAACAAACGAGATGTTTAATCATTTCACATTTTGTCAGTAAAATACCACTCCCAAAGTAAAGGTCTCAATATGAAGAAGAAGAAGTAGAAGAAGATGCCATTGATTCTATGGTTTCTTTAATCTCAAGTTCAGATGTCACCATGATATATTTACTAATATATAGATTGTCCATTGAAATCAACGATATGAGCTAATATGAGTGTGATGGTGAAATTGAAATATCGGGCTTCATTGTACTTTTTTTTAAATAGTTCTGCCGCATACAAATGAATAAATATGGCAGCCAAAAATTGAAATACTATGTTCTCATTGCAATGTCATTACTTTTTGAAATATATATCGTTGAACTAAAAATCCTCTGAAACTGACGTGTAAGCTATCAATCAAATATGTAAAATTATTATTATTCAGCTTTGTTAACAAAAAGAGATATTATTCAATGGGAAATTGATGTGGTGTATAAAGATACCAACGTAGTAATTAATTATTGATTATTTTAATTTATAATATATGAATTTTTAATATTTTATATGGCTCTTGATCATATGAACCATTGTTCAGTAAACTAAATAATGTTATTATGTTATCAAATAATTATAACTTATAAACCGACATTGTTTGTATGTATGAATATTGTAAATAGCCACCACTTTGCTACTTAGCCAAGATCCAGAGTCCAGAGAATTCTTTCCCAACTATTGTATACGATGGATAATTCGGTTAGATGATCAGTAATAATTTAATTATGCTTTTGAGTTTCATATTTATATACTAGTGATTTCCTTATCTTTAGTTCCCAATTTGAAATTCTGTATCTGTATTCAAGACATCTATTTTCATTAACGGATTTTCCTATAATTTGAATCTTTTGATCAAATTTGAACGCATACATTCATTTTACTTCCCTCTAGAAATAGCGTTCTCTATATTTAAACAAATCTTTGTTTGAATCAGCGGGTAGGGCTAGGTATTGTATAGATTGCTGGCATCTAACCCAAGCTAGGCAAGTTTTCTCGTTAGACACAGTCACAGATGAATAAGTTGAATTCTTGAAAATTGTACATCACTTGTTACTTGACATACTATATTCTCCAGTGCGCTCACGTTTAATGGCCAGGCCTAATGCAATATTATGCCTTACAAACAAAGACATTTATGTAGAAAACACGCTACATGTAACATATATATCTAACATATACTAACGATGTTAGAATCAATGTTAAGCTACTTACACGATTGTACACAAACAACCAATCATAGAGCAGCTTTCTTGAGGGTTATTCTCGACTTATCAAATTCCGCCTTGTATATAGATTCGACTCAACTGCGATCGTAAAACACAGATCATCTGCTGATGGATAATTCCGGCAAATAAACACATTCATGCATCGCTTTAAACCTATCACGTTGTATGACCAAACCTTCTCGTGATTCCTCTCAGAGTCAATATTGATCGCGAATTTTTGACCCTTTGCAATTCTAAGAGTGGACCAAGAGTAGAGTTTAAGAAACGAAATGCCACCTCATTACAGGCACATATATGTACAAACCATGGAATCCATGAAGACACAATTATTGTGATGATATTTTATTTGTTTAAAACGCATAGATGAGAATAAGTAAATGAATTGCTCACGGAATTTGTAAACGAACCCTATAGTTCAATTAGTAGTCGATATTTCTCAAACCAATATTATAATCAGATAATGAACACTCATGGGCACATACCCAGTGGTTGTTTATTCCTAAAATAGGTAACACCTCCCCACAGCAATCTCATTCATCACAACATAGATGACTATAATCACTTTATCCCCTGACAATAGTTCACAGGTCACATGATTGCTTTATACAGCATTTTGTAAATCATTATTATGTATTAAAGGAACGGTAATCGTGCTATTAGTTCATAGCTCCCGGAATGTAGCTGTTGTCACTGTCAGATCACACAATTGTATAGCTTGATTAATGGCAAAAATTACGTAATTACTTCATTCTAATGTATGAAAATTGGCAAAGTACAAGTATACCCTGTCTGTGCCAAAGCGAGAGTTATTGTATTTGTACGTGTATTTAAAACAGATTAGGCTCATTGATTATTGACAGAACGTTCAATTAAAACATAACATGGCTGTTCACAGCAACAAATGCGAGATAGGATTACATTCTGTCGTGATAATTTCGGGCGTGAACAATAAATCTGACATACTATAATCATTTGAAATCAACAAGCAATTATAATAATTAGTTTTTCAGTTTATAATTTACTACATAATAGCTTTATTTTGACATCATATTTTGAGTAGAAGTATACTTCTTATTTGTATTTTAGTATTATTAATCATTTTGAGGATTGTCACAGGATTCATACGTGTTAGTGTACTGCATAAATCACTATTCAAACACAACATATTGAAAAAATCTAATCCTTGCTGACGTATATATCATCATGCTCAAGAAATACACCAGTAGTTGTAGTATGACGTCACGTTGTAAACAACATTGAACCATGATGCATACATGTCAACAGCCAATGCATATGAATAATTGTATCTGAATAAAACTACTCACACTCTACAAAACGTTGACCGCAATCAATGCGCTATTATAGACTAACTATCTGTATTCTGAGAACAGTGATTAAGAACGTATTGGGGATTGAACAAAATCTACCAATAGCGTCTGGTTGATACGAACGTAACGAAGGTATGCAACATAACTGAACAGTATTCTAATAAGATGGAATGATTATATCCTATTATGTATGGTTCGTGTATTACAATGTTAAATTGTCGTATGTGTATTTGATGTGTTATTTATATTTCACAAATAATTCGGTGTGCATATGCATATACACATTAAATAAAGGGTTTTGTAGGAAACGACTGGCCTTCATAACATATAACAATCAAATAGTGTGTTGGCATATACAATGAGCAGTTTAATATAGTAACAGTGTTACACAGATGATCTCAGATGGCCTCAATCTCACTTGTCTGATTTAGTCCTTAGGTTTCAAACAGAAATCATTGGATTATGACACAGAAACATATATAGTGGTTGTCACATATGGAGCAGGATCTGCTTACTCTTTTCGAATCACCTGACCTCACTTCATTTACACCACGAGATTCATATATTTTTCTCTGATTCGACTATGTTGATTAATGTACTTGACAGTTTATCGTTTTGTTTTTTTAGTTATTTATTCATTTGCCTTGTGTTTCACTCTACGACTTATGCAAAGCAATCGTTGGTTGAGAATGTTATTTCTACTTTTGTCAAGCAAATATTCTGTTGATAGCATCTCTATTCAAGTGACTTACTACTTCTATTGAATTTACAAATAAATACCCTCTTTTGTGTATTGGCATTTCGTTATTTGAGTTGAGTTAAATTTATTTTGTCAGTTTGTCAAATTATTTAACTACAAAATGTATAGATCAGACTATAGTCAAATTAATTAAATCCATTCACTGACTACATGGTTTTCGGGTAGGATTTTCACGAATTGTTGTCAAGAACATCGTTACTATGGTATTACTAGAGACCTGTTAGGCAATTCATTTTCTTCACTCAAATGACCTTTCTGTATTGTTAAATCAAACAGGACTCAATTATTACCTAATCCAAATGTATTACCACTACATTCAATAACAAATACTACACACGTGTTTTATACATGGTCCAATAATTAATACTTTTGGGACAAAATAAACGTGTTTTCTTGTTCTTTTCTTATTGTAATTGCCACCCTGACATCCCCGTAATACATTTACACATCTATGCCAGATTCCCCCTCTTAATCGGATTTTCATCGTCTTTGATAACATACTGACTGGCGTCTATCTGTCAGTAACGCGAAGTGGAAATCGTCAAAGAAAAATTTCACTTTGAAATTTGATGGAATATGTATTGTGTGCAGAGTCTCGAAGGATGCATCCGAATTCTATTTTGTGAATTACACGTTAATGTGTCATCAGGTGGAACTGCAATTTTAAGAAGACGGTGATTGGGGATTGTTTGGCGCAAGTCTCGTGTGTATAGAGTGTTGTAAGCATAAGTTCATTGGCGTACCGCAGTGAAGAATTTGTTCTAAATACTGTATTTCATATAGATGTGTGCGCGGTTCTAAATAGTAAATAGTGAGTCCCAATTTATGCTTGTACAACATATATTTCTACTTCATTTACTATTATTATGAGGGTAAAGGTTATCAACAAGTACATTGCCACGTTTTAGAAACGAAAAACATTTCTACTGTTGAACAGAAAAACTCAATTATTTCACAAACTTGAACACGCTATAGGTTATTATACCTTATTTTTCAACACCCTTCATTCAATATCTATATATTTGTCGTCATGTTATGTTAACTTTAATGTTTTTATTGATGTTAAGATGTTGTGCAGCATTGACATCAGGGTATGAGTCAATTCATAGTACCTGATTCTAGAAATATGTTAAGCATTTTAACGTTTAATGACATATATTATTATACATCTGTCACCGTAACGCCATAAGATACAGCGTGCCGTGATTTTGCGTTATTTTACGGGGTATTTTCATCCTACCATATAAGTAAAGTAAAATATGGAATGATTACGCGCGTAAGCGTTCTCTTATGATAAAAACAAACATGGCTGCCACCAGAGTTTGACCGGACTCCACACAACAAAGTTCTCTGATTCTGTTCTAATCTTTTTTTGGATTTCGGCATTCCTATGATTTGTATGAATCTTTATTAGTTCTTAAAGGCCACCGGCCCATTTCACAATATACATGGAAAAATAAATACATAACTAATACTTCCCTGAGGTCAAAAGTCACCTCATGTTAATACATGTATATTCTTGTCTCAGAATTTGTGCTTTATGTACAAACATTGCTAGTTTTGTGATTATTTGGTCAGATGTATTTGACATAATGGAATAAATTTGTCTAATGTTTGATAAGTATATGACCATGAGGGTAATTATTTTTTCTAATGTTTTCATGCATAGGGCATTTTAAAACGAAGTGAAATTCATTCTCTAGTTCAGGGGGTTCCCATATTTTACATATTTTTGTGTACTACATCCAGTCCCACAAATCAACCCTGTTCTATTTCCACCCTTTTTAATTTATCAGTTTCTAGACAAATATACTTCCGGGTAAAATGAAGTTTTGATATTTCGATATGTCCGCAGCTTTTCTTCTGAGACAAGATCCCCTCAACACTCTTGATTAAATATATCAGATGCATCAAAGTCTCTTGGTTCCTGCCATAGCCATGCACAGATAATATAAATCTTACTTTTGTAATCTCTATCATTATTATCAAGAGAAATAGCCAAATCATATGCTTGTCTAGTGACTCTATTTTGAGACATTTTTAGTAGTTTAAACCAGTATTGAGAATGTTTTTATATGTATGCAAGAAAACTGGAAACCTGCCACATTCTCCTAAAACTACTTTATCGGGTGTTGATTTTACCCCCCCCAAAATGCTTTACAATATTTTAGCTGTACTCTTTTCATCACCTGGTATTTACTATGCCCCCATATTTCAGCCCCATAGCTTAAACAGGCAAAACCATACTATCAAATAATTTAAAATAATCTTGGTGAGGCAAGCTCCCAATTCTTCCTATCATACGAAAAATGATGTATCCTTGGAAGGAAAAGATGTATAATAATCAATTTTGCGAATTCTTGATAATATGAGGTTATTACGAGGATACCTCAAAGTATGCACTCAGTCAGTACGCCGTCCCACCGACCTTCGCTGCGCGTCGGTCGACACTCCCGCTGTACTGTCTTCGTACATACTTTGGGTGTCCTCGTACTAACCTCATATTATCAAGAATTCGCAAAATTGAGCATCTGGGTGTATTTACGATCATCGATAAGGTGATAATGAAAATCGCTATTGTAAAATATATTGAGCCAATAAATGAACCAATAATACGGCGAAATCCATAGAGATGGCTCGAGCAAACGTTTGGAAACAAATACCGATTCCTGATGTTGGAAACACAATGCTAAGTCAATTTAAATGTGAGTGAACCGAACCTACCCGCTCAAATTATGGTTTCCCAATTTCGTTGTCATGGGAAAGAAACAAAATATTTGAATAAACACTTGCATCTAATGGGTGGTGCATGTAGAGTTATAAGTCAGTTCATAAAATCAGTTTTATCGGATTATAAGTCATTGAACCTACCATCAAATTATGTTTTAGTATAAAGCTATTGAAAAAAACGATTACTCATCAAACACACTGACATCTTATTTACTCGTATACCCTCATGATTGTGAGTTGAAAAGGATCGTGACGTGTAGAGTTGAAAACAAATATCTCAGGTAAACGAGCACTATATCTTTGGTTAACGATTTATTCGCCTTCTTTCAATTAGCTTTGCGTTTATGTTAGACATTAATGCGACATCTCGTAATTATTATTAGTATAGCAATATTACAAATATAGTGAGTGTTTATTTTTTGCTTAAAATGGGTACCAGTGAAATATAGCGACAACACTGGCATGGACAATGCACGGCTAGTCGTTTGTTTCTTGAACTTGTAATTTCTCTTTCCGGAATATGGCTCTGTGTAGTATTAATCATATGTTTATTTTTATTATTTATGAACACTTTTCCAACATGCAAGGTACATGATAACACAACTTCTGACAATGATATGAATACTACATCAAATAACACAACTAATTAACAACGCCGATAAAGCACTGGAATTTATAAATAAATGTGCAATTATAACCCTGAAAGCTGCAACAAGATACAACTTTGTATTGTTAACATAAGAGGCGATTGTCAAACGATTATGAATGACAATACAATATACAATTCATCAGATAACAGATGGCGTTATTGAATTTATAATCCATCTACATGACCTCCAATCAACCTTTCAATCGTGGGAAAAAAAAACATTTTCTGAGGTAGCGGTTAATTGAAGTTCTGACAATACGTGACTAACCGGGCGCAAACCAATATTTCGCTCTGTTTTCCCGCAATGATATCGATGTTTTCAACAATTGTAATTGCAATAGTTGATTTGAACTTGCCAGTAAAACTGGCTTGCGGTCGATTACCATGCATATACACATCACGAATTTACAGACAAACAACTGGTAGTATAAAACTGTACACATAATTTGAATATTATTTTTTTTCCAACTGACAGTTATATATCAAATTTAAATATTATTGTTTTTTCATTCACAGTTCTACACCAACTTTGAATGTTACTCTTTTTTATTTGCAATTGAACACCTAATTTGAATATTATTCTTTTTTCCTCCTACAACTGTACATTGAATTTGTATGTTATTCTTTTCTATTGAGGACTGTACATCATATATGAATATTATTCCTTTGCCTTGAACCAATCTATTTCACTCTAGACTATATACATGCTTCTATACAGCACGTATACGAGATAAATCATTTTAAGGAGGCAAGTGACCGCTATATATAAAGACTATGGTGACAAATCACATGGAAGTCACTGTAATTTTCTTCTTAAATCTTCAGGAAGTTCACATCAACTCTATTATCATCCACAGAAAAATTATTTAGTTTTAAATGTCGTGGTTTTGACTTAATGATTGAACTTTCACTGCGTACAACATGTATACCTGTTTCCTTTATATTAAAAGGCATCAGAGGTTATCTGGCATTAATGGTTTCTTCGTGATATGGGTCAGATGAAGGATATTTAACTGATTGTATGCATGATGCTTACTTATTTATGCTGTATTTGTTAATCATTTGCATAATTGGTCATAATGACTCTGTACTGAAACACAGATAGTACTAATAATAAACAAGTTTAATGATTAGACATATATTATTAATATAACTTAAATTTAAGTAACCACTGACTCTAACAAGTCGGTTAGGGGGCTTTATTTTTTATGAATGTAAGAATCTGAAAATATCAAATAAAACATATAGGATCCCAGGGATCATACTAGATAACATTTTTTTGAATGCTTTGAATATTATTTGGAAGTCTTTGTTTCGAGAAATAATAGTAAATGATTTGTTTAATAAATAAATAAAAAAAAACTTCTGGTTCTCAAAGTGATTGCCTTTTGAACTTCTTGTTGCTCGTCAAACGTTAAACCCCCACACCTGCAGTGTGACAAAACTCAATATAGTTTGTGCACGCATATTACGGCTTCATGAGTTCTAATACTTTCGAAATTAAAATAAAATCAAAACAGTTTTAAGTTTAGGTTTATACAAAACATTATTAACAAGATAACTCGTATAATGGGAATGCACCTGGGACAACATTTAAAAAGTTTCTCAAATAAATAAATAAATAAATAAATAAATAAATAAATAAATAAATAAATAAATAAATAAATAAATAAATAAATAAATAAATAAATAAATAAATAAATAAATAAATAAATAAATAAACTTGATATAGATAAGCTCGACGTTTTCTGAATGTAGACCATTGTCTATATAGCTCGTTGAAATATATCCTGAATTATGTTTATTTTGGACAATTATTCCGTAGCACAATATACTTGTGTCAATTATACTCCAATGGCAAGTACACTAACGCCATTAAGGTTTTTGCATAATCACCTTAACTCTACAACAACACACTACATGGCATATATACCCGCATGTCATTCTGGCGGTAGCATAATTAACATATCTAAAATATATAAATTTCAGTGAACATGTATCTATTTTTAATTCTAATATACAATTAAGTGTCCGTATTTGCTTGATATCAACTACTCATTGCGTCCGCGCCGTGCAATCACTCATTTTTGCATACTATCATTTCTAGCGTTAAAACAGATTAAGTATATAGCGGATAGAGCTATCGACAGCAGCTGCCCACTTAATCGGACACGCGTATTCCCGTCGATGTTCACACACCATAGATGTATGTTTCAATCACACTCGACACACTTGGTACGCTGAGTCCATCCTCTGTCATATACGATCACATCGAGGTGTTCTCTTCAGTGTCGTACAGTAGTTTGTTTTATGTATTCATATTTATTTGTGTTTTACTTGTGTTACAGATTTCATGTAGACAGATCTGCGTATCAGAAGAATACAGCGCATAGGTAAGGTAAGCCATTCTTATTTATATGCTACATCCGTATTGATGTGACGAAAGCAAAATATGAAATTATCTCCAAGATGAACATCTAATCAATAACGAATCACAGGGAACAGTGTTTGTGAACATTTATTTATCAGGCCTTGTGGGGGTTTAAAATTGTTCTATACATAATTTGTGTGAATGATTGTCTGTTGGATAATCAGTGGTTCATTCCGGCAGTCCGACAGTGCATGTGTGTGTGGTTAGCTTCAATCATCGAAATTAAATAAAAAAATCATTTAGACGAGGCGTATGACACTAGTGACGGTTTCACCACCGGGGAAATATATAGTAATTTAAATGTATCACTGACAGTTCGTTCACCCTATATATTGAAACATGTTGAATGGACACAGTGTACATGTGCCCTCGAGTCATTTCAAGACATGGGATTACCCAGTAATAATAATAATAATAATCGTCGATATGTGTAACCTTGAATATGACACACTATTTATGTAAGCTGATGCCAACGTTTTGTTTTTGTTATTACCACGGGGAGGGGTATTACAAGTACGTATAAATACCATTTTTTAAATAGTCAAGGCTTAGAATTTCAGTTAACAAGACAACCATACTAAAAAGGCATTAACACCTAAATCATAAATAAGTAATATTGTGAATTGCTATCTTACAACTATTATATAAATTCAAAGGAAACTGTGCGTGCCTGGATAATTATTTTATTTATGTTATTAGGCACTGTTGCGTAGATTGTATCTATAACTATTTCAGGACACAAATATAAATCAGTATAAACGTAAATTATTCCACTTTTTACTCTTAATATGCTTTGTTATTCACTTAGAAATATGCACACAATATGCACCCTTCCCATGCAGTCTCTCTTGTACACAGCAACGCATGCACTAATATAATACACATTACTCGCTGTCGTGTACATTTTTCTTTGAACGAGGCTGTGAAGGTGTATACTTTTGTAGGTGGATCATATTATCGGGATGACGCGTGTATAGTGTAGGTTTTGTACATTAAATGTTAATCCCCCGTGAATTCGTAAGGGAGCGAGGTTATATATATATATATACATTTAATCTTCTTAGTGTTAGGATGCTTTAAATTTATTTTGATCTGATGGTTATTTCAGTAAATAAGTACAAAACAAACCTAGCACTAATATTTGATTTGAAGTTAAAATCAATAGTGGCGGGCAGTATTCTAATTTATTTAATGTAAGTAATCGTGTGTAAATCATTAGACTGGCCATATGTTTCAATGACACACCCGTTGGTATAGGGATAACCTAGTTATGCCCTTAAACAAACAGATAGTGTTTTGCACTGGGTATAATTCGCTACATTTCGTCATACAGTACATTGTCCTCTGACAGAACGCCGTCCAATCGACCTCCGTTGCGCGTCGGCCGATACTCCCGCTGTACTGTCTTCGTGCATACTTTGAGGTATTCTCGTAATAACCTTATTATTATACATCTTTACCTTCCAATTATACATCATGAGAATGCTGAAATCTAAAAAGCAGAACAGAACAGCGAACTTCTTTGGGTGGATTCCGGTCAAACCCGGGTGGCGGCCATGTTAGTTTTTATTATTAGAGGACGCTTTTCCATATTTGAAAATTGCGTTTCCTAATATGGTATGATGAAAATACCCAGTGCAGCACCAACAAATTACGGCACGCTGTAACTTATGACGTTACGGTGACATATGTATAATAATATACTATATAAAAGAAGACGAATGTACATTATTACGTGATAACTGGACGAGGACGGGGATGTGCAAAACAAGCCATGTTATCACGCAATAATGGGCAGTGCGTCGTACATTATTTCTGTAATAATACAACGGACTATCTAAACATTGAATGTACGATCATTTGTAGCTTGAGAAGACAGTGTGGTTAGCGTCTAATGAACCGAATTTTAGTTACGTATAACAGTGAGTTTATTGACCGCCAAGTGGGTGTTATTGGTCAAAGCTAAAAACTATGGCTGATAACAGCCTGTCTATAATTTCTTATGTTGACAGAAGTAATGGCCAATAACTCTTTCGCTAACCCGAAAAAGAACAACCAGGGACAGTATTTATTAGTTGAAACTGAATGCTATAACTCAAACTTTCCGATTTACGAAAGCCTAATTCATCTGTTTGCCGTTTGCAAAACATGCCGAATGTTATTATCAGCGGGCAGTAACACATAAAATGGCGTCAGGGGCAAGAAATGCCCTACTTCTGAATGCAGCAAATTCTGGATGTTGTCATTGAAATCTTGGACGGGAAAGATCATACAATGTAGTCTTTTACAAAATGTATAATATTTAAATATATAAAATTATGATGATGTGGAGAAGGTTGATCGACACATCTGTGTATCGTCCGACGTTGAGGATCAATATATCTATAATATTTTATATAAGTCACTGTGAATATCACACACAATTGTAACGCTCATCGAATATATATGACATTGATATTCCGGGCTGCTCGTAGTATTGTCTGCAAAATATATTCTTCTTGATTCACTGGAAATTGCAGCTGGTGTTTTGTACTCCAGGAAATATTTTCAATAGTAGGAAACGTCGCCTTCATACATTCATGTAACCATTTGTGCTGTAACATGAGGCCTGTGTGCTAACATTGGTACTGCCGGCTATTTTATGGAACTTCTATCTCTTTCTACTGAAACAATAATGATTGCTCGTATACGTACCAACCAAATTGATATAATTTAATTTTATTTATTTTACGTATTTTTATTTTTTTTTATTTGAAGATTTGAATGACTATCACAGAATACGCCGATATTTTAATGAGTTGGTAATTCTTCTCAATATTTCCTGAATTACTATCAGGATTTGCGTTAATTTGAATATTTCCGGTTGTTTCAAATGTCAGTTAAAACGCATGTGCGTTGTAAAGCCGCAAATTATTAATTTTGAGACGTCCTTTAAAATTCTGTCAATCTCAACTTTTCCGACCACGGAAACTTGGTTCACCCATTTGTGGCGACGATTTTACTCGAATTGACGGCCACCGGCGTATATGCTCGGTAATCGGTTATGCTAAATTACCCAGAACGCTCTACGATCTTAAATGTGCACTCACAAACTTAGATATCTACGTTAGTTTTTTTTTGTCTTCAGAAACTACGAAATAGATAAATGGATATCTAATTAGACAATATCCGGTTCATTAAAATGGTCTAGTAATTTTAATTTGTTCCTTGTCAAAATTTCAGAACAATTTTCCGATATTGTATTGCCACTCATTAGTCACCCTCTACATATCATATATATGATTTGATTATCCCGTGTCATTTAAGATGACTTTTCCTGTCCTACATATACATAGACTTATAAATAAATGAAACAACCCAGTCAGTAGAGTGTAACCTCCGATGGAATCAAGCTCGTCGGTACTCTGACCTGTCTCGGGTCAGCGCTAAATAGAAATAAATGCAAGCTGAGTAGATGTGTTTTGTTGCTAGGATAATGTGAAGTGTTTAATGCTTATCTAAATATAATTCTAATTACAATATCACCACGTCGTGTTAATATATTGACCAACGAATTGAATCAATAATACGAGTTAATGTATTTGAATACAAACAAAAATATCGACGTAGGACAATTTTACAACTGAAATTATAAATGGCGTTTGTATTATAGGATAATGTCAATATTCATATGTAGAGTTTGATTCAGTGTCATGTTATTTAATCTAATGTGGGGTATATTGACGTATTCATTGTGTGTGGTCCACTCCTGACGGTCATAGTCGGGCCACGACTGGGATTGACATATAGCCACAGTGAGAAATATGATTTCCCCAAATCTTAGTCAAAAAGTATAGTATTTTGAGTCATCATTGAAATTACGTAATGTGTATGGAGCACTAGTATTAGAATTTGAATGGGTTAGTAGATGTAAATATAGGAGAGAACTGTTATGTATGAACTATGCTAAACAAAATAGGAATTCAAATTATACTTGGTTCGAGAAATGTTTGTAGCCGCGAATAAGCCTGATGCACGTGAAGCTGCATTTGCTCACTCCCTTTTTAGTTTATTTTTGTTGATGACATTTAAGCCCTATGGATTGTGACTATTGCTATTACTATTTTAATAACAGAATTAATAATCCGTCTCTAAAATAAACCTCAATTCTATCAGCTGTCCATGACATTCGGGCGACAATACGTCATTCTCTGACGTAGTACATATACAACAGTTATATCTTATTACGCATTTCCCACATCCCACTCCCAATCATCAGATTTCCACGTCGGTAAAATCATGATTCCCGTGACAGTCTTCATTTCATAGAATGTGATTTGATAGCAGAAATGTAAGTAGTATACTATTCTATACAACTTATCAATTTGTGTGCTGACTAGGTACATTTTGAGGTAGTGTCGGTTAATGGAAAAGTCATTACCATTGTCATTGTACACTTACACTTAAAGCTATCAAACTACTTCACAATCTAGAGGCTTTGACTGTCACCACTTCTTACCCGAGTAAATAAAACCGGTGATTTGATAACAGAAAATAAATTGAACTTGTACTTTGTTTTATCAACCTCTTTGTGGACTACATACACCTTGAGACAGTGCCGCTCTAAAGAATTGTCATTACCAATGCCATTGTACAAAGGAATATATCAACGAAAGATACTCAAACGACCAACTGTTCCCAGATAATAAGAGATGTCGATGAGGATCGATAACAAAATCGTTTAGCGCGATTGCACTTGGCATGATCTTTGACGAAGAGCATTACCTATTATTGGTCGATATATCACATAATAGGTTTGTCACGATTCAATTTCCCGTGCCTGCTCTTCACCATTCTTATATATTACAAAGTGTATTTTACACCTGTTACATCTATCAAATATTCCTTCAGTCTAAACGTTCACCGACATGTGTATAGGGTACACTATTAATCACCGAATAGCCGTTCATCGCTTCCTCTCAAATTGAGTAGTAACACTACATAATTATATATACCAGACAAAAGAAACCAGTTTCCGAAAATTCATGTGCGTTCAAATATCACTTGTAAAATTAAAGCGCTATAGATACCACGCAGCGTTCGTTCGATGTTTCTTTAAAACAACACAACGTCGTTGGCGCTTTAATAATTAAGTAATAACCCCAAAACAAGTGACCAATGACGCAGGGCATCCGTACAGTGTTGACACACGCAGATGGTCTTTTGTAGTTAGTGTTCAGTAACATACTTCGATGAGGTTACGTGTACGTAATAAGCAACACCAACTCGCTTTTATCAACTCTATTGTATACTGTCCTTGTATACACAGAACAACCACATTGTACGTGACAACTGTGCGCGTAAGTATCTAGGTGCAATCATGCGCGTGGCAAAAACAGGCATTCTAATTTACGGTGCTAGAGAATAGTTTAAACATCATATTCAATGAATTGTTTTTAGAATTTCAAACACTTGGAACCACCAGCCTCAATTTACAATTAACCCCACTCTTTACAATGAGGTCACACTCAATCACCCTTTGTCGTTTCAAACAACCAATTTCAGTCATTATAAAGACTATGTATGGCTTATATCTATGTTTTATTGCATTCAAAATGCAGTCCCTGCTGACTATTAAATTGATTGCTAAATGTGTCATTAAAACAACAATATTTATTCGAGAACTCCAGGGATCAATTGGTTCCTATCGAATGATATTATTTCAGTAATATGGAAAATCAACAGTTCGTATTCTATTCACAGTTCAATGTTCGAGGCGCTAAGTAAAATTAATCACGTGGTACTAATATTGGTGTGTGTGTTTCAGCACGTTTGTGAGGACACAGTTAAATTAATTTGATTAAGACACCGAATCAGTAACGTACTAATTATATCCACATAAGGACATATACTCTTGCACAGAAAACAAAACAAAAAAAACAATTGCAACCGTAATCGGTGAATATGTTGCGACAACTTTGGAGATATTTAAATATACATATAATCGGAGCAATTATTTCAGCAGCGAGGAGCACTAATTTGCATGATTACATTAACATTATTAATTTATGTATGTAAGCACATTTAAATTTCACTTGGCAACAAGACAGCAACAATTATTCAGGTAAAGACAATGTTCACCGTATATTCGATGTTTAAATGTAACTGATTATTGCGTGGAAATTAATCAAGGCGCCACAGTCATAGAACCGCGTCGTATTCAATATGGGTTTTATTCGACGTATACAACAGGTGTTAACTATAATGATTGATTATAAAAACACATCGAACATTCGAAATGCTAAATTAAACTGCTGTATTTACATACTGGAAATGCATCACTTCAAGTCTCATTCACCTCCCATAATTTCAAAAGTAAAAATGCCAATATTTTCTTCAATTATTTTTTTTTATATTCACCATTATTACGTAAGGCCATAGGTTACAGCGTGTCGTAATTTTGCGGGGTGTTTTCATCCTACCATATAAGGAAATGCGAATTCCAAATATGGAATGATTACGCGCGTAAGCTTCCTCTAATAATAAAAACATGGCGGCCCCAGAGTTTGACCGGATTCAACACAAAGAGGTTTGCTGATTCTGTTTCAAACTTCTTGGATTTCGGCATTCCCATGATGTATCCTTGAAAGGTAAAGATGTATAATAATAAAGCTATTACGAGAATACCTCAAATTATGCACTCCGACAGTACGCCGCGCATCGACCTCCGCGGCGCGTCTGTTGATACTCCAGCTGTACTGTGCATACTTTGAGGTATTCTCGTAATAACCTCATATTCAACTTCATAGGTGAATCATACATTGAACATTTCGCGACGCCCCGTGGCGCTTTAAGAAAATCTTTAATTAGTATTTGACCTTACTGACGACCGATTTTATTAAAATTAATAAATTGATTGATCAGAAATCAGAGGTATATATTTTCAACCTCAACTCAAGCATCATTATTTGTAGGGAGTTGATCGCGAAGCATGCTACCTAGCTTAACAGTTAAATTCATCTATTCAAATAGAATTTCTCGGTTGGCGATCTCCCATTCATTTCCGCTTAAAATATCGGTGTTAAAATGTTGTACAAAGCTTAGGAAATGACATTGAGAACTTAATTGTTGGGAAATGTATCGAAGTTATTGCATCACATAAGTGGGACGAGATTAATAAGATATATATGTATCGCTACGTATTGCACGTAGATTTTAATCTGGTGAAGTTATTGTCTAATGTGGGTTCGTGTTTTATCTTGTATTTTTCCGTTCAGTAATCTTGTAAGAACTCGCTTCTACCGAGATCGCGTTTGCGTTTGCTTTTGTTAAAAAAACATACGCACACATTCACAGTAACACAGGATTTTCATTTCAGTTCCTAAATTTCTCATTTATTTTGCGAGTATTTCAGAAGTTCTTGGTCGTTTTATTAACTGAGTCACCGTAATGCAATTTTTCATGTATCGTCAAGAGAAACGACAAACTTCCATTTATTTAAAGGGTGGTAGCCATTGCGCCACGCAAGCGCGGGATAGGGACAGACCAACGAGTACAAACTAAGACGTTATCAAGCTTTAATTGGATAATTTCCATGGGGATTGGAAGGTATCGAAGGAGTCATCTAATGGTACATTTTCTGGTCGAACATGCTGCACAAAGAAAAGTTCACAAACAGTCCCCTAATATTGTTAAACATCGCCGTTTTATACCGTGACTGCTATGCGCCTAGTTACGTTACGTTATCAGCTGTCAAGTTTTGAACATGCATCAATGAAATGGCCGTTCATACAACCGCAGTATGGACTGGAGAAATAATGCGTATACTGAGACGATAAAGCTCATCAGACATATTAAAGAAGGCGAATCGTTAAAAATCACTAAAGTAGATTGACTGTACGTGTTTTTGTTATGTTTACATTTTATTGTCTTTTAACTTAAATTGAGTTGGTATATTGAGTGTCTAATATTATATATTGCTATACTGTTTCACATTGATTGTATACGTTTATTTAGTATCTTTCACTTAGCTGTTATTATACGTTTTCCGTATCGGGGCACGTGTTTCTATGACATTTCCCATGACCATCAAAACACGATCACGTGACACCGATAAATAACGATTGGATCAATGTATCGCGGAAGCAGGACGCCAGCCTTGACTGCGTGCACATCGTCCGGGATTGACGCCGACTACACAGCTAAAACATATTGGGTGAGCAGCAATTTTTGACAGCTTTGTCTAAATATTATTCTGACCATGATTGGTAATTCGACAGTCCGCACGTTTATCACACGCGCGTGTTTGTTTGATTGACGATAATATGCTGGGTTAGGCGGTGAGTATCATGTTGTAAATGCTTTGACTGTTTATATCATGTATGTCAGTTGACCATGATTGAACACGTTCGCGTAATATCGGGTTTGTGCCACGTTGTAACACTTTGTGCCTTGATATGTATCACTTTCTTTTCACAATCAATGGCGATCGCATTAAAGGCATTTCAGTGTTTTATTATTAATATTAAGTGATATGCGCGAATTTAAAATAGTCAAATAATGTAATTGTTCAGCGAACTATGTAAAGATTCACGGATGTATAATAGTGCTATTTGTTTTCTAAAGCCACACCAGGTTGGGAAAGTCTAGTTAACAATTCTAATGCGTTGATGCCCTCCCATGGTGTGCTGTCCCGCTACAAGGACATGCTGTTATTGAAAATCACTTCATTAAAATCGTGGTGTAGAAAAATAATTCTTCGCTAAAATTACTCAACGTTGTATTGTATCTACGACGTTTTTTGTAAAAATAAAGAATGTACAACAGTAATGTAATATCCGTGTCATTACTGTAGCATACTGTCTTGTACATAACAGCTAATTGAACAACACTTGATAAATAAATAAATAAATTGATGGATTCCCGTATCCAATCGACTGATATGCAGACAAGTCATTCCTACCTGCTTGCCTGATCGGCACGTGGTTATTCAAGGTGAACAAGTTTCACTCCATTCTTCACCCTGGCTGGCTGACAGTCATAGTCCCACGGGTGCGGAAACTGCCACGTGTAGTACGACCCAAGCAGGTGCAGCTTTTAAATGCATCGGATGTTACGAAAACCACTTTTCTTTGCGATAGGAACAACTGGATCTCTAATGTGCACTGATGATAGGAACAGTACGCGTGACCGATACTTTATGCTCCCCTCCGAAAAGCCACCATTCTCCCAAATACGAATAAATAAATAAATAAATAAATAAATAAATAAATAAATAAATAAATAAATAAATAAATAAATAAATAAATAAATAAATAAATAAATAAATAAATAAATAAATTGCAATTTCACGCGATGACCACCTCCTTTTATCACGCGCCATGATTAACAAGCTAGTCATTAACGATTCCAACAATAACATCCACGCGTAATAAGCCATATATTACCGACTAAACATGTGTCTGCTCTGGACGACAATTTATGTCCACCGGCAGAGAGGAAAGCACTACGTACATTTAATAAATGCACGATATATGACTCATTTATGGTTGTTCAATTGAATGTACAATATTGGCCAGACAAATGCTTCTAATTAAGTAACATTCAATCTCAACCAAACGAGATGAAATTCTCCTTTTATGGGGTACAAATCAAATATCAACAATAATTTAACGTATATTCGGTTGTTTGAATGAACTATGCGCGAACCCATGGAGACAACTTAACGCGGACACATTCTGAAAGGCAATTTATTTATATCCTCAATCTATTGAAGCAAGACTGTTATATAATTACCTATCTTGTCTGATCAGCAGAATACTTACACTTACGTCGACTGCGAACACGCGACTGAAGTATTAATCAATGATAGTCATCCTTAATATTGACACACTAGCTTCGCCAATCGTGTACCGATCACTTGTGACTTAAGTTATCGGTATGTTATCTATTGTCTAATCCACCCATGTTCTGAATAAACATTGCATTTTTAAATGAATCAGCCAATCACAAAGATAAATTTATTTCATTTGTTTAATTTACTTTCTTTATTAAGAAGAAATAAATCGTCTACGTCTAGACATTCGACGTCTCGCCGAACATATATTATACAACTATTTTGTGAATTCGTTGTATTAGAAGACATATGGCTAACAGCGTGATGGCACTGTTTTGCGACTACGCTCTGCGTTACACAACATTATTAATTTTTGTAATGGTTGTAAAACGGCAATCACTCATGTGTGATACTATGGGTTAATGTGTATCTTTTGTTTCACTTAATCGGTCGCAGACACAGCGACCGCTTTTCAGACAGGTTATTTATTAGGAAGAGTTTAGTTTTATTATTTTTTATTCCAGTGCACCGCGATAAGCCTGTTCCAATTCTAATAATTATGTATTTCCAACAATCAAGTGAGCATCAAGTAAATCGCATTAATCGCGGATTTGTGCCAGTATTATATAAAATACATGACACAGACGTGCCAATTACGGGGAAGTCTTGGGATTAGTAGTATGCGACGAAGTACTGTGTCTGGTTTGGTAAATCCTGCTTCATAGATCTAATACTAATCAGTTTATTATTTATTTATTTATTTATTTCTTCATAGTTTATTATTTAAAGGCTAATTAAACTACAGTGAATCGGTTGTAGAATACTGGTAACTTGTCGAATCGGATGTGGATGTATAATAACACAGTCGGCTGTTTTAAAATGTGCAAATGTGAGGCCAAATATTCACTGATTCAATCGAAAGTGTCTAAATGTTGACTATGCATATATAAATATGAACTTGTAAATTTGAAATTAAGAAATTGTTTTGAATACATCATTGTATAGTGACTATGTGCGGGCATAGTTACAGCATAGTGAGTTAAATCACTAATATGTGCCATGTGCTTCCGGTACATCCGTAACCCACATAAACAGAGTCGAATGTCGTTTAAAATTCAAAACAATTCGAAGCAGATCTGATTCAAAAATTGGACCACCAACAGCTTAATGGCTTGAGATTTTGTGCGAATTACACTGTGGCTGTATAATATGTGAACAAAACATATGGAGATACATGCGAATATCAAATTTGTCGGCATTCAGAATGAACTATACTCGCAACAAACTAAATTGTTTTACCCTACTCTATTTTTGAATTGGTGTATTTTATTAGACGTACGTTTGACATCTTTAACATTGTATAAGGATTTTAAATCAGAATCTTCTATTACATTTAGAGTAATTGACAACTAGGTCAGAATGAAGTATCTGGGAATGTCTTTCAACCAATAAAGTCGTGGGATGTCTCACGAATGTGAACGTATGATTCGATTTCGCACGTAGTTGGTACACTGAAGCTGGGTTCCAAAATCCACTAGCTCGAATATGATATGCATTGATGGTATATAATTGGGCTGTATTTTGGTTCATATCATGTTTTTGATTAGTGGATTAGCATTATCGCGTATGAGAATTCAATTAGTTTTTCGCATGACATTTGGCTGCACCCGACTAGGGCTGAATTGTGTCCGATGTCCCGAGAGGCGAGCTTCACCTTAGGCACTTGAACCCACTTTCCTATTCAAGTAAAACTGTACATTCATTCAATGTATATTGCAGCTTCACAAAAAATCCACCTTTCTTTCTAATCCATAATGTCTAGTAATAATTTGTGAAATGTTATTATTTCTTTTCACAACGAGTAAGCAATTAAATAGATTCTATTTAAAGAATGATGCGATTATTTCAAAGCTCAGGGCGTCACGTTGGTGGGTGAATAGACATATACATGTGCGTGTATAACAACAAAGGAACTGCATGTAGCTTTACGTACATTTTCCAGAATACCCCACAGCTGTTAATGTAATGCAGATGGTAGACGCACTAGATAGATGGACTAAATTGTATAGTTCTTTGGATAATGTTATCAAATACAACATGTTCGGTGAACTACATCTAGTTCTCCAGATAGATATAAAGTCGATTAAATGTTCGGGATACCAATACATCCACACTGTCCCACACTGTCCCTATTATTAGCAATTTACACTAAGTGGCATTAGTTCCTTTCACACGTGATTCATACGCACGATGCTCTGAACAAATGCTTAGTAGAGCCACAGTTTCACTTCCTTCACTCAGGGAGGCCAACCGATCGTCATTATAATTTCCATATTTCGTCCCCATTTGCAAAGAAGTTTTAACGTACCATGTAAGAAAACCATAGTGTTAACTCATCGTGACAAACACAGTTATTCCGTCTATCATGGCAAGCTGAGTACGTGTTAGCATGCGGTGAAATGACACCCGGCGTGTTTCGCTATTATGGCAGTGCATTGAACAAACACCAGTTTTCTGGTTGAAACTAGCACAATATAAACCAACAACCGCTCGTCGTTCTTGCAAGAGCTGTCAATCAAACATCCGTCAATTGCAAATTAGGAAACACAAAGCGAGAAATATTCACACAAATGCATCAGATGAGATCAGATCTGAGAGAGATTGAAATCTGGGTAATATAATTAGTTTTCTTACCAGCGTAAGTACAACAATTATTATCTCGTGAATTCGTTGTTCCTTTCAAAGAAACCCAAGATCAAACATATTACAATCTGGTGAGTGATGTACACAAAATAGTACTATTTTATCATATTGAGTGACAATAAAACATAATGACGTGTCCGTTTGTTTAGCGACTGTAACGATTAACCTACTTTGTGGAAACATACTTATGGGATGTATATTATTTCTGAAAAAAACATTGGAGCACGACATCATGCGCTTGTTTCCATTTATTGCGCAAGCGTCGAAGAAGTCACGAATACACAGTGTATACGTATTTTTATTTTATCTTAGTTACATATAAAATTTTACAGCCAAACAAAGTCATTTGATCAAAGTCGGGTTTATGCGATAAGAATGTATTGAACATACGATAGAGTCAAAAAATCGACAGATTCGACACAGATAAAGTTATCAGGTGCCTATGGCAATACATGACGGGACCTTGACTTAACGATCGTACTTACGATTCAATGTTGCATTAACACATACTTAAACTCACTCTAAAGGTAGTTGCTCTCATTTGTTCACAAACAATATTGTTTTGTTGGGTATAAAGGAACTAGTGACAATAAAGACAATAAAACAAATTGTGTTTATCACGTAGAATGTAAAAAATATAATAGTCTCATGTTTCCGTGTCACTGTAATAAGTAGGCAATAATACATAAAACTACCCAAATCCGTCCCAATTAAGCCATTTAACGAGTATTTGTTCTATGACATCACTAACAGGTGGTGGAGTAATTAACTATATAGCATATATGTTTTCTGTTTTTATAATATTGTGGATGAAACATAAGATACAACATGCTGCTCTGAAATATGCTTGGTAATATACAACAGGAAATAATGTTTGATATATTTCATACCTAGTCGACAGTCATTTGGATCGCATTAATTAATTATATATGTGAATTATTAATTTACGAAAGGCGCCACAAGAAACTGCAGTTATTTTAAAATTCATGAGTTACTTTTCAACAACGACGACGAATGCATACTAGGGTATCAAATATATATGTCCTGAAGAGCATTATCGCTATGTAACCATGGAAATACTTTGCCGAAAACTTATTTGCAAGTAACTATGTTCTCTAGTTCGTGATTTTGGAGAAACGGTGTCTCTGAACTATTTATAATGATTCACAAACGTGAGTTATTGCATACATTTACGTGTTAGCTTGTCAAGGCAACGCTTCAACACGAAGCCAAACCAAACAAAGCAAATGTCACTTAGGCGAGCAGCGTAATCTCTCTACCACTCACAGTTTTGAGTGTACGTTTCACACAGCTGTAATTGCCAGGCAAATACAGACATGTTGTTGTAAGTTCCCTGAGCGTCCCAATCGATTAATGCATTCCTGATTATAGAAAGTAAGAGCACGCAAATAAAATAAACACCATAAATTACCCGCTATATTGGGCCATATCTAATAGTATAACAAAATGAATTTCATGAGAACAGAAAGCACAATCTTTTTCAGCTGAACATTCGTAATTTATCGGCCATGAGATGCTTACTCATACACATTGCCTACTCCCGTATGAAGTAATCAATACGAAACAATCGCCGTTACCATAGAGATTGATGACATGATCGAAAATAGCGATAACAAAGTGGAATTAAAACATGCCTTGTATACATCACTATACCTCTTTCCCCGTACTTGAATATTTTATTTTCTCGTTTTATCAGATTTCCCATGTCGAATAATAAAACTAAATAATATATTTTTCCACATACTGGCTCGCAATCGCTAGATCTGCCTACTGTAAGTATAAAAAGTGAATAAACATTGGGATTACATGGTCATTCTTGTAAATTACTTTATACTATTCAAATATAAATATTTTTTATACTATGTTCAAATCAATACTAATTTACGTGAACATTACGGCTGGACGTTTTCACATGTAGTTTATGAATGTCGCGTTTATTCAGCTAGGATTTCATTAATAGGTGTTTAATTTGAGCTGGGTACCGACGAGAAATCAATAGGAATTTGTAATTTGTATAAATAGACCAGGTAATATCAGTTCCATAGTTTATACAAAATCACAAGTTATATCATATATTTTGTTGTGCGATTAATTATTTATTCTAACTACAAACTAGGGTGAGTTGATATTTGAAGTGCGGTTGACACACATATAAGCGAATATAGGGTATTTTCAGTTAACGATGGGCTGTTTTGTAAATACAAATCAGTTAAGACATAATGTGCAAACTTATGACAATATATGTAACATAATTTTAAATGAACAATCGGGTCCAAATAAGTGCCAAAAAATCATTAATTACTGGCTAGATAATAATCATGTCAAATTTATTGAATATTACCACCTGCGGTCGTTTTGGTTACACAGTCAGGTCGTAGAGCATCGTGATTGCGCTGCATAATGTGGGACGTTCTAAACTCAGATGCTAAGTTGGCGTTGTTGAATCGCTGATAGTTGGGTATATTACAACTTTTTCTTGTATTTACTAGTATTCATGGTAGAAAAAAATGTGAATAAATAAAATAATAACTTGTAAACCACTATTACAAATCTCACATAACTTGTAAACCACTATTACAAATCTCAAATAACTTGTAAACCACTATTACAAATCTCACATAACTTGTAAACCACTATTACAAATCTCATATAACTTGTAAACCACTATTACAAATCTCACATAACTTGTAAGCCACTATTACAAATCTCATATAACTTGTATACCACTATTACAAATCTCATATAACTTGTAAACCACTATTACAAATCTCACATAACTTGTAAACCACTATTACAAATCACACATAACTTGTAAACCACTATTACAAATCTCATATAACTTGTAAACCACTATTACAAATCTCACATAACTTGTAAACCACTATTACAAATCTCATATAACTTGTAAACCACTATTACAAATCTCACATAACTTGTAAACCACTATTACAAATCTCATATAACTTGTAAACCACTATTACAAATCTCACATAACTTGTAAACCACTATTACAAATCTCATATAACTTGTAAACCACTATTACAAATCTCATATAACTTGTAAACCACTATTACAAATCACACATAACTTGTAAACCACTATTACAAATCTCACATAACTTGTAAACCACTATTACAAATCTCATATAACTTGTAAACCACTATTACAAATCTCACATAACTTGTAAACCACTATTACAAATCTCATATAACTTGTAAACCACTATTACAAATCTCACATAACTTGTAAACCACTATTACAAATCTCATATAACTTGTAAACCACTATTACAAATCTCACATAACTTGTAAACCACTATTACAAATCCCACATAACTTGTAAACCACTATTACAAATCTCACATAACTTGTAAACCACTATTACAAATCTCATATAACTTGTAAACCACTATTACAAATCTCATATAACTTGTAAACCACTATTACAAATCTCACATAACTTGTAAACCACTATTACAAATCTCACATAACTTGTAAACCACTATTACAAATCTTACATAACTTGTAAGCCACTATTACAAATCTCATATAACTTGTAAACCACTATTACAAATCTCACATAACTTGTAAGCCACTATTACAAATCTCACATAACTTGTAAACCTCTATTACAAATCTCATATAACTTGTATACCACTATTACAAATCTCACATAACTTGTAAACCACTATTACAAATCTCACATAACTTGTAAACCACTATTACAAATTTAACATAACATGTAAACCACTATTACAAATCTCACATAACTTATAAACCACTATTACAAATCTCACAAAACTTGTAAACCACTATTACAAATCCCACATAACTTGTAAACCACTATTACAAATCTCACATAACTTGTAAACCACTATTACAAATTTAACATAACTTGTAAGCCACTATTACAAATTTAACATAACTTGTAAACCACTATTACAAATCTCACATAACTTGTAAGCCATTATTACAAATCTCACATAACTTGTAAACCACTATTACAAATCTCACATAACTTGTAAACCACTATTACAAATTTAACATAACTTGTAAACCACTATTACAAATCTCACATAACTTGTAAACCACTATTACAAATCTCACATAACTTGTAAACCACTATTACAAATTTAACATAACTTGTAAACAACTATTACAAATCTCACATAACTTGTAAACCACTATTACAAATCTCACATAACTTGTAAACCACTATTACAAATTTAACATAACTTGTAAACCACTATTACAAATCTCACTTAACTTGTAAACCACTATTACAAATCTCACATAACTTGTAAACCACTATTACAAATCTCACATAACTTGTAAACCACTATTACAAATTTAACATAACTTGTAAACCACTATTACAAATCTCACATAACTTGTAAACCACTATTACAAATTTAACATAACATGTAAACCACTATTACAAATCTCACATAACTTATAAACCACTATTACAAATCTCACAAAACTTGTAAACCACTATTACAAATCTTATATAACTTGTAAACCACTATTACAAATCTCATATAACTTGTAAACCACTATTACAAATTTAACATAACTTGTAAACCACTATTACAAATCTCACATAACTTGCAAACCACTATTACAAATCTCACATAACATGTAAACCACTATTACAAATCTTATATAACTTGTAAACCACTATTACAAATCTTATATAACTTGTAAACCACTATTACAAATTTAACATAACTTGTAAACCACTATTACAAATCCCACATAACTTGTAAACCACTATTACAAATCCCACATAACTTGTAAACCACTATTACAAATCTTATATAACTTGTAAGTCACTATTACAAATCTCATATAACTTGTAAACCACTATTACAAATCTCACATAACTTGTAAACCACTATTACAAATCCCACATAACTTATAAACCACTATTACAAATCTCACATAAATTGTAAACCACTATTACAAATCTCACATAACTTGTAAACCACTATTACAAATCTTATATAACATGTAAACCACTATTACAAATCTCACATAACTTGTAAACCACTATTACAAATCTCACATAACTTGTAAGCCACTATTACAAATCTCATATAACTTGTAAACCACTATTACAAATCTCACATAACTTGTAAACCACTATTACAAATCTCACATAACTTGTAAACCACTATTACAAATTTAACATAACATGTAAACCACTATTACAAATCTCACATAACTTGTAAACCACTATTACAAATCTCACATAACTTGTAAACCACTATTACAAATCCCACATAACTTGTAAACCACTATTACAAATCTCACATAACTTGTAAACCACTATTACAAATCTCACATAACTTGTAAACCACTATTACAAATCTCACATAACTTGTAAGCCACTATTACAAATCTCACATAACTTGTAAGCCACTATTACAAATCCCACATAACTTGTAAACCACTATTACAAATCTCACATAACTTGTAAACCACTATTACAAATCTCACATAACTTGTAAACCACTATTACAAATCTCACATAACTTGTAAGCCACTATTACAAATCTCACAAAACTTGTAAACCACTATTACAAATCTTATATAACTTGTAAACCACTATTACAAATCTCATATAACTTGTAAACCACTATTACAAATTTAACATAACTTGTAAACCACTATTACAAATCTCACATAACTTGTAAACCACTATTACAAATCTCACATAACATGTAAACCACTATTACAAATCTTATATAACTTGTAAACCACTATTACAAATCTTATATAACTTGTAAACCACTATTACAAATTTAACATAACTTGTAAACCACTATTACACATCCCACATAACTTGTAAACCACTATTACAAATCTCACATAACTTGTAAACCACTATTACAAATCTCACATAACTTGTAAACCACTATTACAAATCTCATATAACTTGTAAACCACTATTACAAATCTCACATAACTTGTATACCACTATTACAAATCTTATATAACTTGTAAACCACTATTACAAATCTCACATAACTTGTAAACCACTATTACAAATCGCATATAACTTGTAAACCACTATTACAAATTTAACATAACTTGTAAACCACTATTACAAATCTCACATAACTTGTAAACCACTATTACAAATCTTATATAACTAGTAAACCACTATTACAAGTCTCAAATAACATGTAAACCACTATTACAAATCTCACATAACTTGTAAACCACTATTACAAATCTCACATAACTTGTAAACCACTATTACAAATCCCACATAACTTATAAACCACTATTACAAATCTCACATAAATTGTAAACCACTATTACAAATCTCACATAACTTGTAAACCACTATTACAAATCTTATATAACATGTAAACCACTATTACAAATCTCACATAACTTGTAAACCACTATTACAAATCTCACATAACTTGTAAACCACTATTACAAATCTTATATAACTTATAAACCACTATTACAAATCTCACATAACTTGTAAACCACTATTACAAATCTCACATAACTTGTAAACCACTATTACAAATCTCATATAACTTGTAAACTACTATTACAAATCTCACATAACTTGTAAACCACTATTACAAATCAAACATAACTTGTAAACCACTATTACAAATCTCACATAACTTGTAAACCACTATTACGAATCTTATATAACTTGTAAGCCACTATTACAAATCTCACATAACTTGTAAACCACTATTACAAATCTCACATAAATTGTAAACCACTATTACAAATCCCACATAACTTGTAAGCCACTATTACAAATCTCACATAACTTGTAAACCACTATTACAAATCTCACATAACTTGTAAACCACTATTACAAATCTCACATAACTTGTAAACCACTATTACAAATCTCACATAACTTGTAAACCACTATTACAAATCTCACATAACTTATAAACCACTATTACAAATCTCACATAATTTGTAAACCACTATTACAAATCTCACATAACTTGTATAACAACTATTACTAATCTCATATAACTTATAAACCACTATTACAAATCTCACATAACTTGTAAACCACTATTACAAATCTCACATAACTTGTAAACCACTATTACAAATTTAACATAACTTGTAAACCACTATTACAAATCTCACTTAACTTGTAAACCACTATTACAAATCTCACATAACTTGTAAACCACTATTACAAATCTCACATAACTTGTAAACCACTATTACAAATTTAACATAACTTGTAAACCACTATTACAAATCTCACATAACTTGTAAACCACTATTACAAATTTAACATAACATGTAAACCACTATTACAAATCTCACATAACTTATAAACCACTATTACAAATCTCACAAAACTTGTAAACCACTATTACAAATCTTATATAACTTGTAAACCACTATTACAAATCTCATATAACTTGTAAACCACTATTACAAATTTAACATAACTTGTAAACCACTATTACAAATCTCACATAACTTGCAAACCACTATTACAAATCTCACATAACATGTAAACCACTATTACAAATCTTATATAACTTGTAAACCACTATTACAAATCTTATATAACTTGTAAACCACTATTACAAATTTAACATAACTTGTAAACCACTATTACAAATCCCACATAACTTGTAAACCACTATTACAAATCCCACATAACTTGTAAACCACTATTACAAATCTTATATAACTTGTAAGTCACTATTACAAATCTCATATAACTTGTAAACCACTATTACAAATCTCACATAACTTGTAAACCACTATTACAAATCCCACATAACTTATAAACCACTATTACAAATCTCACATAAATTGTAAACCACTATTACAAATCTCACATAACTTGTAAACCACTATTACAAATCTTATATAACATGTAAACCACTATTACAAATCTCACATAACTTGTAAACCACTATTACAAATCTCACATAACTTGTAAGCCACTATTACAAATCTCATATAACTTGTAAACCACTATTACAAATCTCACATAACTTGTAAACCACTATTACAAATCTCACATAACTTGTAAACCACTATTACAAATTTAACATAACATGTAAACCACTATTACAAATCTCACATAACTTGTAAACCACTATTACAAATCTCACATAACTTGTAAACCACTATTACAAATCCCACATAACTTGTAAACCACTATTACAAATCTCACATAACTTGTAAACCACTATTACAAATCTCACATAACTTGTAAACCACTATTACAAATCTCACATAACTTGTAAGCCACTATTACAAATCTCACATAACTTGTAAGCCACTATTACAAATCCCACATAACTTGTAAACCACTATTACAAATCTCACATAACTTGTAAACCACTATTACAAATCTCACATAACTTGTAAACCACTATTACAAATCTCACATAACTTGTAAGCCACTATTACAAATCTCACAAAACTTGTAAACCACTATTACAAATCTTATATAACTTGTAAACCACTATTACAAATCTCATATAACTTGTAAACCACTATTACAAATTTAACATAACTTGTAAACCACTATTACAAATCTCACATAACTTGTAAACCACTATTACAAATCTCACATAACATGTAAACCACTATTACAAATCTTATATAACTTGTAAACCACTATTACAAATCTTATATAACTTGTAAACCACTATTACAAATTTAACATAACTTGTAAACCACTATTACACATCCCACATAACTTGTAAACCACTATTACAAATCTCACATAACTTGTAAACCACTATTACAAATCTCACATAACTTGTAAACCACTATTACAAATCTCATATAACTTGTAAACCACTAATACAAATCTCACATAACTTGTATACCACTATTACAAATCTTATATAACTTGTAAACCACTATTACAAATCTCACATAACTTGTAAACCACTATTACAAATCGCATATAACTTGTAAACCACTATTACAAATTTAACATAACTTGTAAACCACTATTACAAATCTCACATAACTTGTAAACCACTATTACAAATCTTATATAACTAGTAAACCACTATTACAAGTCTCAAATAACATGTAAACCACTATTACAAATCTCACATAACTTGTAAACCACTATTACAAATCTCACATAACTTGTAAACCACTATTACAAATCCCACATAACTTATAAACCACTATTACAAATCTCACATAAATTGTAAACCACTATTACAAATCTCACATAACTTGTAAACCACTATTACAAATCTTATATAACATGTAAACCACTATTACAAATCTCACATAACTTGTAAACCACTATTACAAATCTCACATAACTTGTAAACCACTATTACAAATCTTATATAACTTATAAACCACTATTACAAATCTCACATAACTTGTAAACCACTATTACAAATCTCACATAACTTGTAAACCACTATTACAAATCTCATATAACTTGTAAACTACTATTACAAATCTCACATAACTTGTAAACCACTATTACAAATCAAACATAACTTGTAAACCACTATTACAAATCTCACATAACTTGTAAACCACTATTACGAATCTTATATAACTTGTAAGCCACTATTACAAATCTCACATAACTTGTAAACCACTATTACAAATCTCACATAAATTGTAAACCACTATTACAAATCCCACATAACTTGTAAGCCACTATTACAAATCTCACATAACTTGTAAACCACTATTACAAATCTCACATAACTTGTAAACCACTATTACAAATCTCACATAACTTGTAAACCACTATTACAAATCTCACATAACTTGTAAACCACTATTACAAATCTCACATAACTTATAAACCACTATTACAAATCTCACATAATTTGTAAACCACTATTACAAATCTCACATAACTTGTATAACAACTATTACTAATCTCATATAACTTATAAACCACTATTACAAATCTCACATAACTTGTAAACCACTATTACTAATCTCATATAACTTGTAAACCACTGTTACAAATCTCATATAACTTGTAAACCACTATTACAAATCTTACATAACTTATAAACCACTATTACAAATCTCAAATAAATTGTAAACCACTATTACAAATCTCACATAACTTGTAAACCACTATTACAAATCTCACATAACTTGTAAACCACTATTACAAATCTCACATAACTTGTAAACCACTATTACAAATCTCACATAACTTGTATAACCACTATTATAAATCCCACATAACTTGTAAACCACTATTACTAATCTCATATAACTTGTAAACCACTATTACAAATCTCACATAACTTGTAAACCACTATTACAAATCTCACATAACTTGTAAACCACTATTACAAATCTCACATAACTTGTAAACCACTATTACAAATCTCACATAACTTGTAAACCACTATTACAAATCCCACATAACTTATAAACCACTATTACAAATCTCACATAAATTGTAAACCACTATTACAAATCTCACATAACTTGTAAACCACTATTACAAATCTTATATAACTTATAAACCACTATTACAAATCTCACAAAACTTGTAAACCACTATTACAAATCTTATATAACTTGTAAACCACTATTACAAATCTCATGTAACTTGTAAACCACTATTACAAATTTAACATAACTTGTAAACCACTATTACAAATCTCACATAACTTGTAAACCACTATTACAAATCTCACATAACATGTAAACCACTATTACAAATCTTATATAACTTGTAAACCACTATTACAAATCTTATATAACTTGTAAACCACTATTACAAATTTAACATAACTTGTAAACCACTATTACAAATCCCACATAACTTGTAAACCACTATTACAAATCCCACATAACTTGTAAACCACTATTACAAATCTTATATAACTTGTAAACCACTATTACAAATCTCACATAACTTGTAAACCACTATTACAAATCTCACATAACTTGTAAGCCACTATTACAAATCTCATATAACTTGTAAACCACTATTACAAATCTCACATAACTTGTAAACCACTATTACAAATCTCACATAACTTGTAAACCACTATTACAAATTTAACATAACATGTAAACCACTATTACAAATCTCACATAACTTGTAAACCACTATTACAAATCTCACATAACTTGTAAACCACTATTACAAATCCCACATAACTTGTAAACCACTATTACAAATCTCACATAACTTGTAAACCACTATTACAAATCTCACATAACTTGTAAACCACTATTACAAATCTCACATAACTTGTAAGCCACTATTACAAATCCCACATAACTTGTAAACCACTATTACAAATCTCACATAACTTGTAAACCACTATTACAAATCTCACATAACTTGTAAACCACTATTACAAATCTCACATAACTTGTAAGCCACTATTACAAACCTCACAAAACTTGTAAACCACTATTACAAATCTTATATAACTTGTAAACCACTATTACAAATCTCATATAACTTGTAAACCACTATTACAAATTTAACATAACTTGTAAACCACTATTACAAATCTCACATAACTTGTAAACCACTATTACAAATCTCACATAACATGTAAACCACTATTACAAATCTTATATAACTTGTAAACCACTATTACAAATCTTATATAACTTGTAAACCACTATTACAAATTTAACATAACTTGTAAACCACTATTACACATCCCACATAACTTGTAAACCACTATTACAAATCCCACATAACTTGTAAACCACTATTACAAATCTCATATAACTTGTAAACCACTATTACAAATCTCACATAACTTGTAAACCACTATTACAAATCTCTCATAACTTGTAAACCACTATTACAAATCTCACATAACTTGTAAACCACTATTACAAATCTCACATAACTTGTAAACCACTATTACAAATCTCATATAACTTGTAAACCACTATTACAAATCTCACATAACTTGTATACCACTATTACAAATCTTATATAACTTGTAAACCACTATTACAAATCTCACATAACTTGTAAACCACTATTACAAATCGCATATAACTTGTAAACCACTATTACAAATTTAACATAACTTGTAAACCACTATTACAAATCTCACATAACTTGTAAACCACTATTACAAATCTTATATAACTAGTAAACCACTATTACAAGTCTCAAATAACATGTAAACCACTATTACAAATCTCACATAACTTGTAAACCACTATTACAAATCTCACATAACTTGTAAACCACTATTACAAATCCCACATAACTTATAAACCACTATTACAAATCTCACATAAATTGTAAACCACTATTACAAATCTCACATAACTTGTAAACCACTATTACAAATCTTATATAACATGTAAACCACTATTACAAATCTCACATAACTTGTAAACCACTATTACAAATCTCACATAACTTGTAAACCACTATTACAAATCTTATATAACTTATAAACCACTATTACAAATCTCACATAACTTGTAAACCACTATTACAAATCTCACATAACTTGTAAACCACTATTACAAATCTCATATAACTTGTAAACTACTATTACAAATCTCACATAACTTGTAAACCACTATTACAAATCAAACATAACTTGTAAACCACTATTACAAATCTCACATAACTTGTAAACCACTATTACGAATCTTATATAACTTGTAAGCCACTATTACAAATCTCACATAACTTGTAAACCACTATTACAAATCTCACATAAATTGTAAACCACTATTACAAATCCCACATAACTTGTAAGCCACTATTACAAATCTCACATAACTTGTAAACCACTATTACAAATCTCACATAACTTGTAAACCACTATTACAAATCTCACATAACTTGTAAACCACTATTACAAATCTCACATAACTTGTAAACCACTATTACAAATCTCACATAACTTATAAACCACTATTACAAATCTCACATAATTTGTAAACCACTATTACAAATCTCACATAACTTGTATAACAACTATTACTAATCTCATATAACTTATAAACCACTATTACAAATCTCACATAACTTGTAAACCACTATTACTAATCTCATATAACTTGTAAACCACTGTTACAAATCTCATATAACTTGTAAACCACTATTACAAATCTTACATAACTTATAAACCACTATTACAAATCTCAAATAAATTGTAAACCACTATTACAAATCTCACATAACTTGTAAACCACTATTACAAATCTCACATAACTTGTAAACCACTATTACAAATCTCACATAACTTGTAAACCACTATTACAAATCTCACATAACTTGTATAACCACTATTATAAATCCCACATAACTTGTAAACCACTATTACTAATCTCATATAACTTGTAAACCACTATTACAAATCTCACATAACTTGTAAACCACTATTACAAATCTCACATAACTTGTAAACCACTATTACAAATCTCACATAACTTGTAAACCACTATTACAAATCTCACATAACTTGTAAACCACTATTACAAATCCCACATAACTTATAAACCACTATTACAAATCTCACATAAATTGTAAACCACTATTACAAATCTCACATAACTTGTAAACCACTATTACAAATCTTATATAACTTATAAACCACTATTACAAATCTCACATAACTTGTAAACCACTATTACAAATCTCACATAACTTGTAAACCACTATTACAAATCTCATATAACTTGTAAACTACTATTACAAATCTCACATAACTTGTAAACCACTATTACAAATCAAACATAACTTGTAAACCACTATTACAAATCTCACATAACTTGTATAACCACTATTACTAATCTCATATAACTTATAAACCACTATTACAAATCTCACATAACTTGTAAGCCACTATTACAAATCTCACATAACTTGTAAACCACTATTACAAATCTCACATAAATTGTAAACCACTATTACAAATCTCACATAACATTTAAACCACTATTACAAATCTCACATAATTTGTAAACCACTATTACAAATCTCACATAACTTGTATAACAACTATTACTAATCTCATATAACTTATAAACCACTATTACAAATCTCACATAACTTGTAAACCACTATTACTAATCTCATATAACTTGTAAACCACTATTACAAATCTCATATAACTTGTAAACCACTATTACAAATCTTACATAACTTATAAACCACTATTACAAATCTCACATAACTTGTAAACCACTATTACAAATCTCACATAACTTGTAAACCACTATTACAAATCTCACATAACTTGTAAACCACTATTACAAATCTCACATAACTTGTATAACCACTATTACAAATCCCACATAACTTGTAAACCACTATTACTAATCTCATATAACTTGTAAACCACTATTACAAATCCCACATAACTTGTAAACCACTGTTACAAATCTCATATAACTTGTAAACCACTATTACAAATCTCACATAACTTGTAAACCACTATGATAAATCTCACATAACTTGTAAACCACTATTACAAATCTTACATAACTTGTAAACCACTATTACAAATCTTATATAACTTGTAAACCACTATTACAAATCTCATATAACTTGTAAACTACTATTACAAATCTCACATAACTTGTAAACCACTATTACAAATCAAACATAACTTGTAAACCACTATTACAAATCTCACATAACTTGTAAACCACTATTACGAATCTTATATAACTTGTAAGCCACTATTACAAATCTCACATAACTTGTAAACCACTATTACAAATCTCACATAAATTGTAAACCACTATTACAAATCCCACATAACTTGTAAGCCACTATTACAAATCTCACATAACTTGTAAACCACTATTACAAATCTCACATAACTTGTAAACCACTATTACAAATCTCACATAACTTGTAAACCACTATTACAAATCTCACATAACTTGTAAACCACTATTACAAATCTCACATAACTTATAAACCACTATTACAAATCTCACATAATTTGTAAACCACTATTACAAATCTCACATAACTTGTATAACAACTATTACTAATCTCATATAACTTATAAACCACTATTACAAATCTCACATAACTTGTAAACCACTATTACTAATCTCATATAACTTGTAAACCACTGTTACAAATCTCATATAACTTGTAAACCACTATTACAAATCTTACATAACTTATAAACCACTATTACAAATCTCAAATAAATTGTAAACCACTATTACAAATCTCACATAACTTGTAAACCACTATTACAAATCTCACATAACTTGTAAACCACTATTACAAATCTCACATAACTTGAAAACTATTACAAATCTCACATAACTTGTATAACCACTATTATAAATCCCACATAACTTGTAAACCACTATTACTAATCTCATATAACTTGTAAACCACTATTACAAATCTCACATAACATGTAAACCACTATTACAAATCTCACATAACTTGTAAACCACTATTACAAATCTCACATAACTTGTAAACCACTATTACAAATCTCACATAACTTGTAAACCACTATTACAAATCCCACATAACTTATAAACCACTATTACAAATCTCACATAAATTGTAAACCACTATTACAAATCTCACATAACTTGTAAACCACTATTACAAATCTTATATAACTTATAAACCACTATTACAAATCTCACATAACTTGTAAACCACTATTACAAATCTCACATAACTTGTAAACCACTATTACAAATCTCATATAACTTGTAAACTACTATTACAAATCTCACATAACTTGTAAACCACTATTACAAATCAAACATAACTTGTAAACCACTATTACAAATCTCACATAACTTGTATAACCACTATTACTAATCTCATATAACTTATAAACCACTATTACAAATCTCACATAACTTGTAAGCCACTATTACAAATCTCACATAACTTGTAAACCACTATTACAAATCTCACATAAATTGTAAACCACTATTACAAATCTCACATAACATTTAAACCACTATTACAAATCTCACATAATTTGTAAACCACTATTACAAATCTCACATAACTTGTATAACAACTATTACTAATCTCATATAACTTATAAACAACTATTACAAATCTCACATAACTTGTAAACCACTATTACTAATCTCATATAACTTGTAAACCACTATTACAAATCTCATATAACTTGTAAACCACTATTACAAATCTTACATAACTTATAAACCACTATTACAAATCTCACATAACTTGTAAACCACTATTACAAATCTCACATAACTTGTAAACCACTATTACAAATCTCACATAACTTGTAAACCACTATTACAAATCTCACATAACTTGTATAACCACTATTACAAATCCCACATAACTTGTAAACCACTATTACTAATCTCATATAACTTGTAAACCACTATTACAAATCCCACATAACTTGTAAACCACTGTTACAAATCTCATATAACTTGTAAACCACTATTACAAATCTCACATAACTTGTAAACCACTATGATAAATCTCACATAACTTGTAAACCACTATTACAAATCTTACATAACTTGTAAACCACTATTACAAATCTTATATAACTTGTAAACCACTATTACAAATCTCACATAACTTGTAAACCACTATTACAAATCTTATATAACTTGTAAACCACTATTATAAATCTCAAATAACTTGTAAACCACTATTACAAATCTCATATAACTTGTAAACCACTATTACAAATCTCATATAACTTGTAAACCACTGTTACAAATCTCATATAACTTGTAAACCACTGTTACAAATCTCATATAACTTGTATACCACTATTACAAATCACACATAACTTGTAAACCACTATTACAAATCTCACATAACTTGTAAACCACTATTACAAATCCCACATAACTTATAAACCACTATTACAAATCTCACATAACTTGTAAACCACTATTACAAATCTTACATAACTTGTAAACCACTATTACAAATCTGACATAACTTGTAAACCACTATTACAAATCTCACAAAACATGTAAACCACTATTACAAATCTCACATAACTTGTAAACCACTATTACAAATCTCATATAACTTGTAAACCACTATTACAAATCCCACATAACTTGTAAACCACTATTACAAATCCCACATAACTTGTAAACCACTATTACAAATCTCACATAACTTATAAACCACTATTACAAATCTCACATAACTTATAAACCACTATTACAAATCCCACATAACTTGTAAACCACTATTACTAATCTCATATAACTTGTAAACCACTGTTACAAATCTCATATAACTTGTAAACCACTGTTACAAATCTCACATAACTTGTAAACCACTATTACAAATCCCACATAACTTGTAAACCACTATTACAAATCTCATATAACTTGTAAACCACTGTTACAAATCTCATATAACTTGTAAACCACTGTTACAAATTTCATATAACTTGTAAATCACTATTACAAATCTCACATAACTTGTAAACCACTATTACAAATCTCACATAACTTGTAAACCACTATTACAAATCTAACATAACTTGTAAACCACTATTACAAATCTCACATAACTTGTAAACCACTATTACAAATCTCACATAACTTGTAAACCACTATTACAAATCTCATATAACATGTAAACCACTATTACAAATCTCACATAACTTGTAAACCACTATTACAAATCTCACATAACTTGTAAACCACTATTACAAATCTCACATAACTTGTAAACCACTATTACTAATCTCATATAACTTGTAAACCACTATTACAAATCTCACATAACTTGTAAACCACTATTACAAATCTCACATAACTTGTAAGCCACTATTACAAATCTCATATAACTTGTAAACCACTATTACAAATCTCACATAACTTGTAAACCACTATTACAAATCTCATATAACTTGTAAACCACTATTACAAATCTCATATAACTTGTTAACCACTATTACAAATCTGACATAACTTGTAAACCACTATTACAAATCTCACAAAACATGTAAACCACTATTACAAATCTCATATAACTTGTAAACCACTGTTACAAATTTCATATAACTTGTAAATCACTATTACAAATCTCACATAACTTGTAAACCACTATTACAAATCTCACATAACTTGTAAACCACTATTACAAATCTCATATAACTTGTAAACCACTATTACAAATCTCACATAACTTGTAAACCACTATTACAAATCTTATATAACTTGTAAACCACTATTACAAATCTCACATAACTTGTAAACCACTATTACAAATCTCATATAACTTGTAAACCACTATTACAAATCTCACATAACTTGTAAACCACTATTACAAATCTCACATAACTTGTAAACCACTATTACAAATCTTATATAACTTGTAAACCACTATTACAAATCTGACATAACTTGTAAACCACTATTACAAATCTCACAAAACATGTAAACCACTATTACAAATCTCACATAACTTGTAAACCACTATTACAAATCTCACATAACTTGTAAACCACTATTACAAATCTTATATAACTTGTAAACCACTATTACAAATCTCACATAACTTGTAAACCACTATTACAAATCTCACATAACTTGTAAACCTCTATTACAAATCTCACATAACTTATAAACCACTATTACAAATCTCACATAACTTGTAAACCACTATTACAAATCTCATATAACTTGTAAACCACTATGACAAATCTCACATAACTTGTATAACCACTATTACAAATCCCACATAACTTGTAAACCACTATTACTAATCTCATATAACTTGTAAACCACTGTTACAAATCTCATATAACTTGTAAACCACTGTTACAAATCTCACATAACTTGTAAACCACTATTACAAATCCCACATAACTTGTAAACCACTATTACAAATCTCATATAACTTGTAAACCACTGTTACAAATCTCATATAACTTGTAAACCACTGTTACAAATCTCATATAACTTGTAAATCACTATTACAAATCTCACATAACTTGTAAACCACTATTACAAATCTCACATAACTTGTAAACCACTATTACAAATCTAACATAACTTGTAAACCACTATTACAAATCTCACATAACTTGTAAACCACTATTACGAATCTTATATAACTTGTAAACCACTATTACAAATCGGACATAACATGTAAACCACTATTACAAATCTCACATAACTTGTAAACCACTATTACAAATCTCAAATAACTTGTAAACCACTATTACAAATCTTACATAACTTGTAAACCACTATTACAAATCTCACATAACTTGTAAACCACTATTACAAATCTCATATAACTTGTAAACCACTATTACAAATCCCACATAACTTGTAAACCACTATTACAAATCTCACATAACTTGTAAACCACTATTACAAATCTCACATAACTTGTAAACCACTGTTACAAATCACACATAACTTGTAAACCACTATTACAAATCTCACATAACTTGTAAACCTCTATTACAAATCTCACATAACTTGTAAACCACTATTACAAATCTCACATAACTTGTAAACCACTATTACAAATCTCATATAACTTGTAAACCACTATTACAAATCTCACATAACTTGTAAACCTCTATTACAAATCTCACATAACTTGTAAACCACTGTTACAAATCTCACATAACTTGTAAACCACTGTTACAAATCTCACATAACTTGTAAACCACTGTTACAAATCACACATAACTTGTAAACCACTGTTACAAATCTCACATAACTTGTAAACCACTATTACAAATCTCACATAACTTGTAAACCACTATTACAAATCTCATATAACTTGTAAACCTCTATTACAAATCTCACATAACTTGTAAACCACTATTACAAATCTCACATAACTTGTAAACCACTATTACAAATCTCACATAACTTGTAAACCACTATTACAAATCTCACATAACTTGTAAACCACTATTACAAATCTCATATAACTTGTAAACCTCTATTACAAATCTCACATAACTTGTAAACCACTATTACAAATCTCATATAACTTGTTAACCACTATTACAAATCTGACATAACTTGTAAACCACTATTACAAATCTCACAAAACATGTAAACCACTATTACAAATCTCATATAACTTGTAAACCACTGTTACAAATTTCATATAACTTGTAAATCACTATTACAAATCTCACATAACTTGTAAACCACTATTACAAATCTCACATAACTTGTAAACCACTATTACAAATCTCATATAACTTGTAAACCACTATTACAAATCTCACATAACTTGTAAACCACTATTACAAATCTTATATAACTTGTAAACCACTATTACAAATCTCACATAACTTGTAAACCACTATTACAAATCTCATATAACTTGTAAACCACTATTACAAATCTCACATAACTTGTAAACCACTATTACAAATCTCACATAACTTGTAAACCACTATTACAAATCTTATATAACTTGTAAACCACTATTACAAATCTGACATAACTTGTAAACCACTATTACAAATCTCACAAAACATGTAAACCACTATTACAAATCTCACATAACTTGTAAACCACTATTACAAATCTCACATAACTTGTAAACCACTATTACAAATCTTATATAACTTGTAAACCACTATTACAAATCTCACATAACTTGTAAACCACTATTACAAATCTCACATAACTTGTAAACCACTATTACAAATCTCATATAACTTGTAAACCACTATGACAAATCTCACATAACTTGTATAACCACTATTACAAATCCCACATAACTTGTAAACCACTATTACTAATCTCATATAACTTGTAAACCACTGTTACAAATCTCATATAACTTGTAAACCACTGTTACAAATCTCACATAACTTGTAAACCACTATTACAAATCTCACAAAACATGTAAACCACTATTACAAATCTCACATAACTTGTAAACCACTATTACAAATCTCACATAACTTGTAAACCACTATTACAAATCTTATATAACTTGTAAACCACTATTACAAATCTCACATAACTTGTAAACCACTATTACAAATCTCACATAACTTGTAAACCACTATTACAAATCTCATATAACTTGTAAACCACTATGACAAATCTCACATAACTTGAATAACCACTATTACAAATCCCACATAACTTGTAAACCACTATTACTAATCTCATATAACTTGTAAACCACTGTTACAAATCTCATATAACTTGTAAACCACTGTTACAAATCCCACATAACTTGTAAACCACTATTACAAATCTCATATAACTTGTAAACCACTGTTACAAATCTCATATAACTTGTAAACCACTGTTACAAATCTCATATAACTTGTAAACCACTGTTACAAATCGGACATAACATGTAAACCACTATTACAAATCTCACATAACATGTAAACCACTATTACAAATCTCAAATAACTTGTAAACCACTATTACAAATCTTACATAACTTGTAAACCACTATTACAAATCTCACATAACTTGTAAACCACTATTACAAATCTCATATAACTTGTAAACCACTATTACAAATCCCACATAACTTGTAAACCACTATTACAAATCTTATATAACTTGTAAACCACTATTACAAATCTCACATAACTTGTAAACCACTATTACAAATCTCACATAACTTGTAAACCACTATTACAAATCTCACATAACTTGTAAACCACTGTTACAAATCACACATAACTTGTAAACCACTATTACAAATCTCACATAACTTGTAAACCTCTATTACAAATCTCACATAACTTGTAAACCACTATTACAAATCTCACATAACTTGTAAACCACTATTACAAATCTCATATAACTTGTAAACCACTATTACAAATCTCACATAACTTGTAAACCTCTATTACAAATCTCACATAACTTGTAAACCACTGTTACAAATCTCACATAACTTGTAAACCACTGTTACAAATCTCACATAACTTGTAAACCACTGTTACAAATCACACATAACTTGTAAACCACTGTTACAAATCTCACATAACTTGTAAACCACTATTACAAATCTCACATAACTTGTAAACCACTATTACAAATCTCATATAACTTGTAAACCTCTATTACAAATCTCACATAACTTGTAAACCACTATTACAAATCTCACATAACTTGTAAACCACTATTACAAATCTCACATAACTTGTAAACCACTATTACAAATCTCACATAACTTGTAAACCACTATTACAAATCTCATATAACTTGTAAACCTCTATTACAAATCTCACATAACTTGTAAACCACTATTACAAATCCCACATAACTTGTAAACCACTATTACAAATCTCATATAACTTGTAAACCACTATTACAAATCTCATATAACTTGTAAACCACTATTACAAATCTCATATAACTTGTAAACCACTATTACAAATCTTACATAACTTATAAACCACTATTACAAATCTCACATAACATGTAAACCACTATTACAAATCTCATATAACTTGTAAACCACTATTACAAATCTCATATAACTTATAAACCACTATTACAAATCTCACATAACATGTAAACCTCTATTACAAATCTCATATAACATGTAAACCACTATTACAAATCTCATATAACTTATAAACCACTATTACAAATCTCACATAACATGTAAACCACTATTACAAATCTCATATAACATGTAAACCACTATTACAAATCTCATATAACTTGTAAACCACTATTACAAATCTCATATAACATGTAAACCACTATTACAAATCTTATATAACTTGTAAACCACTATTACAAATCTCACATAACTTGTAAACCACTATTACAAATCTCATATAACTTGTAAACCACTGTTACAAATCCCACATAACTTGTAAACCACTGTTACAAATCTTATATAACTTGTAAACCACTATTACAAATCTCATATAACTTGTAAACCACTGTTACAAATCCCACATAACTTGTAAACCACTATTACAAATCTTATATAACTTGTAAACCACTATTACAAATCTCACATAACTTGTAAACCACTATTACAAATCTCATATAACTTGTAAACCACTGTTACAAATCTCACATAACTTGTAAACCACTGTTACAAATCCCACATAACTTGTAAACCACTATTACAAATCACACATAACTTGTAAACCACTATTACAAATCTCATATAACTTGTAAACCACTATTACAAATCTTATATAACTTGTAAACCACTATTACAAATCTCACATAACTTGTAAACCACTATTACAAATCTCACATAACTTGTAAACCACTATTACAAATCTCAAATAACTTGTAAACCACTATTACAAATCTTACATAACTTGTAAGCCACTATTACAAATCTCACATAACTTGTAAGCCACTATTACAAATCCCACATAACTTGTAAACCACTATTACAAATCTCATATAACTTGTAAACCACTATTACAAATCTCACATAACTTGTAAGCCACTATTACAAATCTCATATAACTTGTAAACCACTATTACAAATCTTACATAACTTGTAAGCCACTATTACAAATCTCATATAACTTGTAAACCACTATTACAAATCTTATATAACTTGTAAACCACTGTTACAAATCACACATAACTTGTAAACCACTATTACAAATCTCACATAACTTGTAAACCACTAGTACAAATCTCACATAACTTGTAAACCACTATTACAAATCTCATATAACTTGTAAACCACTATTACAAATCTCACATAACTTGTAAACCACTATTACAAATCTCACATAACTTGTAAACCACTATTACAAATCTCACATAACTTGTAAACCACTATTACAAATCTCACATAACTTGTAAACCACTGTTACAAATCACACATAACTTGTAAACCACTATTACAAATCTCACATAACTTGTAAACCACTATTACAAATCTCACATAACTTGTAAACCACTATTACAAATCTCACATAACTTGTAAACCACTATTACAAATCCCACATAACTTGTAAACCACTATTACAAATCTCACATAACTTGTAAACCACTATTACAAATCTCACATAACTTGTAAACCACTATTACAAATCTTACATAACTTGTAAGTCACTATTACAAATCTCATATAACTTGTAAACCACTATTACAAATCTCACATAACTTGTAAGCCACTATTACAAATCTCATATAACTTGTAAACCACTATTACAAATCTCATATAACTTGTAAACCACTATTACAAATCTCACATAACTTGTAAACCACTATTACAAATCTCACATAACTTGTAAACCACTATTACAAATCTTACATAACTTGTAAGTCACTATTACAAATCTCATATAACTTGTAAACCACTATTACAAATCTCACATAACTTGTAAGCCACTATTACAAATCTCATATAACTTGTAAACCACTATTACAAATCTCACATAACTTATAAACCACTATTACAAATCTCATATAACTTGTAAACCACTATTACAAATCTCACATAACTTGTAAGCCACTATTACAAATCTCATATAACTTGTAAACCACTATTACAAATCTCATATAACTTGTAAACCACTATTACAAATCTCATATAACTTGTAAACCACTATTACAAATCTCACATAACTTGTAAACCACTATTACAAATCTCACATGACTTGTAAACCACTATTACAAATCTCACATAACTTGTAAACCACTATTACAAATCTCACATAACTTGTAAACCACTATTACAAATCTTACATAACTTGTAAGTCACTATTACAAATCTCATATAACTTGTAAACCACTATTACAAATCTCACATAACTTGTAAGCCACTATTACAAATCTCATATAACTTGTAAACCACTATTACAAATCTCATATAACTTGTAAACCACTATTACAAATCTCACATAACTTGTAAACCACTATTACAAATCTCACATAACTTATAAACCACTATTACAAATCTCATATAACTTGTAAACCACTATTACAAATCTCACATAACTTGTAAACCACTATTACAACTCTCACATAACTTGTAAACCACTATTACAAATCTTACATAACTTGTAAACCACTATTACAAATCCCACATAACTTGTAAACCACTATTACAAATCTCATATAACTTGAAAACCACTGTTACAAATCTCACATAACTTGTAAACCACTATTACAAATCTCACATAACTTGTAAACCACTATTACAAATCTCACATAACTTGTAAACCACTATTACAAATCTCATATAACTTGTAAACCTCTATTACAAATCTCACATAACTTGTAAACCACTATTACAAATCCCACATAACTTGTAAACCACTATTACAAATCTCATATAACTTGTAAACCACTATTACAAATCTCATATAACTTGTAAACCACTATTACAAATCTCATATAACTTGTAAACCACTATTACAAATCTTACATAACTTATAAACCACTATTACAAATCTCACATAACATGTAAACCACTATTACAAATCTCATATAACTTGTAAACCACTATTACAAATCTCATATAACTTATAAACCACTATTACAAATCTCACATAACATGTAAACCACTATTACAAATCTCATATAACATGTAAACCACTATTACAAATCTCATATAACTTATAAACCACTATTACAAATCTCACATAACATGTAAACCACTATTACAAATCTCATATAACATGTAAACCACTATTACAAATCTCATATAACTTGTAAACCACTATTACAAATCTCATATAACATGTAAACCACTATTACAAATCTTATATAACTTGTAAACCACTATTACAAATCTCACATAACTTGTAAACCACTATTACAAATCTCATATAACTTGTAAACCACTGTTACAAATCCCACATAACTTGTAAACCACTGTTACAAATCTTATATAACTTGTAAACCACTATTACAAATCTCATATAACTTGTAAACCACTGTTACAAATCCCACATAACTTGTAAACCACTATTACAAATCTTATATAACTTGTAAACCACTATTACAAATCTCACATAACTTGTAAACCACTATTACAAATCTCATATAACTTGTAAACCACTGTTACAAATCTCACATAACTTGTAAACCACTGTTACAAATCCCACATAACTTGTAAACCACTATTACAAATCACACATAACTTGTAAACCACTATTACAAATCTCATATAACTTGTAAACCACTATTACAAATCTTATATAACTTGTAAACCACTATTACAAATCTCACATAACTTGTAAACCACTATTACAAATCTCACATAACTTGTAAACCACTATTACAAATCTCAAATAACTTGTAAACCACTATTACAAATCTTACATAACTTGTAAGCCACTATTACAAATCTCACATAACTTGTAAGCCACTATTACAAATCCCACATAACTTGTAAACCACTATTACAAATCTCATATAACTTGTAAACCACTATTACAAATCTCACATAACTTGTAAGCCACTATTACAAATCTCATATAACTTGTAAACCACTATTACAAATCTTACATAACTTGTAAGCCACTATTACAAATCTCATATAACTTGTAAACCACTATTACAAATCTTATATAACTTGTAAACCACTATTACAAATCTCATATAACTTGTAAACCACTATTACAAATCTTATATAACTTGTAAACCACTATTACAAATCTCACATAACTTGTAAACCACTATTACAAATCTCACATAACTTGTAAACCACTATTACAAATCTCACATAACTTGTAAACCACTGTTACAAATCACACATAACTTGTAAACCACTATTACAAATCTCACATAACTTGTAAACCACTATTACAAATCTCACATAACTTGTAAACCACTATTACAAATCTCATATAACTTGTAAACCACTATTACAAATCACACATAACTTGTAAACCACTATTACAAATCTCACATAACTTGTAAACCACTATTACAAATCTCACATAACTTGTAAACCACTGTTACAAATCACACATAACTTGTAAACCACTATTACAAATCTCACATAACTTGTAAACCACTATTACAAATCTCACATAACTTGTAAACCACTATTACAAATCTCACATAACTTGTAAACCACTATTACAAATCTCACATAACTTGTAAACCACTGTTACAAATCACACATAACTTGTAAACCACTATTACAAATCTCACATAACTTGTAAACCACTATTACAAATCTCACATAACTTGTAAACCACTATTACAAATCTCATATAACTTGTAAACCACTATTACAAATCTCACATAACTTGTAAACCACTATTACAAATCTCACATAACTTGTAAACCACTATTACAAATCTCAAATAACTTGTAAACCACTATTACAAATCTTACATAACTTGTAAGCCACTATTACAAATCTCACATAACTTGTAAGCCACTATTACAAATCCCACATAACTTGTAAACCACTATTACAAATCTCATATAACTTGTAAACCACTATTACAAATCTCACATAACTTGTAAGCCACTATTACAAATCTCATATAACTTGTAAACCACTATTACAAATCTTACATAACTTGTAAGCCACTATTACAAATCTCATATAACTTGTAAACCACTATTACAAATCTTATATAACTTGTAAACCACTATTACAAATCTCATATAACTTGTAAACCACTATTACAAATCTTATATAACTTGTAAACCACTATTACAAATCTCACATAACTTGTAAACCACTATTACAAATCTCACATAACTTGTAAACCACTATTACAAATCTCACATAACTTGTAAACCACTGTTACAAATCACACATAACTTGTAAACCACTATTACAAATCTCACATAACTTGTAAACCACTATTACAAATCTCACATAACTTGTAAACCACTATTACAAATCTCATATAACTTGTAAACCACTATTACAAATCACACATAACTTGTAAACCACTATTACAAATCTCACATAACTTGTAAACCACTATTACAAATCTCACATAACTTGTAAACCACTATTACAAATCTCACATAACTTGTAAACCACTATTACAAATCTTATATAACTTGTAAGCCACTATTACAAATCTCACATAACTTGTAAACCACTATTACAAATCTTATATAACTTGTAAACCACTATTACAAATCTCACATAACTTGTAAACCACTATTACAAATCTCATATAACTTGTAAACCACTATTACAAATCACACATAACTTGTAAACCACTATTACAAATCTCACATAACTTGTAAACCACTATTACAAATCTCACATAACTTGTAAACCACTATTACAAATCTCACATAACTTGTAAACCACTATTACAAATCTTATATAACTTGTAAACCACTATTACAAATCTCATATAACTTGTAAACCACTATTACAAATCTCATATAACTTATAAACCACTATTACAAATCTCACATAACATGTAAACCACTATTACAAATCTCACATAACTTGTAAACCACTATTACAAATCTCACATAACTTGTAAACCACTGTTACAAATCTCACATAACTTGTAAACCACTATTACAAATCTCACATAACTTGTAAACCACTATTACAAATCTCACATAACTTGTAAACCACTGTTACAAATCACACATAACTTGTAAACCACTATTACAAATCTCACATAACTTGTAAACCACTATTACAAATCTCACATAACTTGTAAACCACTATTACAAATCCCACATAACTTGTAAACCACTATTACAAATCTCACATAACTTGTAAACCACTATTACAAATCTCACATAACTTGTAAACCACTATTACAAATCTTACATAACTTGTAAGTCACTATTACAAATCTCATATAACTTGTAAACCACTATTACAAATCTCACATAACTTGTAAGCCACTATTACAAATCTCATATAACTTGTAAACCACTATTACAAATCTCATATAACTTGTAAACCACTATTACAAATCTCACATAACTTGTAAGCCACTATTACAAATCTCACATAACTTGTAAACCACTATTACAAATCTCACATAACTTGTAAACCACTATTACAAATCTCACATAACTTGTAAACCACTATTACAAATCTCACATAACTTGTAAACCACTATTACAAATCTCACATAACTTGTAAACCACTATTACAAATCTCACATAACTTGTAAACCACTATTACAAATCTCACATAACTTGTAAACCACTATTACAAATCTTACATAACTTGTAAGTCACTATTACAAATCTCATATAACTTGTAAACCACTATTACAAATCTCACATAACTTATAAACCACTATTACAAATCTCACATAACTTGTAAACCACTATTACAAATCTCACATAACTTGTAAACCACTATTACAAATTTCATATAACTTGTATACCACTATTACAAATCTCATATAACTTGTAAACCACTATTACAAATCTCACATAACTTGTAAACCACTATTACAAATCTCACATAACTTGTAAACCACTATTACAAATCTCACATAACTTGTAAACCACTATTACAAATCTCACATAACTTGTAAACCACTATTACAAATCTTACATAACTTGTAAGTCACTATTACAAATCTCATATAACTTGTAAACCACTATTACAAATCTCATATAACTTGTAAACCACTATTACAAATCTCACATAACTTGTAAACCACTATTACAAATCTCACATAACTTATAAACCACTATTACAAATCTCATATAACTTGTAAACCACTATTACAAATCTCACATAACTTGTAAACCACTATTACAACTCTCACATAACTTGTAAACCACTATTACAAATCTTACATAACTTGTAAACCACTATTACAAATCTCACATAACTTGTAAAACACTATTACAAATCTCACATAACTTATAAACCACTATTACAAATCTCACATAACTTGTAAACCACTATTACAAATCTTATATAACTTGTAAACCACTATTACAAATCTCACATAACTTGTAAACCACTATTACAAATCTCATATAACTTGTAAACTACTATTACAAATCTCACATAACTTGTAAACCACTATTACAAATCTCACATAACTTATAAACCACTATTACAAATCTCACATAACTTGTAAACCACTATTACAAATCTCACATAACTTATAAACCACTATTACAAATCTCACATAACTTGTAAACCACTATTACAAATCTCACATAACTTGTAAACCACTATTACAAATCTCACATAACTTATAAACCACTATTACAAATCTCATATAACTTGTAAACCACTATTACAAATCTCACATAACTTGTAAACCACTATTACAACTCTCACATAACTTGTAAACCACTATTACAAATCTTACATAACTTGTAAACCACTATTACAAATCCCACATAACTTGTAAACCACTATTACAAATCTCACATAACTTGTAAACCTCTATTGCAACAGCAGCAACCAATCCTTGCGTCAAATACAACTTGAAGTGAATATCACAATTTCTGTGTTCTGACTATTAGCTACCACATTTTGAAATGTATAATATATAATATTTCAAATACTGAACTTAAATTCGGGCTCGCCTTGATAAGTCCACCAGTCGAGGACTGACTGAATTTCTATTTCATATCAGCGTGTTTCAATCACCATTCATAGCATAGCTGGACGTTACGTGTATTCATTAAACTGGTTTGACTTTAGAAATTTTGAAGGGCAGCGGCGTCGTGTAAACCAAACGTATTTTACAAGCGTAGCAAACGTCACATGGGATTAATGAACACAACGCGGAATGATGACCACGGCCCTTTAAATTAAAAAAAACTGTCAAACAGTTATAGGCGATCCGATAAATCAATTACTCGTTTCTTTAATGGTATACACAATTAGCCAATCGGCGTTATAACACAGAGGAAATCTTGAGAGAAAAAAAGATGTTTTTGACTGCCATAGAGGGCGTAATGACAGCCACTGATTCAATTATGCGGTACATCAGCCATAACGCAATTGAGCAGTCATTTGTTTGTGTTCCCCTTGATACAATACTTTCTACAGCATTTTCCAAAAATAACATATTTAACTTATACCACGCAATAAAAGTGAAGAAAAAAACACATCAATTTTGTGATTATAGAAACACCGACAAAAGTGGCAATAAAATAACTTTTAATGAATGCAAAATTATTGCTTGACTATTTAATTACCATTGTGATATTTGTATTTGTATTTTGTGGAATTTACTAATCGATCAATATCGTAAAAACAAATCAGCGTCAAAGGATGCGACAAGGACAGCGAAACAAAATATTATATTAATCTACACTGATCTGAGGTAGAGTATGGAATTTAAACATTTGCAACTGATTTCTGCTTCCATCTTCAATAAAACCTTCATGACGAATTTACGCTTCCTTTGATCAAAGATAACATATATCGGTTTAGTATCATCAATAAAACTAATTCTACTGTGGTGATAAATACAATCTACAGTACTGCTGAGTGTGACGTAAATATCCCTATGAAGACTAATTCTCGTATGGCTACTGTGCTCGACTGTTGGCAGTACTGTTTCACTCGACGCTTACAATATAATAACTTGAACATCTCTCATTCGAGTGCGATTCAAGAGTGCTCCATCGACGACGCATCTATTAAGTCCTCAGTAAAAGCAATCAAATTGTCAATTTGTCATAAGGCGGGCTGCTGGTTTCTGACAATATTCCTGTTCTTTGTCCAAATATTACCTCCGCGGCATATTCCCATGATTGAAATTACACTCATCAAATGAATTATTTCCGTGACATCATTCATTGCACCTCATTCAAGTTAACCGACTGAGACGCTGTCTTGGCGAGATATGGACATGATAATAAACGGAGTATTCGACTGGTTGCCAGGAGATTATAAGAATACTAGTTTGCAATATATGATTTAAATACAAGCGTGCCTAATCAAGAAGTCACTTGAGTGATGTACGGAGGTTGCTAGCAAGATCGACATAGTTAATTAAAACTTGATGAACTTTTCAGGAAGCGCCATATCAGCGAGTGAGTCATCGAACCAGTTGTTAAGTTGAAGTCGATCAAGCGATTTCTCGTGTATTCTAAACTCATTCATTTTTTTTCTTAATTAGCAAATGTAAAGGGCATTAATTACCATGGCAAACACAATGGTAATAACCTCCAACTAACTAATTAACCAAGGGTAGGGTGGTTGGACGCGTGGTTTGTTTGTGATTGTGTCCAGATCTTACATATTATACAAATTCTTCAACACACAATTGTTGACTTTGAGGTTTTGATATCGTCGCATCATGATCTAACCATGACAACAGCAACACAAACGCCAGATAAGGTGTGTTCTACTATGCTAAATCGATTACAATACTAATATACTAATGACACATTCTATTCACCTCAACTGATATGTGTACTTGTTATCTACTGATATTGTTTGTGCTTCATGGGTAAGAAATAAGGTTTACAACACAATCTCCTCGCTTAGGTGTGTGATCTACGACAACATGTACTTGTATTTGTTGATGTACTAGTTTCTATTAATCGCAAGTCGTTCTGCCGCTTGGGATCGACATGTCATTATTCGCTATGTGGTGATTAGTATAATTTCCCTTGTGATGTCGAATCAATATAACAAAGCTTTGTTTCTTTTACCATAACAACAACTCATCGAGCGCTTCCCTTGTTCACAGATGCCTGCCACTCACAGCCTGACATGGCACCATATATGAGGTGGTGGAGGTGGTTAATTGGTACTTGTATATATTCAAAATCATCGATCATCGGTACCCAAAAACTTTATAAACACACATATCTGAAAACTGTTGTTGAATATGTTGTTAAATGTTCGAAACGCTTCACATACCGTGATTAAACCATCACACCTCTTTCCGCATAGCGACATATCGCGTGTTAAGCTAAATCACCATGGTAACGTTACATCATGTTGTACTTTAAGTAAAGGTAAAAGAGTATAGTGTTTATGTTGAGGCCACCAAAGAAAACTCGGCGGCCTTGAATCACATCTGCGTCTTGCTGTAATGATGCTATATTTGACCTTGGTGGATACTTTTTTGAAACGTGATAATGTCTTGTCTTTCTTGTATCGCCCGCTGATTATAAGAGCTTATGACTCTGATACATACTTAAATGATATGGTATCAATATGAATATATTTCAGCTTGCTTACACGTAAGTTTTATCTTACGTGTAAGTGTTATCATGGAGCTATCCACGGTGTTATATAACCCTATGGTATGACACAGTGCTACCCGAAATCAAATTAATGAAACTAAGCATGTAAACTAAAACAATGTATAAAAGTGTGACACGTTAAAGATGTTCATGGGTCAATGCAGCATAATTACGTAACACATCATCATCATTATACACGTCTCATTGGCTATTTATCATAAGGATAGATTTGCATCTCCAGTTGTCTTTGAAATATCTATTTTAACGTGTGCGTTAATGGTACATGCAGATGGTATATGCCGCCATTTCTCCGTGAGATTTTGCCCTTTAAAGCGTGTTCTAAGTTGTCATCGAATCTAAGTAACTTCGACCACCTGACTACACTGAATGTAGACATCATTACCTTGTAATAGATGAAACCTGCAACGCCAATAAATAATAACCGTTCTGAATGAATGAAATAGTTAAATAGATTAATTAAACAAACTGTACGACGCGCATTGAATAAATGCAACTTAATTCATCATTGCGTGTGTTGTACTGAGTCACCATTGAAACAAAATTATACAACGAAATGACTGTCATTCGGATTTGTAATATTGTAATTTGTAAGTATATGTATACATGATAATATTATGCACTATCGCTTCACCGCATACGACTGTGCGCACCAATGCACTCAGCGTATGCATTCACAATGATAACAACTCCCTGCTAAGAACAAACTCCAGTAGATATATTATATTTCATAAAACAGTAATTGCCTCCCGGCGAGCTAAATACAAAATACAATTGCATCCACCGATTATGAAAACACTTTTATGACCGTAGCTTGTTGAGTGACTGGATTAAATGTTAGCCAAAATAATATGGTAGCAAGTTATTATTTTTAGTGTTTTTCAAACTAGATATGTGCTCGTCTATAATTACACCAATCATTGTTTGAGTGTTTCTTTCTATTCGTCGTAGTTTGAATGTTAGAATATATTGTTGCTACGAACAATATTGAGCCCGCATTGCATAGAGCAAATGGTTATATATTTGATACATTGGTCACGTGGGTGCAATTATTACTTGCATATTTGAACTACTACATTCTCTACTGATGAGAAGTAAAATAGACTAATCCCAGTATTATTAATACACGGTAACAATATCCCTTTTCTCTAACTGGCGACAATATTTCGGTTGAACGAACAACTTCAAGGATCTTAACTACGATTTAATGGTGTTGTTCCAGTAAACGTATTTATAAGATGTTTACTGCAAGCATAAACGTGAAACACTGGGAAATTCATACCTTTTTAATAAGTGACCTTATCTCACTTCTCGAAGTAATATGCGAAGATTTGTCTAATTTGCAACGATTAAGATTCCCAAGCTCACAATGCTTTTTGTGTTTTTCTTCACAGAGTTGCGGTTCTCTTTGATTGTAGCATCTGCTGATGTCAGTACTGGTCATTTCGACTGAACTCCGCAACTAATCTAGGAAAGACTCGAGTATTTAATCTGATTACCGTAAACCTGTGCTTACCAATCTTTCCTGCGTGTTTTGTGTTAGCCAGGAAATAAGGGATTTCAAACTGGGCAATTTGCAAGTTGTCTCACCTGCCAACGTCGTATTTGTCGGCGAGAATTCCTTTTATAAGAAGATATATATTCGCCAATTAACAATATTCTGATCACTCCAGGATTTTTGGAAGATATGATTAATGCGCAAAAATCTGATTTATCACTCGCAGTGATAGGACAATGTAGTCTCATCGATCAGTTACATAGTACGAAGTCACAAATACGATTTCTCAGTTTTGCCTTAAGAGTGCGCTGTTCAAATCGCCCACATAAGGTTAACGGCTCGTCATCAAAAGCATAGTCATTATTGTTGACTGGACATTATTGACGGTGAGCTGACTGCGTTTAATAGGCAAGCCAATTGCTATACGCGAACGCAAACATACGTGTCATCGACGCATCAAGAAACAGTCGATCCCAGGACATTAATACGCCAGGACTTTGATAAAGTGTAATTTCAATTCATTCGCTTCGGGATTCGCCAACTCGAAATGTGACTACTGGATGACTTCGGATTCAGTCCAGTGTTCTACGATTGGTGTTGCTGGCACCACAATATTTCAAACTCAAAAGTAACTGCCACTGTAAATGTAATCGCCAACGTTTCATCTTCATCTTCCACTGCCTGAAGAAAACAACATCAAATCATGTCGTTCCGGTATTATCCCATGATGTCCCTCGGCAACGGCTCTTCGGCGGACGAACGATCGCTAAATCGTACTGTTTACCCCTCACAATATTCCTGGTTGAACAATCTTATGTCATTGAACTTCACCCTGAACGAAACACTTGTCAACATCACCGTTAACGTTACAGAGGAGGTCGCTGACGTGCGAATAACGACAGAAAAAATAGTCGGCGTTGTATTTGTATTTTTTCTTGTAGTCTTCACTGTGATTGGTAACGTTTTTGTTTTATCGGCGATCATGCTGGAGCGGAACCTGCGAACAGTGCCAAACTATATGATAGGCTCTCTCGCCGTGGCGGACCTCTTAGTGGCTACGTTAGTAATGCCTGTTACCTGTGTATACGACGTTACCGAACGTTGGATACTAGGGCCTGAAATGTGCGATATGTGGGTGTCGTTCGACGTTCTGTGCTGCACGTCCAGTATACTCAATCTGTGCATCATAGCCTTAGATCGTTACTGGGTAATTACAAGACCCATAGAATACATGAAAAGAAGAACACCGCGTAGGGCGTTTCTCATGATAATCTTCGCGTGGATCGCTTCCATACTTATTTCCATTCCACCGCTGTTTGGATGGAGGACCGAGGCTGACAAAGCTGATCCCAACGTGTGTCAGATAAGCAGAGACCACGCATACACGATATTTTCAACGTTTGGCGCATTTTACATACCATTAACGGTCATGTTAATAGTGTACTGGAAGATATATATTGCTGCCCGGAAAAGAATACGTGGAAAACGATATCGTGTGGAAATGAGTGCCAGCAGCATCACGCTTGATTCGCCGAAGACGGCCGTCACCAAACTAACAATGAACGGCCACAGCGGACTTGAAACCTCCGATCAAGTGGTAACGCGTGTGAGACGAACTAAGCGTGAGCTTTCAGCGGCAAGAGAGCGTAAAGCCACACGGACTTTAGGTATCATTATAGGAGGTTTCACTGTGTGCTGGTTGCCGTTCTTTATAATGGCTCTTACGATGCCGTTTTGTAGAAGTTGTTACTTACCCGCTTCTGTGGCCCGTTTATTCACTTGGTTAGGTTATTGTAATTCATTTTTGAACCCGGTGATTTACACTATTTTTAACCAGGAGTTTAGAAATGCATTTCGTAAAATAATTCTCTGTCGCTACTGTTATCGCCCGTCGTACAGATAGCATTGCCATACGGTTCACTGTGCGTAATTTACATACAGTATACACCATGGTAGCGTATATCACACACTGTGTAGCGTATTGCTTTAATTCTCGTAACAGTTAAGAAGAACTACGTAATTATGTGTTGTTTATATTTACGTCGAGGCAAACACAGAAAAGGAATTGTGTTTTGAGTTCCCACCCGCGAATTTAATGTACGATTAAAGAGTAACTCCGATCCGGCAACATTGGCATTGCAATCCCCCGGCGAGTCAGTTGCCATATTATGATATATATCCAGAGATATAGTTTCAATATCATTGCTATTAACCTTACACGATCATTTGAATATCGTATTTGTTACAATTTTCAGTATTGTATATACATCCACTGCCATTTCTCCCGTGTCGGTTAGTCAGTTAATACTCGTTAATTAATAATGTGTGTTTTTATATGATAAATAAAGAAGTGGAGTTAATACAGATGTTCAGGTCGAGTCGAACGATTTGAACACATATGGCAATCAAGGTATTAACGAAGAGCATGGGACAATATGAGGAATTTATTTTTTTGTTACCACGAGATTAAATGAGCGTAAACTATTTAGAGATTATGCTGATCCGATAATCCATGTCACCTTTATCAAAGGCAAGTTTGAATTGCCGTTCACTTTAGATAGAAATAATACACGGATTAATTATTTATGTCTTATTTTTTCAGATAAAATATTACAAACTGTTATGATGGAATATATATTTTATATAATTACTACAGTATCGGTCAATGTATCAATATTTGATAGATGTCTACAAGTCGCAATTGTTTTAATAATGGAACAACCATTTAATTGCTCTATTTGATAACACGCTTTGTTTTTTCGCGTGTATTTTTGGCTGAGGTATGTATTTTTTTTGGAAACCTCGTGTATTAATATTATCGGATGCCAGTTGGGCTTACTGAACACATTCATAAACCTATATAAGCTCAAATCACTAAATCCGTAACCGTGGGACGCTAACAAAATGGGATTTCTTGTGTCAAGCGTAATATATGACCGACCTGAGACCCATTCAATGATTTCGAAGAGTTTAAAACGGATATTAGAATGTTTTTTAAGTGCATGTATTTTTACATATTATGTTAATTCCTGCAGCATAATGTATGCTTCCACGAACCCATGTCCATCTATGCACATTGATCAATCCTATAAATAGTATACACTGGGTTACCGTGTTTTGATTCCCGGCGTACGCACTGTATTGCATTTATTTATGTTTGCCCCGCATTTAAGGATATCTTATTTGTCACAAACGTCGGTAACAGATACTATACAGATTATCACACATCTTTGCAATAGTTTAATGACACTGAATTGTGGTGATAATGACCCTTTCAAAAATTGAAAGACACTAACAATGGTTGGAGTACCGCTGTAGTTTCGTTTTTGAATACACTAAAACTTATATATTGTGTGGTAATTTCAATATAATCAGGTGGCAACGTTACTTTATAAGTTGTTTTTTTAATTTGAAATAGAACAATAAATCTATATCGAGTGGATGTGATGCTCATTTTAATCGATGCGAATATTTTATTTCTTTGTGTGGCAAATTATTGTATTTAACAACCAACTTGTTTTCACTGACGTTGGTTTATCTTGTGTCAAAGCAACTCGTGCATTAGCGATTATATGTGCGAACGGTTAGTGTTTTTCTGATGATAGCTATGTCAATCATGAGCAGCGAAGTCAGCAAACTGTCAACAGGGTGCCATATGATAGTGCGGTGAACGTATTGGGGATATCGTATGAACAATATGCAAATCACTCGCGCACAAACGGACCATATGCAAGACCGCAAAAGGTAACATATTCTAGCACTTTTTGGTGAACATAATTGAAAACACTAGGATGAATCTCATTTTAGTTGCCATGCACATTGCCTGTGGTGACGTAATTGTGGTAGCAATTTAACGCGTTGAGGCTAGCGCGGGAAATTATATTACGATTCACCACAAGCGATTCAAAAGTTCAAAAGAGCAACGGTATTAAAACTGAAACCTAAACTACGGATCATAAGCACTGGAATTTATTTAGAATCTATTTGTTTTTTATTTAAAATTGAAACTAAATTTATTATTAGGAAATTAAAATGCAACCGTTGGCATGCAAAACGTTACACCTTGCATGTCCACTCGAAGAAGCTTATTAAAAAATAGTTATGTTGTTTGCTAAAATAATGTCATTAATTGGGGCATGTACAGGGGCTTTTGTTAACTACGATGTTTTTAACCAACACTTAGCAATTTCCTTGAATTAACCGATCGACACCGTATTATTTCTAATATTTTTTATCTCATAAAACAGATCAATGCTGATTGAAAAGCTCGAAATTATTTCACCTCAATTGACTCAGACTTGAGCATTTACAAAGTAATAGAGCTTCGCTAGTAAAGTAGTCACTGGAGGCTCCTGAAATCGTTTCACGTGTCAACACTTGTATATGTACATTAGTTTTTAAGCATAATTCATTCATCCTGTTATAATATAACCGCGTCAACGAGTTTATTAATTTCCAGATCCAATGAGGAAAAACAAAGTTATTATCTGTAAGGGGGCAGCGAGGTATAAAACTGGGTTATTGAATACCGATTTCCACTCTATTGGTGTTTTATTACAACATATTAAACCAGTGAAGCGATGTGTATATGTTATAATACATGCATTTATCGCATAGGATGTCATTTATATTTGCCATACTCTTGAGAAGTGTTAACTGCAAATAATAATGTGCAGTACATGATAATTTGATTCCTCGCTCACCAGTATTGTGTGTTACCAACAAACACTTATTTCAACAATTGGAATTGTAGTTATTTTACCTGTGAGATATTTAACGCGGTCTTCTCTCGTTGGCGGTTGGCTACGTCGATATATTACTAGTTCCAGTATAGTATAGACGCCTTTATTTCAATCTGCAGACCATATATGTATATAAACACATTACGTTTAATGGAGCACCTTCTCCGAGTGGTCATTCACAGCGTCGCTATATGCTTATATACATCGGTAAGCCAGTATGTGTCGCCTGCTAGAGATACGACGCGATGTTGCTATATAGTAAGAAATAAACGGAATGTGAAATTTTGTTTTCGTTCATGCACATTTACGGCTATGTTGACTTGTTTATATCACCAAGAACGCATTTGTATCGGTAACATACAGGAACTGTACGACAACCAAATATTGAATGAATGTTCATGATAAGATGCAGACATTTGTCATTTGTACAATTGTGTTTGTTTGTTTGTAAAGAGTGCACCTATTTGATTGGATGTAATTACAACCAATGACTGCAGAATCAATTGCATACTTTTTCCATAGCAATTGTTACAAAGTGAGATGCTGTACTTGGTGCAATAAAATATAACGGGTAAATAATAACACAGATGTTTCTCTAAACTCAACATGTGCTTAGTGAGTCATGGAAGTTCACTTCACGTACATATTCTGTCCGTAACTGAACACTAGAGTTTCCTTTCCGCCGTACGCCCTGCAGTCATATTATATTTACCTGTCACGTGTGTACGCTGAGATGCAGATGGGAACGCCAAACACTCTGTATCATTTTTCATTACGTTTTTTTAGAAGCAACACTCACGCATAGAACGTATGGCAGTTAAAAATATGAAGTTATTATTTCCGAAATAAAAGATGAAATTGTTTTGTAAAATTCTATATATATAAACATGAATACGTGAGATAACTACTTATACACTGGGTGCTTTATTTTAATTTGAAATACTAGACATCTGTTATTACTGACAACTCAGAAGCCAGGACCACACCATCCTTTTTACTTCACTGTTTAAAACACTCCTTCAACAACACACTGAAACGTTCAGGCCAGCTGCTTTAAAGTTTTCGGCGGGGAATTATAGCCGGTAAAGCGATGACTTGTCTCTCAATAATGCAAGGAATTACTAGGTAAAACGCAAGTCGTTGATTGACTACTCGCGCTGCCAATCACTTGGCCATTATAGAACAATATATAAACGAAAATATGCACTATTGTTGCTCTCCATAGACTTACGTCCGCAAAAGTGTAACGCAAAAGTAAATCGCAAATAACTGTCAAAATGTAAAAAAAACGTTATATGTTCCCATTTATAATATGCTTATTAAACACTGAACAATGTGAAGATCGGGTTGATGTTGCTTTCTTGTGCTTTAGATCGCTACACCGTACATAACTCCGGTGGCAATCATTTTTTCCCCTGGTTGAACGATTTTCCACAATGACGTCACTGTAACAAGCATTACTTGAACGCTCCAGTAAAGCGAACATGATACCTGCTATAGATACATGTATATTGTAGACACTATGCATGTGTGTATGTATGTTCGTACGACCGTTAAAAACAACAACAATAAATTTGCAATAAAATATTTTTTCTGTGCCGACAATATTTTAACATTTGAAAACTTTGAAAACGCCAAATGTACCAAAATATTACTAAGACACTTACAGACGAAGAACTATTGACCACAGCCAATAATGTTCAGGGCACCATTACCCGAATCAAAATCAGTATAATCGAAGAAAATCGATATTCCCTAAGTGTACATTGAGTCTTATTAAATTGGCTGGAACTTATCTCACGGAATGATTTGTCGGTCCATGGCGTGCTTAATAATTAGTTGAAATCCGTAGTTATCGTTTACTTGGAGTTATGACCTCATGCCCACTCTTAGTATTAAAGGTATAATACACGAGCGGAGCGGAGATAAGTAATGTGTACACATTCATGCATTTTGTATGTCTTCTTTGCATGGGTGTATCTATTAATACGCGTCCGCGTGTTTGTTTTGCGCTCTAACTTGCATGAATCTGACAAACAAAAATCAGCGTCAATTCTGCGAACCAATTTGTCATTAGAACTGTTCAAAATGATTAATACGCCAACACATCGATGGGTATCGTTCCCAAAATTTACTCCACTAAGCCCCGATGCGGATGATGTGTAATATTTTGATATTTAAAATTACGACCTATATCGGTACTCCGTGTTTAATAGTTTACTTAATGTCTCTTGGCTGCCAATGTAAAAGCTATAATCACCGTAAATGCGCTATTTATAAATGACATGATTTAATGTTAACGTAAAAAACGTAGTATTTAAAGTTTAGTGCTTTGAACGATCAATCAACCGATCACTCTCCTCAATTTTTTTTTTCAGCTGCCTAGTGGTGAAATGCATGTTACTGCTGATGCTGAAATAAATCACAAGAAATCTCATGGATTCTACGCTATCATGTGGATATTAGTCGCCTGTAGCAAAAACGACATTTGCACATAATTTGATACGATGAGACGTTTCAACATTGCCACTTAGCTGACATCCTCTTTATTGGGGTTCTTCTATATTAACATAACCTCTTTTTCAGCAAATTGGGAATAATAAAGAATCGTTTTATTTCACTAATTGCTTACAAATCTCTTACGGGAAGAGACTAATCTCCAAGTCCTCTACGTAACTGTAGCATTATATTTTATTAATTAATTATTAGGTAAGCAAACAAACAAATAAATAAATAAACAAACAAACAAACAAACAAATAAATAAATAAACAAACAAACAAGTACATAAATAATTAAATAAATAAATAAATAAATAAATAAATAAGCAAACAAACAAACAAACAAACAAATAAATAAATAAAAAAATAAAAAAATAAATAAATAAATAAATAAATAAATAAATAAATAAATAAATAAATAAATAAATAAATAAATAAATAAATAAATAAATACAGCCTTGCCAGAGAAATATTCATTATCGTAAATGCACATCAGAAGATTAAACATTCTTGAAATGGATACAGTCTTCGGCTTATTACACCGTCATGGCCGCCCACGTCAACACTCGCGCATATTTCATTCGTTTCGGCAGCTTCTGTTTCATTTAACCTTCGTTATTTTTGTAGTTAATGAAAGTATTGCAACTAATCTGATTGGAATTCCACAAGGTGAATTGATTACAAGAAACATGCATCAGGGGCGCTCTGGAGAACCAGTTATTAAAGATATATCGACATTGATCTTGTAACTCGTAGTTGTGAATTTCAAAACCCGCTGGTACATTGGAACAGCTATACGATCGATATTGTTTCAAGTAGAGTAAGTACATGTAACCGGAAAAGTAAGAGTTATGGTGTCTTCGTATATTGGTAGGCGATGAACAAAGCTAGGACATTTCGAACAAAGTCGACGACTTTATTACGACCTACCCATCGCGATTCGTAATACGGTAAATATTCATACCCATAATCACTTATAAATTGAATTACCCACTCTATGAATAAAACATCAGAGTAAATTACTTGTAACCTAATAACGGACATAGGAACTCAACAACTGCACCTTAAGAGAAATTCCCTCTACTCATTATTGCTATTCTTTTGCTGCAAACGCCCAAACTGCTTCGTCAAATTGAGTTACAAAATCACAGTAACCATATATATGGCTTTGAAAATAGAAAGACAGATTTTGACGAGGAATAAATAAAACGAGACTGAAACGCAACACGATTATAGTTTCAACATATTCACAAGGTAGTAACGTCATCAGCTAAGTCAAGTCGAATTATTTCCCTCGCATTTTTAACGCATTACATGTAATGTGCAATTATTCAAATGAATATTAATATATTTATTGGTTAGGGGTTCACAACCACGTATGAAATTTGAATAATGAAATCATACTTTATATGTTTTGGTGGCTCATTTTTATCCATATATTCAAAATATTAGACAACTTAAATAAGGTGTTTTCTATTCCGTGTCTATGTGATCAATCCCAATCCTTATCCGGCACATTACCACGCTGTGTACGAACGATTCAATTACGCAAGACACGAATTGAGGACCTCAGCTACAGCTATAATTTCCCGTTATATTTTTGAACAACACTTTTATACTTATAGCACGAAGTGTTATAACTTACATATTTGAAACGTGCTGAATTATGTCAATATAAACATTGAAATGATCACCACCACACGCGATTTACAGCAGTGTTATGTTGAATCTAGACCACACCACGTGAAGAACAGATAAATACAACTATACCATCATATTGCATTAATCAGTCTTTAAATTGATTTTTATGAATCTCAACATGTGTCCATGTTTCTATCTCACTATGCCCATAATCCTCAACCGACAGTGTCCGAACTAATGGATTAGTTAGTAACTTGGTTTGGTACCAGCTTTCCACTTCTACCTTGTTCGATGAGTGAATAACATAAGTTATTTCAGATCTGTGATTGCCAATAAATAAATAAATAAATAAATAAATAAATAAATAAATAAATAATTAAATAAATAAATAAATAAATAAATAAATAAATAAATAAATAAATAAATAAATAAATAAATAAATAAATAAATAATATTTTTATATTTAATCTAATATTTAATCTAAGTATAACTTAAAAGTATAAGTATAACGACAATTTAAAAAATAAGCTCATCGCTGTGAATAACGGTACAATTGCCGATACAATATCGATTAGTTCCTCGAGGATGGAATGTGACAAAACAAATACAAATTAGCACTGAATTCTGGTGTTCAATTTCAGTTTATGCATACAAGATGACATGTATTAATGACGAATAGTGATCATTCATGTTTCATTGCAATTTAGGAAGCTGGCGCAAAAACACTACCCAAACACGAGTAAAGTAAACACACACAAACCACATCTATAATTAGATTGACTTTTTGCTAAGGGATTGATATTGCATATACATATTGACCTCAACGTAGTCAAGTATGTTTGTTTGTACAATCATAATATGGGATGGGAATTACTTTAAATATAAATACCACACATGTTGTCACATCAGCACACATCCAATAGATCGACTTAGTCTGAAGACGGTACATGTATAACCTATGTATTCAAACATCACTGACTTTTCACCACGACAATACACAAATATACATTACCCAGATCACGAATACGCGCCGATAAAATATTTTAAATTAAATTAAATTAAAATTTGTAAAGGTCATCTTAATGCTCTACACTAAATTGTAATAAATTTTACATCAAAGAGAACAATATGAAAAACACAGCACTTAAATGGTGGATGTCAGACAAACAAGGTCAATAATAAGATGATATTATTACGTATACGAAGTATTTACGTAATACTACGTACGTTTTACAAATAAGGGGATATTCAATGTCATGCCCTTAAGGCATATTTTCACAGGCATTCAGGCCTTAAACTTGAACTCACGCAGAATTACTACATCATTGTTTTGACATGCGTTTCCGTTTCACCCGGTGACAGATACTTTGCTGCAGGCACACGACAAGTATGTGACTACGAAGGTCAATTCTCCTTGCCGCGTAATATTGTCCATGTGCATGAGGTATTCTACTGTTATATTTTGCTAATAACGTTACTTCATTCTCTAAAACAACATATAGCATGATTTTGTGTTCCAAATTTTAATAGGCTTCTACCAAATTCTTTTACTAACACTGTTTAGTCAAATAACATTGATAACATCACGTTTACCATCACGCAAGAAGTCAGTCAGTTTATCAAGTGATTTACTATAGGCATAATACATAACGAACCTACAATAATTACAGTAAATATTCATGAACACATCGAATGCCAGAACGATTACATGCAGAGGTACATGTGCATTCGTGTTCGTGTCGATCCCACAACATCCGCCGTTGTACATGAATATAGTGCATACTATTATATATTGTTCATATTAAAATCTCTGACAAACTAATGCATATCAACATTAGTCAGATTGTTAATTCCAGATTGTTAATTCCAGATTGTTAATTCCCCCTGTCTGGCATTGGATGTAACTATACGCTTCATTTCCTCGAAACACTTCTGTTTCAAATTGTTGTTTATTTCAAGAACATGATTGCATTACTCTGACACGTGTGCACAGTAATGTGGCCGGTATGATCAAACCAAACTACATGCTGCATGTAACCAGCAGACTCTGTCTAGTGACTGCATCTGATAATACTTAATAATCCACAGTCCATATTCACATTGCATTAGCTACGCTACTTGGCCTTCAGCATTATACAGAAATCACATAGACAATTTAACATTGACTTATAGATAAATATATTTTCATCCTAGAAAAGTTGTTGTATTCTCAACAGAAACGTTTGTTGTACACTAGTATCATTGTCTATTGTACTGCTTTTCTCCGTGGTCCGATATTCATATGTATCATGTAGCTAGCTAATTTGCTAAGAAAACTGCGCCGAGAATTCTTTTAGATGTTATACATCAATTGTATCCTTGCGGTTCCAATGCTGAATCCAATGCACGTTCTGGGATTCAAAGAAATGAATTGCAAATTTTTACAAGTGATTTGTCTCATATCCACTTTCCCGAGTGTAGTGCCAGTCGCCAACAAATGACATGTAGTCACTGCGACTTTTTTTTTGCTTAATCACTGTTTTGCCCCTTTGTACAGTAATTCGCTCACGATGAAGGGCGCTACATAAAACTTTTTAGTTGATTGATTGATAAATTTGTTAGTATGACGCATTCACGTTCTTAAAGATTTAACATAACATTTATTTTGACATTTATACATGAACTTAAGTGCATTTATTGTATAGAATCAGTACACACTATCTATATATATTACTGTTTAGAGTACCCACGCTCTCAACTCCAAACTACCGTATTACGCATACATGACATCGCTAAGCTCATCCTAGGCAATTATTGAATATATGGAGTTCTGCATAGGTAACATCGATGTCTCATGAGTGTAGGTGTTTACACTAGAACACTATTTATACGCAAAGTTTAGTGATACATCAATATATAGAGAGTTGAGGTTTTCCCTGATTTTCTCACTTTACAAACCAATATCCAAGCATTGCATAGTGATGTTTTTATCAGGATGTTGTGCTATGAAAGGTTTGAATTCAATAATCATAAATTTAGTAAGATAAACATTTTCAATAGACTAAAAGTTTATATATTCATAATATTTGTTAAGACGTTAGGAAAACATAGGACATTGAAAGTCACACAATTATGTAAAAAAAACTCTAAAGATCAAACATGGTATATATTTTACTACAACTTTTTAATCACAATTTTAATCTTCAAACTCTATTTCATGATAAAGTTTGGCCTAGACCATTCCACCAAAAGACATTTTAATATGCGTGAAAGTAAACCCACTAACTTTATCATGTAAGCAACACACTGCATTAGAAGATTGGCAAAAAGTAATTCGCAATTTAGTGGTAGATGTTAAGATGTGTTTAGTATGCTTCACCATAGGAACGGTAAACCACCAATTCAATATAATCGTGAATATCGCATGCTGAATTTGTTCTTGCTTTGGTGGATCGTACAAGATCTACAACGATAAATTGGGGAAGACTACATGAGTTAGTTGTAATTAGATTTCGACCATCTCAGCCACTCGCGACATAAATGCGTTAAAAAACTCACGGAATAATTTAGTCGAAGTAAGAATCTTTTCAGTGTTAATCATCAATACGCTATTTATTCCTGACCAAAGTCATTCAAATTAGCCAATAATTCCGTGAACATTTGCATGTTCGAGCCAATTATAGTCAAATAATACACACTAGTGTGGAGGTAATGAGTAAAAAGTAAAATCACACCACCCTGAAAGATGATGTCAAATGTTAATGCGCAGTCTGTTTGAAAGTTCCGGTAAAATATGCAATACATGCTATTATCGTCAGCAATTTGATTTCTATTCAGGTTTTATTTACATAGCACTGGGTAGAAAGAATGTGTTTTCTGACAATCCACCGTTTGCTTTCATCTTCGCCACGGGATATGACGCACTGGTGAGTCTGATACGTAACCGAGTCTTAAAATAAGTGCCTACAAGGTCGTGAAAGATGCGGCATGCCTGACCGCAGCAATTCAAGCCTATGCTGGCCTATGCCAGGTCATTTATTGGCCTGTTGAATTTTCTCGTGGGGATTCATATAGCAGAGAGATAACACTAGCATATTCGAAATACTCTACTACACATTGAATCAAATGTTTAACAGCTGGAGCTACTATGGCGTCTAGTTCAAAGTCAGAAATAACGATATTTGAATAGAGGAAGTAACAAACTCTGTACAAAAGATATTTTTTACATCATTTCCCAATAAAAGACATAAATAGTAATAACATCATTATAAGGTAATTGTGCCATCGGAAACACTCACAGGAGGTTAGGTACTGGTAACGAATGCTATATTTGGCCGTATATTACCGGTGGTCTCTGTTTAATAATATGTCAAAACGTCATGGCCTCTCCTATGGTATGGAAGTTAATTTAACGAGTGAAGCGATGGATTCTGTGACCGTATTTTCAAGAGTGAAGTGAGTGAGTGAAAATGCAGCATGGACACACCGCATCACTCGAGAAACTCCTACCCACGAACGTTAGGGCAAAGCATATATTTTATTATTATTACATAATACTCTCAGCCACCAAGGACGCCCAAGCGTTGCGGCCATTTAAATTCTGTTCAGTGATTGGTTGGCGTTTCATTCTGTTCATAAGTAAATATTTGCAGACGGGCGCTTGCCCACAGTGTTAACGACAAAAATACCGATAAATGCAACAAACAGAACAAAATTCGAGAGTTTTATCAAAATAAAAACAAGACACTATAATCCACCACCATTGCGTGAGACATACTGGCATCACATATAAATGAATCTTTGTTAAATCATGATCAGAACGACCTACCCAGAACTTCCTCTTGATCAAATATATTCACCATACAGTGATGAACATCTGAAGGTAAGTAACCGAAATTACTCAGTTTTAAATGTTTTATTATGTATCCTTAAGTGTCATATTAGGCAATGTAACTTGTTTCTTCATTGCCAACTATGTAGTATTCAGCTTGTTTATTTACAAACTCAGTTTCAAGCAAATGGCAAGACATAATAAGGAATATCCCTTTACCAGACATGTATATCTACATGAGACGAAGTTATATGTATTTAGATCTACTGTATATCTACTGGTCAAAAAAGTAGACAAAGCCACTCAACATTTCATCTACTTAAAGCTTCCTCTACAAACCTTTGTACATGTAGATATGGTTTATCTACGCTATGTCTACTTTTCATCTACGCTATGTGTACTTTTCATCTACATGTACATCTTCATTGTGAAAACCAGATTTCATCTATGATTTGTATGTTTTTCATCTACTCGAGTAAAGGAATGTAGATCAAAACATAATGCCACTGCAGCCCTTTCCCTATCATCGCCACCAACGCTAACATCTCGATCTCTATTTTTCGCGGCCTTGCATGTGTATTGGCTAGCTGACTTGACATGCACGGCAGACGTTTTTCGCAGGGTTTTACCAGTTATTCGTTACTGCCCAACGTCGCCTGAAACACAGTCAGCTGGCGTGCATGTAATAATAAATAAATGCTATATTTACTATATGGGGGACGCCATCTTGAATGCGGCATACAACTAAACAAGAGACAAGTTGTGAAACGCGTTTTTAAAATTTATTTATTTATTTATTTTATTTATTTATTTATTGATTGATTGATTGATTGATTGATTGATTGATTGATTGATTGATTGATTTATTTATTTATTTATTTATTTATTCATTCATTTATTTATTTATTTATTTATTTATTTATTTATTTATTTATTTATTTATTTATTTATTTATTTATTTATTTATTTATTTATTTATTTATTTATTTATTTATTTATTTATTGACTTGTTACGCAAGCAATCAAGCACCCAAATAAATAAATAAATAAATTTAATATACAACGTCATATGAACACCATTTTAATACTACGTAGTTTGTATGGCTAGTTTAAAGTCCATCATTGACACTGCATTGCGCTGGCTTCGGTTCTGATAAATAAAATACTCATCAAACCCAGGTGTTTAATCTTACATTGCCAAACTTAAGTACCGGTCGATGAACTACGACGCGTGTTGTATTTAGTAGGCATATTGAGTGGGAAATAGTCAGCCTCAGGCCAAAAAAAAGAATTATTAAAAATAACACACATCTGTTCTATTAAGCGGTAAGCCCATAAATCAATCACCCACAGTTCATGTCCTGGGTCTTTTCATTCGGTTTTATAATGTATTCGTGTAATAATGATTGACTGAAGTACTGTCCTTCATAAAATGATGCTCGCTCCCTTCATATCGTGTTCGTGTTCGGGCGGTCCTGGAAACGACAACAGACTATTATAATATGCCACTGACATCAGTATTTTGTATTTTTAGAGGAGTGATTGTTACTATGTCACGTTTGGGACACCACAATCATCACTCGGCGTCATATGGGTTCCACGCTACGTATACAATCTATGTAAAAAACATGGTTTCAATTCACGTAATTTTTATGGGCGCTACTGAGGAGCTTAATTATCTTTGAACATAATAAGGTTGCGAGAATATACATAAATATCAACGTATTAAAATAAACTAGAGCAGGATCGATAGCACAAACTGTATGTTCTATAGAGGTTTAATGTTGGTATCGTAATTACTTTCATTAATTTACCATTAACCTACTATACCAGTTAACGTTCATTTGCGGAAGTAATGAACTCTTGAACTCAATATTATTGAATGAAGTTTCACTTTTTCCGCAAACAAACTGTGATGTGGTGCATAACGCTTGTCAAATATTGTCATCTGGAATTATAACCATCGTTCTGCTCAGTCGTCACGCAACGCGTACAGGCTATACGCAACGCGTCAAAGCGGTCACGCGGCGTGTCACAGTCGCTTATTGCATCGCAATGTGAGTTATTTTGTCTATTAGTTGACATTGTTACTCATTATAATATCTTCATGGAACAACTAATTCACATACTATTCGGAGGTTATTACAAGAATATCGCAAAATAGCTGAGGGCAGTGCAGTAACCTGACCCGACACAACCGTACTGCATATACCTTACTGTATATCGTATTAATATACTTTTTTCCTACTTTCCTAATTTAGAGGGGAATAACATCCCAAAATGCCTGAGAATAATTATTTTACAGATTCGTTCAGTTGAGACTTTTTCCGTTAAGCAGAAAATAGTGTTATGTTCCTGTAAACAAATACAATTGTTCAAATCTATTTTTTCAATAAAAAGACGTCTATATATTGTTCGAAAACACCTGTATGACGGTTTAAAGACTGCTAAATTATAACAACACCTAGACGACGCTCATGGGTGATGCGACTCTGCGTCACAGTTTGTCTTGTGGGTCACTCGGGGAAACATGTGTGCCAAGATTGAAGGCGCTAACTATTTTCCCCTCACTGCTATACCCTTTGGTAGTAAGATATACATTGTAAATTACAAAATTACTATTACAATTTGTCATTCTATGTGTTCCCGATTACATGATGTATAACAGAATTGTGAACATATATAATCATATAATCAATTCTTATTGACTTTTGCATTACATTATTGAACATACTGAGTATGACAACTGGTGTTATATGTAAACGCAATCTGTTATAATCTGTCTATTATGCTAATGCGAAGATATACAATGATATAGCGTGTCGTTTCGCATGCAATGAGAGATCATTCGAACAAGCAGATATATACTTTTATTGGTGGAAAACTGGTAGAGGGTCTTTGATTAATTAATTAATTAATTAATTAATTAATTAATTAATTAATTAATTAATTAATTAATTAATTAATTAATTAATTAATTAAGAATAGAACTACTTCATACAAATCTGTTAAAAATGGTTTAATTTCCCTCATATTTTAAAATATATTTCTTCAATCATGCTATGCTGTCACACTGAAACATCAATAGCGCACGATGTTCCGAGTGAATATTTGAAAAAAAAAACGTATGAACAAATTAATCTGATCTTTAGTTAAATGAGACCATGTTTATTACTTGACATGTACCTAAGGCAATGCAGACATGTCCCGGAAGCTTGAGTACAGGAGAGCGCATATTATGCAGACATCTGTTTTAAACACTGATTTTTAATTAGCGTATTTCGTGCATAAAGACTAATTTAGCAAACAGTTGTTTCATATTATGATAAATTAATGAGTACCGACATTATATTGCATGCTGGGTGTTCAAAAAAGTGTCACCAATAAAACATTTCTGAAATATAGATGACAATTTAAAAAAATAAAACAAAACTAAACTCCCAAACTAGATTTATAAGCTTCATAAAAGCTTTGAATTGCGGTACTCGTCGCGCTGCGCATGTGCGACATTTGTGTTGATAAACATTGACTTTCCCACAATCCAATGCGCTCCTCAAATGGAAATCACAAGTGACCTCGGCGCGACTTGCACTGGTTACCGCCGGCGACTTCTTCGATACATTTCAATAACATGAAAATTACTTAATTAAAGCTTGGAAACGTCTCAGTTCGTACTTGTTGATCTGCGCAACAGCCAAAGTCGCCATCTTTGTTTATATAAAACCCATATATCTCGCACATGCGCAGCGCGACGACTACCGCGCTTTTACTTATGTTGATGAGATACACAACCCACTAAACAAACAGTGTTACAAAAGTGTTTGCAACTGTGGTAATCTATGGTGACATAACAGTTTCAGCAAGAAGATGACCATATTATTCTATTTTCAAGCTTAGAATATGTATACAAAGTCATAGTAATATTACAGTGTCAGAATAAGGGTGTATGTATTCTCCTACATCCAAGCTATCAAAATATATATACAAGTAGTTTATCCGCTTACATGAAATATTTGGTAGGGAGTCGACTATTAATAAAATTAAACATTGCGATTTCCTTTGTCACTACTTTTAGAAAATATGTCAATTGCCAAATACAAGACTTAAAAGCGCCGTATTATTCGGGATGGCAACCTGTATGGGTATTATTCTGTAATTTAGGTTACGCACTTTTGAGCTATCCAACTATCAAAATGCTAATAAACATATATACCATTCTATGCGTAGAAAGGATTTGTTGGTATTTCTACATTTAGATTACGATCAACCCGCTCGTAAGTACATCTCCATTCTCAGCACTCACAAACAAACTTAAATATTTAAGTATTAGTCAGTGAATTGCTTCTACTGTCGCATTACTTTGAAGTTAACTAACTTCAACTTATGTTACCTAATTTGGCATATCGTGCAAAACTATATCGTAAATGATATGTATCAAAACATGCAGACACTATTGGTGGATCTATTAGGTAATACCATTAGCGTATCAGTTTCGTTCTCAAAATAATCATTACATTAATTATAAATACACTACTGAAAGATGATCTCCAAAAGTTGAGATATCAATACCGGATGACTCCTCGTACATTGACATATCAGTTCACGAACTTCGTAGAGTTGTCATGTCTGTTTCTTATTAATGATGAAAACACGATTATGCTTGGTAGTAAATTATGAGACGCCAGGCTCCCTGTTATTTCGCCTGCATGTCGGGCATGCTGGGCTTGGCGATACAATTGTCCAAAAAGATATACGCTGCCGTTTCCCAAACCGTATATCACGTTACACAGTGGCGGATTTAGAGGGTTAGCGCTCCGGGCGCTCGTACCTTAAGCCGTTACTTACACATATTCAACAATACTATGTGACAATGACGTCAGTGTAAAAGTTTATGCCTCCCTGTAAAATGCAGAACATCCGGCACAGAATCATTATTTTTCCGCTAGATTAGGCTTAAATTTGTTTCATCAGTTGTTTGTATGATATAACACATATATAGTGTATCACTGATTGTCGAAGGATTTCACGAACAAAGGTGGATGAATTAACAATTGTTGCACGAGAGAGCGAACTAAAAATTTGATTGATTGATTGATTGATTGATTCATTCATTCATTGAAATTTACTTCAAATGTACCCGTAGTCTCTTGGACAATCGTATAATGCTCAATGGCTTAGTATGACAGATCACAGCTTTATACACGCTATATTCCCTCTGTTAGTTATTCTGATTTTTGTCCTCGTAGTAACTTTAGTAAACTTCTTTTGATCGCATACAATTTCATATCAATCGTATTAATGATATTCACAGTATTCACTGTCTTATAACACTGTTGTACAGTGTATCCCCAGTTGTTTCCACCTGTTCTCTTTTAAATTGTACTAGTATTTGCAGCAAAACACCGCTAAAACATGCACTGAATCACAACGACTAGATTGAATTTTCATTGATTTCCTAATGTGACGTAAATACACTCTAGGGTATATTTAGTCAGAACGAAACGGCAATATCGTCGGAAATACATGTAAAAGCACGTATACCAGTACGCGTTCAGCATATAAACTATGTGTTCTGGAAATAAAAATAGCCGCTACGCATTCATTAATACGAAAGTGCTTTTCAAGCTAACAAAACGTCTTGGTAATGACAAACCGAACGAATCACAGTCTGGACGTTTATTTCCGCTCACTTGTTCTGTCGTTCTAATGTTCAATACTAGTTTCACCTCCAGCCGCTGATTCGATTCGTGAAATAAGTGTATGGGGTCATGTACAGGACATATGTAGATAAGTTATATTTAGCTTTACCTAGCAACTGAAGCTAATCAATCTAGGAGGCAAGTGGTATGTGCATATCTACTATGTTTCAGTAATAGTGACTAGATATTACGTCATCATACAACATATACAGTGATACTTAGAATACATCGTTGAATATGAAAAATTTTCATTTGGTAATTTAAAGATACTAATTTATTTTAACGTAAATTTGTAGATAAGACCATTCTACGATGATAATCTACAAGTTTAAGTTTATGGTGAATATGGTCAATACAAATTAGTGATCTTCGCGTTTGATTGTTGTTGTCAGAACTGTTCTTGTCGCAATATTGATGAATATTCACGTAGATCTGTGGATTGTATTGAACTGCGTGGATTTTGATTTATACAAGTACGATTATTTTGGTGGTAATACAAACCTGCCATTGAAAATCATACCCATCGTTTTATGTTTACTCCCTTAAAGAGCGTTAGAGTGAATATTAACATTTTGAGAAAAATAGGCTAGTCTGTCAGTGTTTGGTATGGCATTGTGTTGTGTCCCGAAACTTACACTGTATTTGTTCAAGTTGTCAATCAAATGATGAAAACAATGTTTTTGAATAGAAAAGAGACATGGATGTACATTGCTAACTGGAAAACTGATATGTACAAAACATAAATGTGCACTTTTACATCATTGAATCTAATTTTTAGTAAGAGTATCTATTGAATGATGATTCAAACAAACGAATGAATGAATGAATGTGGAGGAAGTAAAAATGCACTATAAAATCCACTATAATTAATTGTTATTACATATAAGTTATAGTGTATGGTTATAGCAAGGTATCTAGACACACTATATGCTGCAAAAGTCATAATGATGATGACGATGTTCTACCTTCTCGTTTTAAGATTTACAGCGCTATAAATGTGAATTCCGTGTTTATTAAGTAAGCTCAGCATGTGTTATGATTTGTGTTACCCGCGAAATAATGATTTATCGTTTCCCAGATTCTGATACATTAGGAAATATAATTTTGATATTTTACATTTAATGTGATGTAACAAAATTCAGGCTTCTCGAGGCGGAAATAACATTTAATGCATTTTCATTTTCAGTTTCCGTGGATCGTACGTTAGCTTATGAAACAGATCATCATATGGCTTACATATGGGCGCTATTCTTCTGATCATATGTTTATTTGGCTGTTTCTTTCAAAACAGAAGTTGCAGTGAGTGTATTTGCCTTGCCTTTGTTGCGACAATAGTTAATTTCAAACAACAATCAAGGTTTTGAAGTGGGCATTGAAATGAACATGGATCCACTTAGTGGGATGACCAACACAGATACACATTTGAATAACCTACTGCATAACTGTATCCTAACAGATGTTCCGTATTAGTTACTTTATATTCATCTCAGATCCTATCGCTTATGACATGGTTACTTTAGTACTAATAATACCGTCCGTTCAACATCAAGGAGATATTTTTATTAATCTTGAATAGTGTCATGGCCCAAGGAAAATATGCATCCGACGCTCATTTTATTTATGTACGATATACTCAAAAAGATCGATTCTGATTACATATGCCGATGCCGATTACTGAATTGAGGATATAAAGTGAACGCAATATATATAGAGTCAGAGCACAGATTTTGCGCATATATTACTATAGTTGTTTTATCATACTAAATCTGCTTTTGGATCGAGACATGTCCAATGGCAAAAAAGAGAAGCGTTGTCTTCAACCATCTTTATCAGTGGGCGATTACTTACTGCCCTTGGAAAACCGTGAAAGTTGTATACTCATTCAAGCAACGAGGAAGGGAAGTCATATTTTTATAAAGTAACTTTTACTTTTTAATAAGATTTCGATTTTTATATTTCACTAGCTGATTTTAAAAGCCAATATTTTTTGAATGTTACTCCCTATTTCATATTTATTTAATAATACATCTGTGCAAAAATCAATAAAAACCATGTAAGTGAGGATTCTGAGTGTGCTGTATTATGTGTCACAGTAAAGTCTCTAATGAATAATAACAGTATGAACTAAATAAATGAATTAAAAAAGTACTACGATAAATAAACAACTAAAAGGCACTCCGAGAGCGCTGACCCATCCTCAGTAAGATGATTGTATACGTAATTGTTGTTTCCGCGGCAACTGTACCTTCTTGTCTGCCAAAATGTTATTGATCGGTTTCTTTGACAAAGGCAACTGTCCTGAAACAGCCTTGTGACGGGTTACTTTTACTTTTCGGGCTATAAATCAAAAATATAATCTGGAAATTGCACCTTTAGGACCATTCAATTAATTGAGCATTGTTTCCAGAGCAACCACCAATGCAAATTTCATGAAAACATGTTTACAGGCAGGCGCACCGACAAATAAAAAGTCAAACAAACAAACAAACATACTCCGAAAAAAATTATTCTTGCAAATATAGTAGGAATAGCGTTTCCATGAAATGGATTATGGGTGACATTGGTGGTGGCATGACCTTGATAATGACAGCTTTGATTCCAGCCGCGGGCGAACTTTCTCGAAATGGAAACAAAAATGTCATACTGTGTTTTTGAAAAATGTGGCATACTAGAAGGCATTTAACTAATTCGGAGGAATAGGTTCATATGTGATATGCTGGAGCAGTAATTGTGCCTCGGGCATGTGTTTCCAGTCAAATGAGCTGGGCGAGACAAGGCGCGACAGAGTAATCTCCAATATTGTAATGGATTAAACCATTATACATATTATAAATACTGTTTCTCAACAGAGATACACTGTGTTACCAATGACCCTTGTAAGACATACTCTTACCATCGAACACATATAGTTCAAGAACATACACAAGCTGTTTCGATTACAGTCAGTGACGAGACTGCAATGAATCAGATAAATAAACATACACGAACGGTTCGTATTTTGTCAGTGCATACTAATTATTAAATTTGCATTTTAATAAAATCCTTACGAATTTTTCTACTTTTATACTATGTTGTTCCCGACGGTGTATAATTTTTACAGTGCTACTGCGGTGGTACTAATATAACCTCGATGATACAGCCATTGTTTGTCCGAGGGGTTCTGGCAATGATGAATACTACCTAATAGTATGCACATAATTATAAATTAACTATCACTCTATGATTATATCATTTATGATCATCTGCTGTATTTATTTGTCAAAAATACGTTTTGCATTCTGTGACCAGAATGTCAAATTTATCTAATGTCTGGCTAAAAACAATTTATAGAGATGCAAAAATGTTGATAATCTTCGGAGAATATTATCACCAAAACAATTACTCGCTTTCATCACCTGCAACTAACATTATTTCTTTGTTTCATTCATTCAAAGGCACAACCAGATACTGGGGGATATCCCTGAGTTTCAAAATGCATGAGACATATCCACAGTTGGCTGTGGCTGTGTGACATTTACCAAAATTTTACCAACCAATATATGTTAGTATAGACCACAGAGGATTGTGTGTAATCACGTGCTATGTGAGGCAGTTGATTCGTGAGGGAATGTATGTTATTATACATGCATATATCAGGTGTGATGTACACATAATGGTAGCATGACAATCTGTTTTGTTAATGAATATTCATAGAATGGACACCAACACAGACGTGGAGATTTGCGGGTTAGAATGTTCGATAAAAGCGATTGTTTAGATAGACCTTAATCAGATTAAATGTTGCGCCTTCGGAGATTGGATACATTGTTAATGTTTCGGCTAAATGTTTCGATGGGCAGTTAGAGACACTGCTTTTATGACGACAGGGATCGAAGATGCGCAACTTGTAAGAGTTGTTTAACTTTAATACAAAAATTTGTTGTATATACTGTGCCGTAAATGTTAAAATCTACAACCAACAAATAACAGCTCTTTGATAATAAATGCAACAGCTGTATCCAGTCTAGCCAAAGCCTTCATAAGCAATGTGGCGTATAAGGTCCTATTTCTCGAGTTCTTGATCTCCTCGATACTAGTATTGGGATGGCCGAAGGACCTACACAAGAATAAGAAGGTACCCAGGTTAATCAGGGTCAGATTCCCTACTAGAAAATCTAATTCGGTATAGTATATAATGCAAACTTACCCAGCGGGTTGTGGGTTATTTCGCTAAATGTAATGGACCATCAATAACTTGACAATCTAACTAATGAATTTAGCGTCGAATTCAGGGTTTGGTGATATCGTATCACTCTAACACATCGCCCATATTTGGGACTAACACCGTTGTTACTATTGCCAACATATGTCGTCTTGCAACCCCATCCATACATAGATAACAAATAGTGGGGTATACTGAGCTACACAATGTTGCTGTTATAAACGAACGTTGCGCGCGTGGAGACGTGCGTCCATCCAGACTTTTAATTCTTTCCTTTGCAATAAGTTAGGGCTTCTGACTTGATTGAAATTCACAATGTTCGGTAATTCTAACTTAGAACATTCACATTCTCCAGAAATAGGAAAATAGGATGAGATGCACGAACAAATGAAATATTTCGATCTGCATCCAGGTGTAAGCCGGAAACTTACACTTTGCATATAGAAAAACTCACTACCTGATCATGCAAGTCAGACGATAAAGTCAGACATTCAAGCCTCAGTCTATGATAATGTTATGCGCAACGTCGTTTAGATCGACCTATCCTGCATATGGAGTGCAGGGAAAACAAGCGTTTTGTAGATTAATTGCACTGAGATGCATCAATTTAGTTATGATTAACGCAGGATATGAGTAATTTGATTTGTTATGCCCTCTCCTTGACACACGAGTTACTTTTCTTTTGCGTATACGCAATGTCATTGCGTGTCCATTCCATTCAGAAAATATGTTTTTTCTCGGCGTAATTAAGTTGATAGTAATTATATTATCGTTGCAAAAATAAACTTGACCTTGGCATTTCCCAATGTGTTTATCGTATGATAATTGTTATTTACGACATGCAATTAAGCTCACCACAATGACCCAAATTAGGGTCGGATAACTGAAAGGTATTCTCTCATAGTGTAAGATACAGGATAAAGTAAGTTAATTGAAGTAATGGGTAGGTCATCGTAGCCTAGAGCTTGACACACTTTATAAATGAACTTTACACCCTTTTAGGCATTAGTGTGTAATTCTATAATTTCCAGTGGAATGATGATAACGTCATGGTTATTTTATTCTCGGTTTTCGAAAAAGAACGATCACATTATTGATATACTATGACGGTATTGCATTATGCAACACGGCATAGTGTAAATTGTCCGTAATATTGTATAGTATATTCGGCAACTATAAGCATTAGCGCCGTTCAATTTATTTTAATAGCTCATTTGGTGAGTATTGTTATTTATTTATGAAGTATGGCAATCGAAGCGATGCATGTTATTGTAGATTGAGCAGCTTTTATTATTACAAAATATAATTAAATTAGAATTTGTTTTTACACTCATTTCCAGTAAACCTTGAAGAGTTATTATTACATGAACTAATCAATCTCTCTACACGACATTTATTAGCCATGTATTTGTTTTCAATTCTATGAACGGTGATAAGTGTTCGTTCGACCGACAACTCGTTGAATCTTCACCAATCGATACTTGTAATTATAAACTTTCTATTTATTCAGTATAGAACATAGAGTATGTTTGTTCATTAATATATGTGGTGAACGTGTCACAGCTTAATTAAAGCTTCGGCAAATACATTAGACTCGTAATTTGTATAATAGGTTTTTAACCCTTCAAATTAGGATGGGCAAATGTTCAGGTGTCCAAGGGGGGGGGGGGGGTATGGAGATCTTTCCCATGGATTTATATTGTGAAAAATTGCCGTGTCAACTGGGTTACATAGGGAACCTCAAGTGCCATGTTTGAAGCTCCTAGCTATTACCCCTGTAGCGCAGAAGCAAACTGTGACCATGACATTTAATATTTTGTCTGGGTATTTTTTCGGGACAAAGATCACGTTTAGAGTACTTTTCTCTATAAGAGACAAACGACTATGTTTTGTTATCAACACACAAGTTTCCTATATGACTCGTTTAATCTGGTTACAGTCGGGTGTGTCAATATGAACATGGAAGATATTTTCCAGCTTCAAACATTTATTGCTTCCAAATAATTCTAGATATTCATTATGGAAATATTTGGGCTTTCATTCTGTTAAGCTACGCAGCACAAATAAATTCTGAACAGGAACATATCAATATGTTAGCACGCGGTGTACTCGGGGGAAAGCCACGCGAGAATTGTCACATGAGTGTCAAATGCCTCCACACAATGCGAATACGCGACGTGTTCTGGTTCGGTTGCAGTTTGTATTCCATACAAAAGTGCATCTAATGGTTGTATACAATATACACAGAAATGTTTACAAAAACAAGTAAAATATTTTAAATTACCGGCAATAAAAAACCGACACATATCTGCATAGATTTTAATGGAACCTTCACAAATATGTATTTCTGTGCATAGAGGTCTAATTTGCATGTAGTTTGACAACATAAAATTTACGTCCTGCTATTAATCTCTTATGCTCTGCTGGTCAAACAATGTTTGCATGCATCATCAAATGACGCTCAAAATACGTCATATACTACAGTAGATACCATAACACTATTACATTGGATATCGTATCGTAGCATCCAAGCCATATATTTAGTATGTGTACTAAAAACATGTGGAAATATTACGTTTCCGTTTTGCACCAGTTTCTTGATCATTTTATCAATGTGAAGTTCTGTAACATACATAGAGTCTGGAATGCTATGTAATTTACAATTAATGTATTATATTCAATGGGTCATGTCGTCATAAACAAGTAACAGAATACTAATCAGAGGTCATCTTAGCATCAATATCAAAGTAAACTCAGAAATTGCTGGCATTGTCAGGATAATTGGTCCAAGTCAATTCCTAAATTCCTATTAGTAATAGAGATTCGCTGATCTTAATTTACACCCTTACTCTGCATTCTATTCATGTTACAGTGTTGTGTTGCTTTCTATTGTGATATGTTATCAATGTCCAATCGATAATATGATGTTATAGTGCCAGGACTGCCACTGTGAATAACGCTATTGGCACACGCTTTAATTCAGGTAACCTTGGTAACCATAGATTAGTGTGTTGGCTTGGTGCCTTAATGTGACATATTGCTGGGGTCGTGAGACATAATGCTGAATGTAACTAAGAGGAATCACGAAAAGGAATGCTGTTGTGCAGAAAAAAAAATAACTTAACTTTTTCCGTTGAGAGTTTGATAGTTGTACCAGAGAAGAGTGTTCCATTGTGTACAGTTGTATTACTATTATTGAACTCACTACATCATGCAGCATTGTTCCAATTCAAAAAGGTGATGAATAATGGTGTGTATGTTCGTGTTGTCGATAAAGATATATTTAGCACAAAAACAGACGCGATGTTATATTTATTGGCGTACTGTGGTAGCTACATTGTGTTAACACGTATAGTGCTGATGCATTATACCAGCATATCGTTGAGTATGTAACATTTGAATCGTGCTAATTTAACCTTGGACTCAGCTATGTGTAACGGTATTTAAATATAATTATGCATCATCCGTTGAATAATTCATGAGCTCTCTCAAATATATCATATACATGTATACACTGTATTGGGGTGCCATTACAGCTAAACTCAAGTAATTTATTTTTATTTACTTCCACTCTTTTTCAAGAAATCCATGTTTATTCGAATAACGTGACATTATTTTATCAATTAATATTCTTTTTTCTTAAGTCTTATCTGCATACTCGCGAAATAAAGTGTGCCAACAAAATGATTACACATTACAAACGTATTCAGCAAGTCCTAGGCCATGTGCTGAATACGTAACAAAACTATGCATGTCATATTAATTCATGTTATTGTACTACTTAGAGCAGATTTTAAATATGAATGGAATATAAGTCCTTCAATATTGATGTATGCTGATGCGATTAAAATGTATTGATCACTGAGTCGGTTTATCACAGTCACTGCGAATAACTGTGAAAGCAAGTTTGAAAAGAGTCTTGCGAAATAAATTCAAAGAACGAACGTGTGCTGTACCCTGAATAAGTGTAAAGGAAATTGACGAAAGCAATGGTCGTATACAAACTACTCAATGCTATTGGTGCAAACAATCGGACTCCTTTCATAGTATTCTACAATAGTGCAAACACGGGAAATTGTTTTATAATAGTCTACAGAAGTGAATAGTAATACTAAATTAACCCAAAATTGCGAAATATTTTTGAAGTAGAGAATTATAAAACAGAAACTTCCGTATTTTAATTTCTTTAACAGTAATGATGTTAGCACGAACAATATGCACAGTTTTTTTTGAATCCAAAACAAATAGTAGAGAATGCCTAAAATGAGTACGTATGTTCTATTGAAGACGATGTAAACCATCCGTGAGTTACCACATGTAGCATATGGTACGAATTATGAGACGTGAACTGGAAAAATAACAGTGATTTAAAATGCGGTCACCCACATGTAACGTATATCGTCCCTTTGAAATTGACAATCTGTGAGTTAGGGTTTAGAGAGTTCTGACAATTGCTTTGATGTCCTCGCTGCAATAGAAACAACATATAGAACATATAGATATGTTGTATAAATAACGCGAAGCTTAGAAACCACGATTAATCCCAAAAGGCCATATTTTGTTATTCTTGTTCGTAATAGTGTACAAAATACGTTAAACACAGTTTTGAATTAGTAAAGCCTGGCTAGTAATTGGTATTAATATTTTGGAATCTGTGATTGATCCTTAGATTAACGTTTGATGGTAACGTTTGTTGTATTTAGTAATATTGTAAATATGGTTGGATGCTCTTAGAGTTGGGTGAAACGACAATTTCCAACAATTTCAAATTTGACCTTCAGTTAATTCTTCAAACAGCTAATGACATTTATTCATCTTTTATTTGAATATTTTTACACCATGAAACAACAATTCAATACAAATCTCAGGTTTTTATTTGGCTTAGGACTGAACTCTAATCTAATCGATATACATTGCATGTTAGACAACGGTTTTGTATTTAAACTCCCTTCATAACTGTGGACATCTTTTATACCGAACATTATGTTACGCATTGTAGTAATATTTGTATTACTATTAATATTATATAAAGTGTATTCAAACTTAACCCATCATAAATTAACTAGTACACCTTGTGATTTATGTACAACTTCATCATATTACGATTACAATCTCCATATTGCGCCAAAAGAGGGCGCAAATTATAACGTTCTTGTTGGGGCAGTATTGTAATGAAAAACTATTTGCATCTTGAAAATACTTCCAACTTATTTCGTGATCAAAAGCAGGAACGACCGTTATTAGGTTCACGCATAGTTTGAAAAGAGTCTGTGCTTTTTTTGTAAAACGATTGTCATTAGTCAACTCATTACACTCAATTGTTGACGAGTATTGGTTTTCATTCTGAATGATACAAGATACACAGAGACGCTGATTATAATCCAACTGTTACTAATTCTTAATTCCAATATTTCCTTCACTCACATATTCGCATAAGTATAAGACCCAGAACACCTCTGAAAAAAGTATACACAACCAGCGCGAACACCAACAATTATGTAGTCATATAAATTAACATGTGTAAACCTGTACCCATGTGAATTGCGATGACTAGATAACAAACTATCATGTCTATATCTAAGAGTTTCGCACAGGTCAATCATACTAAGATATTTAACATGTATTAGTGTGAGCATTATATTAGTTACTTATTGTAAACTGAGTCGACAAGTAGTAAAATAGTTGTGTCAGTATAACATCTGGGACAAATTAACTCCTCCGTAACTGAGCCTTAATTTATACGGATGTTGACATCCCTCATTGGGAGGTTTGACACTATTTCGGTGACCATACATTTTTATCTGGAGTTTTAATTTTTAATAAAAGTTTCGATAAAAGTCAACTACATTATAGAACATTTAAAATAGCCGTTGTCAAATCCGTGATATCGAATTTGCCTTAGAAATTGAAAACTAAGTACATCGAGTGTGGTCGTTTTCAATATACATTATTATGCAAGTTGGACGGCAAAGTCAAGTTACTCTCAGGACCTTTTGCGCATCCCCAAATATATACTACACACTAATGTACGTGCCTAGTATTAATATGCATAAGTCTCATACTTTTAATTATTTTATTATTGTGTCGATGTGCATATATACTATTAAATCATGATTACAAGTTTCTTGATTTTGTTCGATAATAACGAAGTAGTTAGTAGTAGATGCTTAAATGAAGTTACAAAACAAACGACCATATGAATATCCACGTTACCTCGGAAGATGATTTAACATGTGCGACATCTTGTATGAATGCTCTTTGGCAACATTTCAAAGTAGAAAGCACACTATTAACTTACCCTTGGGTTATTTAAGTGGGTTAATCGAAAATAGATCTTATTTTTTTATTTCAAATGCATTATCCAGGTCTCAGTTTGCAATTATAAACAGATGATCGCCACGTCACATCACCCAAATAAAAAATGCAGGGTTTGATGCGTCTCAAGAGTCACTGAACTCAAGCAATCTTTTCCACTAATTCCACACAAATGCTCATTACGATGTGACTTATGTGGCGCCATGAATTCCCCGTTCAACAGAACAGCGCAGTGATATCCTGACTTATGAAACAATTCATTTGCATGACAAATACAGGACTACTTAGTACGAGACATGATCTAAATGTAATACCGCTATCTCGAGTTTCAATTTCCAACTCGCGTGATTTATGCCTAGCTGTTGTGATGTATATGTGCCTAATAGAAGTATTGCCATGGTGACATGACGCAATTAATTGAAACGAATTGACGAAAAGGGCCATGAGTCTGTTATATTGATGTGTATTAATATAACAAGAACGGAACATGTCATTGTTTAGCGAACATATTTTAATTCGTTAATAAGCTAGTAATACAGTAAGGCATCTTAGTGTGTTCCTGGAATTCGTCTGTACTTCACTTGGACATTGGGATTTGACGAAATCAGTTTGTGTCTTGTATTTTCTGTAAATATATAGTTAACTAACATTAACGATTAGCGTTAGTATTCATTTTACATAGAAAACGTTAAATGCTATTATACATGTTTGTCGACACTGATCCAGATTTAGTTTAATGTCTAATGCAATCACAGGATATAAAATATGAACATCCATATATGCATATTTAAATGTTTGATGCTGAATTTATGAAAGGTTAATTAGACAAACATTCCAAGACCTTATTTGGGCTACATTGTGTACCAAACGAGTTTTAAGGTCAAATGAAATGGCACAGTTAAAGAGTTTAACCGCCTGAGTTAAATAATATTCTATTTTATTGTAGGATTTACTGTTCCTTAAAGTTGGACAGTTATATCACCACACCCTTTCTCCAATGGTATAATATTCTGTACTGCCACAAATAATAGCAGCGGTTATCTTGTAGAATATTTATTTTAACATTGCGAAAAAATGACGTGTAAATGACGCTTTTTATATCACTGCGTTACACGTAACAAAATGAAACACGACAAACTGTGTTCATCTTTCATTATAAATGTCTACCTAACACATCAGATATAATAATATTGGAGACAGTATAACATCTAATGCATTGATGGGTTGCAACGTTGTTGAATATAAATAATAACTGTACAATTGAAAGCGAACTCCTGAGTTGGTTGCGAGCCCAAATGCCCGCACGCGATAATTGCGTTTGACAAGTGTCTAGTTTCATCCAAATGCTTTCTATTATCACATCATAAGTATATTTCGGAGAGAAAATCAATTATTTCATGAAGACACCTCAGCTGATTTACATCGATCATCAATTTAATATGTAAAATTAATCCGTATAACTACCAGCGTGTTTCAAGGAGGCCGCTGGCAAATCAAGCAAACGATCGTCTACAAAATGAATTGATATTGTTTTTTTCTAATGAATGATATACTTTTCGTTATAATGTGACAAATTGCATATATTAAGACTATATTGACAATCTCTTGGTGAAAGTGGCTATGTCAACCCTAGTAACATTCAATGCTATGGTTCGATAAACGGATTATCACAACTGTAGCATAAAACAATATTAATAAATATCCATCAACATTTTGTTATGTCATGCCAAACACAATAAACATCATTTTATTGATGTTTCTCCAAGTATTACATGGACAGGTTTTCCAACTAAGTCATGGATGTTAGTCGCAACACACGGCACTACAGGTTTCCGATATGTATATATACAATATTATCAGTTATTGATAAAAACAATCCTTAAATGCCACTGACGTTAGTTTTTAGTCAAATTTTGCTCTCAATGGTTTCCCAAATTCCATTAAACCAGGAGTACGTATGCTTGCTACATAAATCAGGAAATTCAGTACTTGATGTTCCAGAATAGGTTAATGGGAGATTTTGTGTTATAAAAGGGGCGAATGATGACAATGACATCTTTGCGCACCTTATGTATCGGGAAGTACCCATAGGAGGATCCATCCTGCGGGACAGGGAGTGGGCAAATCTGAATATGGTTTGATCAAAATAGAGAGTGGTGTAATGTGTAGTACTGTGAAGCATTTGGATAAGAAGACTAGAACTGGGACACTTAAATGGGTTCACCGGGTACTATACAGTTGGCAAGGGCTATAAAAAAAGTTCTTGAACGGGGGAGAACAGGGCCCATATAAGCCATAACATATAGGTCACCAAGTACTCTCATTACCCCCCAGCCACATGTTGAGAATTAAGTTGAAGGGACCATATAAAGTTATTGAACGGGTTGGATGTTTTTAGAATTTAAAAGGAGATACATTAAAATTATATCATATGAGGTTATGAAAAGGATCAATGTTCTGCATTCTAATTTATATTCATATAAAATCAGGACTATCTCCGTTATAGGGATAAAATCTGGAAAGCATCAATTGAGGGGCTTCCACAACCACTTCAGGTCATTTATTCTAGGTGTTAACAACTCTTTGAGTGAAAGCCTTTTGTCTCAGTGTTTTATTAGCTCTATTTTTATGTAGCTAGTATGCATGGCCCGAGTCCTATATGAAAGAAAAATGATGGATTGGCTATTTTGAATTGTTAATTGTAGAGGCGATTTCTTGCGCTAACCCAAAAAGTTCTTGTTGAAATTGTAGGGTTCAAACGGTATCAAGATCACGTGTATTCGACTCAAAACGAAGGCTGTATGTTAATTTAAACACGAGTATCATCATCACCGTGTGAAAGTGCATGTTTGCTATGACTAGAATAGAATATGTAAATACCACGAATGTGTTAGTAGTGATTAATCAAATTAAACATTGAGCATTATTAGTTGTTATTTCACACTCCGATGAAATCCTTTGCATAGACATTCGATGTGATATTACAGTACACGTTTTCTTACATCTGGCGACTCCTTTCCTATATAAACACCAGCGTAAACGTTGTTGCTGTATGGTATTTGTGTATTGGTGCGATTGTGACATTGACTTACTGTGATGAACTTTGACTTATTTCCAAGGTCATTGTTATTGTCGGTGAATATAGAGTGTATGATTTGTTAAACCACAAAGTACAAGGGGAGATATTCCATAACATTTTATTTGTTGTCACAATAATTGCAACGAATCATCGATGCCTTAGAAATTCATTATGTACAGAGAAGAATATTGATTTTTCATTGTTATGCCACTTATGGTTAAACGGTGCATGTTGTATGTACTGCTGAAATGATAGACATTTTGCTTATCGTTCACCAGAGAATTGCATCGACTGTCTGGGACTATATATGTCTGGTTTAATTTGTCTTGTACTCCAGTTACTCGAAATATTATTGTGTTAAATACATGCTTAGTATGTTTTTGTAACCGAAAAGCAATACAATACCGTGAAAATGATTGCATACAATGGCTATGTACTGCTTAACATAAACAATGTACTGCATATAATTTCAATGTATTGCATAGCACAATGTATGCACTGTATTTCATCCCAGTACACTGGATAACATAAGAGATATGCTACATATGATGTAAATGTACTGCACAATTTTACAGTGTAGGATAAGGGAAATGTACTGTATAACACAATGAGAGAAATGTACTGTGTGTTATGCACAAGACATCACAACACAATACAACACGAATCGCGTTTATGCTACTGCCAATCAGAGCTGGCCTTTTATATTAGCCGACATGCCGCTCACTAGAGGAAATAATTAACAAACAGTTACAATATGTGAAACAAAAAGATTCCGCCTCTGTCGTCAATTTGTGTTAAGGATAAGCCCGAGAGTTACCATATAGAGGAACTGTGTCTTCAGCTACCATTCCGTTAATTCTAATTCTAAACACGGCCAGACATGAACCATTTAGATCGTCATTGCTTCGGTGATCTGAATATGCGAAGCTCTGTCCAGCAGGAAATATTTAAAAATCAAATAAAGCTTGGAAAGAACTTATGTGAGCTGAAGGTATTGGAGGCATGAAGTACAAAAACGGAATACTGAATTAATTATATATGTACAGTTAGCAGTAGCAAAGAAAACTAAAGTTATGCTAAGGAAGGCAGAAGGGACAAGGCAAGAAGATGTAAAAGAATATAAGTATTTAGGGCAGTAGAATCGAGGTAGAGGACGACCTAGAAAAACTTGGGACATCACAACATGGACAAACACGGAGATCTTTGGAAGTGCTAAGAAAAAAACTGAGAACAGAGTTTTGTGGTGCAGTCTTGTTGTCAACTTTCGAATCGAAGAAGACACTGGGTGATGATGACAAGCTAAATAAATATGACTTTATATATTTGTTATATATCTTGTCTTGCCTTCTCGTCTGTGATTTTCACTAAAAGTTGGTGCCTTGCATAACGGTATATAATAATACAGTGCAACGACCCCGGCCTACAGTGAATTATAATACCAGCTATGTTAAACATTAACTGAATCTCCCCCACAAAGTCTACACAATCTTGAGCAGAACCAAAATATATACTTCAAAATGCATAGCCATTGTTCTATTACCTACAACAGCTATATTATTGAATTGCAGTTTCCCAAACTCGATGTACAGACCTTGAACATTGTCTGTTCAGTATTGTTTCAAAATTGTTCAATCAATTGTTTTAAAATTGTTCAATCAAAATTCATGAAATGTCTACTTATATAAATAGTACGACAGAACACAATAATTGTTTATTTGTAACCGATAAATACAAGAGACACATGCAAGAGACATGGTCAATGAACTAACATAATAAAATCAATGTGAATAATTTTTATATTTGGTTTCCCATAATCTCAACCGTATAATTGTGAAAATGCTTACAATTGTCTAAATAATAAGCAAATTAGGTAATCAATAAACACGGATTTCAACGAAAAACTCAACATGTCTGCAAATTATTTCAGAGTATCTATATACTATGTTTCATTGAAATCTGCTTAATTGGTTTTTGAGATATCAGTGGAACAGACACATACACACACAAACACTAACCAAACAGACTTCCACTGTATGCTAGGCACACGGCAGCCAAAAATGAGAAAAAATGCTTTGCTATGAATGACGCAATGTTTGTCGATAGAACAAAAAATTAATAGTTAAATTCAAATTTTCTTCTGTGTAAAGAATTTATTTATTTTAAACTATTACGTGTTTTATTTGCAGTATGCTAAAATTTTCGATTGACTGCAGTATTTCTACATTCACTCGCACCTCAAATTGGTAAAAATTGGCAAGATTAATGCTCTCATCGGTATTGGTGATAATTTGTTGATTTCTGTCATATAGATAAATTGTTTCGCCAGTTTATATTGACCTCTGATAATGCTCTCCATTTATGAGCGATAAGTTTGAGTCGCACCAATGAATTGGTGAGAATTTGGATTCTCGCAATAAAACTGTGCTTTATGTTCACAGGTTTTATTTCGAAATTTCACACCACTACCACGGCGAAAATTGTCAGTTATTAGCGAGGATAATTGCAATTGTTTGCAGTTCATATCTTTCAGAGTAGCAATACTGTACGGGCAATCTTCCTGTACATTATATTTCTTCCACCAATAAATTAACTCGCATAAACCAATACTAGAAATACGTATGTTTTATTTGCAAATGAGATTCCACAACATATTACAATGTATGTCATTTATTGAATATTGTTTCATTTCTAACAAATATGTTCACTTCATGTTGCACCTTCGCCAGCCAAGGTTCATTTATTTAGCCACTGCCAAACACTGGGCATAATTAACTAGAATGAAAAACAGTTATAATATTATATATTTCCCAGAACAATGCAACAGTCGAATTCCAAAATAATTAAAAAAATATAGTTAAAATAAAATTAAATGTATGAACTAAAATTAAATTCACGGCGTAAGTATCACGGGGAACGTACTTCGTAAAATTGCGAACCCACTGTACAATGATAGATTTATTATATAAAAAATTCAGCATATACCCGCTGTATGTTCAAATACTGTTGTTTTTCATGCTGATGTATTGCTGTTCAAATCATGAATGCGAGTTCAATCTACGTGCGGCAGAAACATTCCCCATACAATCAAGATAATTAAAAAAACATTAAATTTAAAAACTATCTCCAATCACGCGGGAGGTATAGCAATCACAAATAAACTATTGAACTCATCTAGTTCCCAGAACAACTATTCTTTTATCCATTCGAGGTTATTTTTATCACTCGATGACTTTAGTGTGTCAGGTAGTATAATTAGACTAATCAATTAAAAAAGCATTATAATTTAAGAATTATCTCTAATCACGCGGGAGGTATAACAAACACAAAAAAACTATTGAACTCATTTAGTTCCGAGAACAATTTTTTTTGTCAATCACATTTATTTGTTATCACTTGGTGACCTTAGTGTGTCAGGTAGTATAATTAGACTAATCAAATATCAATCATTATCACCGCTCTAGGAGAACTAACTACATGTACTTCCTGTGTAGAAGATGTAGGTTTGGAATGTATTTAAGATATCTTTCAATTTTGTTTATTTCAGACATGATAGAAAAAAAATGACACAGAATAAGTTATTTATTGATACAAACATAATGTTAAGTAATGATTTAGTTAATAATTAAATGATTTCACCTTCGAATGAAACAGTTGAGTTCATCTGGCGTTTTGTACACGTATTCCTCGTCACTGTCAAATGATTTTTTTATATGGCACACGAATATCTGCACTGCATATATGAAATACATTGGATATGTATATGCAAATAAATTGGTTACAAAATGACACACACTGAGTTCATAATTTAAATAATGTTTTAAATGCGTTCGTTTGTTCCCTGTTAACCAATTAAATCGATTAGGATGGTTCAATAACATAAGTAATATGCACTAGTGAGTTTAGCACATACTACATACAGGCTATACTAACTTTTTTTTGGCATTGTACAATTTGCCAGCATATCCGTTTTCGATTCCGTTCACCGTTCCTGCAATATGTCGCTGTATGTTCTTGTCCTGAAGAGTCTTGTGATAGGGGAACTGCTTCCAGTGGTAGCGGCATGACTCGCCTTTCATCGAATGACCGTTAGCGGGACCCATTCCGGTAATACAGAATCTTGGTGGATTCCGTCCACCATGTCAATAAATGTGTCGACTGTAAATGGGAGGTAGTATGAACCTGTGGTCTTTATTCGAATAGTGACATCAGGATGACGAAGCAGAGTACAACATTTGTGTCTGGGCGTGATTCGAATTGATACATCACATGACTCAAAACATATTTTATGATAGGACAGTGATTCAACACACCCGCATAAGTTTTCCGAAATACATTGAATAAAAATACAAAAGTGATTTAACAACTCCACATCGTGGTGAAATGATTTACAGGCTAGTTTGTCACAAGTGATAATGTTTTACGAATTATCTTATTACACGTGGTGCCATACACTTTCAGCTGCCCATATTTGCGAAAAGCGACACGGGCATTGCTTTAGAAATCTCGCTTGCTGCTTGATAGCAATGTGAAAATACGCTTGATATTGTTTCAAAACAAGCGTCGCCCGAGGGAATTCTGACAACGCCCATCATGGGTGTTCGTACGAGCGATATGACAATATATAAGACTGGAAATCAAATTAGATAGACAAACTATAAAAAACAGCATGATGCAATTTAATGATTAGTAAAACTCGTGGGGAACTATGCTCACCATGGAGTCGAATGGTTTGTAGTCTAAACACACATATTAACGTCTTAATGTCTTAGAAAATTATTCCGCAAGAATGAAAATTGGACTATGCCAAACCGACCTTGAAGTTGGCAATGATGAGACATTTTCCAACTCAGTAGACCCTGCGTTGTTCGCGTCAAGTAAACTGTACTTCCAGAATGACACATGGAATTGTGTGGTAATTTAGGAAGTTATCTGTTTTCATTTAAATCAGTGGTACATTATGAATGATGTTATAAAGATAACTACAAATATAATTGTTGCAGCTAAAGTTGCTGATAAAAATAACAATCATTATAATGACAATAATGACAGTCATTATATTGATTGCCTCATCGGTTGCGATTGAACCATGTTTAATTGACTGTGGTGGTCATACAATTTTAATTGACTTTTTAAAACCCCATCTGATAGATCGGAAATTAGCTTCCCGTCTGTGTATACACGTATACAAAACACTGACGTTATTTTTAGCATAGTTATTTCAGTCCGCGCCGTACTGACAGCCGTTCAAAACACGTCGAAAATATGGTTGAGTTTGTACCGATCGTTTGATACAAAAATAAACAATGACATAGACTGTAGATTAGTTTGGGGAATCGGGTTTCTCTTTTATCTCAGACCGTCATTGATCCCGTGTTCATTTCAACATTTCATACCAAGTTAATTTACACAAATAGATGACATCCGACTCAAATTTCAATAAATGAATTTAGTGATTATACCTATTTTCTGATATTTTCATAGTTTTAACATATCATACCACACATGGTTCATTCACTTATTTGTTAACATGTGACCATTCTACTGAAGGTTGTCATCACTATTGGTGATTGTTGATGCGAGTACAAACACCCACCCTCGGTTCCTGGATCTGGTGATAAAATAAATATATTTGTTATCAATGATCAGTAAAACTAACCAGGCGCGTTAATTGTATGTAGAACACGTACCACTTTTGTGATTTTTAAATTGGCGGAAGGTAAAACCTAGTGTGTGTTCGTCGTCAATGCAGGTGCCATCGCCCTGGTATCGAATAAATGGGATATTCACACACACTACATTTACTTTCATAGGTTAATTGAACAATTGACCCCACCCGATGACGTCACAGTTTCCTAATATTGTCATTTCTAGTCCTTCATACTCGTCCTTCAAACATGGTTTGGTTTATATTAGATGATTCAATGTTCAATGCCATTAACTATTTTGGTAACACACTTCGAATAGTTGGAAACATAAGAATGGTATAAAATCCACAACCTTATTCGTTAAGTTAGAAGCACTGTTTTATATATTAATCTGACGACAATCATCGCGTTTGTTTTATGTAAATTTGCATGACAATATATTTCCCTATAGCTTGGGAAATGATAATGGAACACTGCGAGTTCATTATGAACTACATCCAATTCGATGCTTCCTTTGGGGATCAGAAACAAATACTGTGTTTGTGAAAGACAATTCGCATGGGATGAAGTGACCTTTTTGTAGGCTTATTAAATCGACCGTATGCTTGTATTCGCTCGATACGATCTTGCCTATAAAATGTATGGAGAGATGTTTTTGCAGGATGATTGGTTGGCTGACCGAGTCACAGTCTTAGAATGTTTATGTATGGTCGACGCAGTACTCCATTGTCACAAGTAATACCTATCAACAATTATGGTACTGTCAAGTAGTGAATTCTGGCCCACTTTCTGACCGTAGAAATACTGTATAAACAAGTAAAGAACTAATTACGAATGGTGTGGATTACACCTGGTTAACGTCATACAGCGTGAAATTACGGACATCTGTGATGTTGTGATAATGAACTATTCGGCTTACCAAAGAATTACTGTAACGATAACGAGTACACGGTATGACACAACCCCACTGCGATAATAGCAAAATCAAGGCCTATATTTATAGACAATCTTGAGTATCAATAAAAACTGTCACTCAGACAACTGTCAAAATCCAATTCCACTGCATGTGTTAATTAGACAACGATTTTACACGTCTCTGATTGAGCAGAGAAGAACAGAACGAATATTTTCCATGCGCACAATTTTCAAATATACAAAACAGTAATTACAGACACACATCAACTCGTTGTATGTATTTGTGGTGACACTATACATATATATTATAATATTAGGCCACCACCATATGGGAGTGCGGTTAAGACACGTGATGTTAAACGTTTTAATTGGCGCTTATATTTGTATTATTATATAAAATGTAGTTATTTATATTTTTTGGGATCCACGTTTTGTGCTACGGCGTTTATCTACTTGTAGTAAAACATCAAATGCTGGCATTGATCGATAGTTTTGCCATAGTAAATTGACTCGCTGATTAAACTCCTGGACTGTGAAAATTCACGATTTACGAAAGATTAAACGTAATCTGACTAATTATTAGTCACCCCTAGCTCTACTCCGTCACAATTTACCGAGTTACGAATGAGATCCAGCATTATGCGATTACGCGTGCGCTGGAATCGGGCCAGGGGTTCATTCATTCCGCCGTTTGCTTTCAAATTAACTGATGAATTATCCGTGAAGGGTAGCGGCTCTGATTAGACAAGGCGCTTGATCTGGGATGTTCGTGACCTAGCTTTGATTTAGTATGTGAATCGACCCTGTATGTCATGTGGTAATTGCGACTTAATTGTAACCCTGTGCAGATCAACATGGATGCTTCTAAATGTTTCTAAAAGAAATGCTAAAGAAAATACATGCCGTACATCACTTTCGAGAATGTCGATTACATGGATTTTCAGTTGCATGGATTTTTTATTACACAAGGACTCGACGCCTTTTCGGGTGAAAATAACAGCAACGGAATATATCTTTAAATACAACAGTCATCACCTCTGTACAGCACGTATGTCTATGAGAAAATTACTCCAAACTCAAACAATATACATAATATGACCACAACTTGGGAAATTAACTGACCATGACCATGCAGCCATAGAGTATTCTCGCCTTGGTATTGCTACTCGGATTTGGTATTGCTATAATAATTGTTGATCGGATCTTAAATTAGCTGACCATATCGGTAAACACTAAATACTTTTGCATTTCCCAAATATTTGCGGTGAAACTGGAAGAGCTGCGATGCAAGATAAATAGAAATTGCCCTGTGCGCATGCGTGAAGTGATTGGGTTATATGGTTATTAAATACCCAAAACTAAGATTATGTAATATTGAAACGCCCAAATGAAATAAGTGAAATCACACCGATAGAGGCGCCAACTTCAACGTGTCATCAATTTAACGCACAACGTTTGCAGTAATATACACTGGTATGACGTTCAAATGTTAATGTTATAATTAAATGTATACAGTATGAAAGTGATTTAGTCTGTTTCATAGTGAGTGGAGATGAGTGGTATTTTACGCATTTTAAGGCCTTTGTACAGACCTTGTAAGGTTCGGAGTGACATTTAATGGCAACACATTATCCAAATTTACGCACCAAAAATATTTATAGAAAAGTATCAATGTATTTTAACGGATGTAAATCTTCAGAGATAAGAAACACATGTTCGTAGAGGCGGGGCATCACCTGATGCGGTCATTTACTGTGGACAAAAGGGAACAGTCCGAGAAAAGCAGGTCATCACTTGATACCCCAGATGCTATATACCAGAGCGTATATTCCCAATTCTTTCAATAAGAACACTTAACTTCCTATCAAAGAATAGAGTAGCTATGCAATTTCATTTAAGTCAGCGGGAGAGGCATCTGTCTTTGATTTTTGGCGAGTAAACAAGCGACACCGAGGTCGGAGATGTGTTCATGGCAAGTGCAATGTTTGTTTGCACAGTCCAGGTCAGGCCATTCAAAAAACAGCTTATGAAAATATACATCAATGATGAATTAAGAATTGTTTCATTGTGATATGTATTGTATATCTCAAATAAATTATTATTGTTGCATTCTTTGTAACATAGCGAAATCAAAGTGTGCACGCTGTTTATTATTTTTTATAGAATACGATGAATGATATGTTTTGATAGTGCGTCTTTGTATAGAGCCAACGTTGACTCGGAGCAAACGCATGGAATCAGTGAGTCCCGTGTTCCACCACAGTTATCGCTTTCGTATCGAGAACAATGTTGTCCCTCGCCTATCAGTTCGATACATGGGTGTGCTTAGCATCTAACCACATGGTCATCCAACCATTTATAGAGGGCGTAAACATTATATACCACAAAATACGACCCATATACAGAATAACGTTCTGTCTTTTGAATCATTGTTTTTCGTAGAATGTGGATTTGGATTATATTATACACTCGAGCCATAAGAGGGTAATTAGGTAATGATAAAAAATACTTTTTATAGAAAATATTTTATTGATTTAAACAAAAAAGGGTATTTTTTTTCTCGTAAATGTGACCTAATATCAATATTAGCATCATTGACAGACATCGTGAAATAACACATCAATAAGAAGCTTTTTGGGCTGGAACTGGTCATCAAAGGACCGAAAACGTTGGCGAAAAATAACCTTAGTGTTCAATGACGTATCCCACATACTGTGCGTATTCAGAGCTGACCGTCTGGCAAAGTAAATATAAAACTAAATATTTTGCTCAATACTGTCTTCAATGGCCAAATAGTCGAACCATGTGTTATTGTCAAAGGGAAGCTGACAGAAGATAGACGCAAAAAAAACACGAAAACAATTTTAAAAAGCATAAACTTTTTAAAAAATCTTATTTGATAAGTACAGATAATACACACTTATAAATCTGGAATTGAACACCAATCGGATCAACCACTTTGTGGTTGTTTTCAGTAGTAGAAAGTATTCTTTTACTTAGCCATTATTTGTCATGGGATGGTCAACGTATACATGTCGTATCGGCGATGGTACATGGAAAGCGAACGCGATTTACATTGGATACTTAGCGGGAATCACAACAGTGCATAAAAGCATTTCCCCACATCACAGTGGACAAGTATCACTGTGTCATTAAGTTGTCAACGTAAAATATCCCACATACTTCTACGTTCCTACTCCGGCTTTACCTATTTCATGCACATGTGAACTAAGTGTATTGATATTTGTAATTAATAACAAATAATAGAAGTATTTAAATTTGTATTGAGAGTCGCCACTGAAAACTGTTGCGAATTTTTCCCCCTTCCATGCTGCTAATGCACTCGAGTGACGGTATCAATCTCATTGAATACACGGTGAAATCAGTTGTCAAGAGCATAATAAGCACCGCTCAAACTGTTATTCCAAAACAAATGAGCGTTTGGCTGGTTAGCCAGTTTTTATACTGAAAAAAACTATTTTGTAAACTTAAAAACAATGACTGTATTATTAAAACACAATTTAAAACGGTGATATATATATAATAGTAGTTATTTTATACAACAGAATCGGTCATAACCCACCTATGATAATTAGGATCATTCACAACAATCCGTAATGTTTAAATTATCGCAAACTTATTTGACCTTCTCGTGTGGCATCGATCGTCTATTTGCCTTGCTTATTTTCACCCGCTATGATACTTTCTGCTCCTAGCAAATTGGCATATAAAGCAATATTCATAACTACTACTATCACTCGATCATGATTGAAGAAGATTTCGTGAACTGAATGATTTTCTTCCTGAAATAGAAACAATATCATTTATTATTCGTTTTTTACTCGACAAACTAAATGTTTGGCCTGAATGCATACGTTATACGTTGAACATGGCAACTACATGATGTCAAACCCACACGAACATGTGTCTAGGTAAGCATACTTATTGTAGCCTCCATTTACACATTACGTTAAGTATACATTTTGTTTTACAAATGTACAATGGTACTAGATTATTCATATACAAGGCTTCCACGTGCACACACCTACATTACCCTTAATAATTTATCTACACTGAGAGATATGAACATATACATATTATGTATTTCGTGTACATTTTGAAATATGTGATTCTTATCATGGCGACATACTAATAGTTAGTATGTTAGTTGTGTCCGTGGCATAGAATGATCGATTCCCGTCATTGGTGGCGATCATCAGGAAAATTAGAACGGACAAGGTTTCCGATCCACTCACAAGTAATGTCCTAGCTTATAACGACTGCTTCATTAGGTTTACCTATGCACAGTTGTGTATAATTACCCGACACGCTGCTTCTATTGAATGGTAGCCGAAAGATTCACTGTACAACAGTTTTCTCCTAGCTACGTAAAAACATTGAGTGGGAAAACCTGGAATTGGTAGATAATTTGGAAGAAGAAGGTAAAGACTTAAATTCAACCATATTTGAAAACGTACACAAGCAACATATAATTATGACCCCTATAACCTTCCAGATAAGGGGAGCTTGGATGAAATAGCATTGAGAGCGCAAGTTAGCTAAGATTTGGCATATTTGGATGGTAATATCGAAGACCAACAGAACCAAAAAGAAGGCGATAAGTATGAATAAGGAAGAGTTTTAACACAAAAGCTGCAAAAGCCGACGACAATGCACTGTGTAATTTGTGCAATTTGTTTTTCCATAGTTGAAAGCATGCGCACTGAAAATTGAATCCACATCGATTTTTAAAGAAAAGTTGAAAATTCGTTATGAAGATATTTATATTACAAGACATGCTTAACCTGTACATTGCATTACATAAGTTGTGGAAAATTGATGATAGTAAAAATAAAAATCATCTCTCTTGACATAGCAGGCCCTTAAAGCATGAAGTACTAGGTGCAGATCTCCTTAACCTTAATTAATGAAATATAATTACTAAATTTAGGGTTGTTATATAAAGTACATCATTCTCTGTAGAATCTCCGCTTCATTAGACATTACGTTTTCATTATTTATCTTTGTCCACCACTTGGAAAAGGTTAGGCAGTACATGGTACTATACTTGCACTGGTTGTTTATTTGTGACCCAGAAATCATTACTTCATGCTTATTCACTACACGCTATTTCAAGTTATTTTGAGGGGGAGGGAGGGAGAGCAGTGCGTTATAGCATAACGTGGTGACTAAACGCATTCCTTGAGTTCGAATCCCGTGTTTTGTGTACATGTATATGTTCGCATGTAATTTATATTTTATTATATCTGTTAATGTCAGTAAAACATAAACGAGAATAAATAAAACCATACATTACGGATACTAAGAAAGCAGTAGTTTGTCGAAGCGTCGCATTTTTAATCATAAAAAAGAGTAGTTAGACATTAGTTAAATCGAGATGTTATGTTTGTTCATGCACTGCGCAATAGGAGTCATTCCATGTTGCTGCTTCTGTAGATCATTGTGATGACGTGAAACCATATATATAGGAACATGTACGTGTACGTGTACGTGTAAACCTTGCCCATACGAACATGATAAACAGATTGAAGTAAAGTACTGTGTTATAACAACTGAAATGATGCGAGTTGATTTTGATGCATTCTCAATGGCAAGCTGTTGAAGGCGTGGTTACTCCTCAGTAGGTCAAAAGCCGAGAAATAATGGGTGCTGTGGATTTGTTAATTTGGGAATCGGATGGGGAATCTGATTACATGAGTGGCCTTTCACGGGATTGCTATTCGTTCGCAGACTCGTATTAAACTGTGGTAGGGTCAAAATTGTATTTGCTGATAATAAAAACATGATATAAACCTTATAAGGTGAACAATAAATAGACTCATGTTTGAAACGATATGTAACTTGGAATGGGAAAGACGTAGACACACAGTAAACAAAATATGCTTTTTCGCAGTATATAGGTGTTTACTTTTTTGAGACCCAACATTTGGAGTAATTTAATTGGTTATTTATGTGAATGCATGTAATGAAATATGGGCATGGTTCCATTTCATTGAGAGTCGTTATGCCTTTGATTAATATACAATGTGACACCCTGTGTATTCCAATAGGCTTTGTGGGTCTATTGAATCTATGGTGTAAGCAACGTAAATAAGATATACTCTCATTTCAGTAGACAATGCATTATGATAGCCGATGGCTATAACACTCCAACACACCATGAGTGATACTGTGGTGAGCATAGCTGATAGCTGATACTGCGGTGAGCAGTAGACATTTTAACCTTTGAATGCTTTAGATGTTTTCACATATGAGAAGGTCGAATAGATTAGGATGTCTCTGATGAAATGTACATATTAATTTGATAAAAAATTGAAAGTAGGAAGAGTGAATTACTACTCGTACCTAGTTATGATAACATCTTTATACCGGCATATTACATCAAAGTTAGCATAATAATAGCTGCACTTGACGTTAATTAGAGAAAGTTTGTATTGGTGTGTAGTGCCCAATTGTGCAGAATCATCCTATAAGTTCCTTCTAAGAGAAGAAAGTTTGAAAGATTGGTATTGATTTGGTACTGACTGAAATCATACGAGCGAAAGATGAATCAATTGACGAGTGTTATCGAAGTTTACATACTTTTGCACCAAGTTGGGTTGGAACAGATTGGACACTTCACCATAAAGATGTTGTCTTTTCAGAAGCAAATGCTAGATGGCAGTTGCATACCATGTAACTGACCATGTCTGCTCGACTTAGAGAAGTAAATGGAGAATAGTAGAATGATGTGATGGATATACTATTGACACTTGTTGGTACTGATTACTTGATTCACATTTCTACTATTTCTACTATTATGAGACAGGTACAGTTCTATATTGCTGCTTTATCCAACGACCCAACTCAGATAAACGTGAGGGTAGCTATGTCTTTTATAGTTTAATTAATCGTTTTGTTATGCAGCAAACTGACTGTATTTTCCCATTGTATAATTAATTATTTTATCTTCGTGATTACATGACTGCTAAAAATACTTATAACATAATATATATTACAAAGATAATTACCTGCCACTCTGTCGTCAAACATATCACGAATTAAATTTGTGTGGGTTTTTTAATGTAACAACAGTACTAGTTAAATCTGGTCGATATATCTTCATTTTCGTAGGAGGGGCTTTGATGTGTCTATCTGCACAAAACCCCACAATATTCACGCATATAGTTTGACGGTGTACATTACAATTGGGATGGTGCTACATAAAAATTCACTCCGGTTGCCGGTAGATGTCATTCCAATACACGCCGTGTGTAGAACAACGATGTCGAACCTAACCGTATTGTGTATGTGTTTACCTACATTTACACACATACTAATCATTAGTACTACTAAATACTAATTATTTACCAATTACCAAAACTGAAATGTCAGATTTCATTAAGGATGTAATAAAGCATTCTATTCTATTTTATTCTATTCTATTTTATTACTTGTGTACACACCCTTGAACATTAAGACACGCCTAAAAGTCTTAGTGTTGACTGAATGAAGCGAGGTTTAATATTATTATTGGTGTCATAGAAACCTGTCTCGCACATTATGAGCCGTGGAAAACGAAAAACCTGACATGAACTCTGTTGAAGTTAAGGTATAGTTATTGTGTTATTTGTGATAGGTTCAAATATAGTAGAATTATGTAACTGTGGTTTAAAAAAGTGACTAATAAAATATAGTACATTTATATATATTTATATATAACTCCGAGAGTTACGCAGTTATGGCTTGTATTTATCTTCACAAAGGTTATTGAACATGATACAAGTTTTACTGCAATTAATTTGGACCAACCAGTTTGAAATTCAATAAAGCCAACTTGAATGTGCACACTCATATCGAATGCCCGTCAACATCATCAACTTAATTCCCATCTGGTTGAGCAATTCTACCCGTAGGCTATACACAACTAAAGACTAATTCAAAGTTAATTGCTTGAGTAGCATGCACCTTTTCACTACATTCACCGCCACGCAATATCAACTCCTATGTGATGCATGCGTGTGATGCACAACATTTAACTTTGAGTCACGGGTACACACTACAAGCTACAATTGTCCCAATACTCGAACACCATTTCTAGTATAATATTCGGTTATGTGTTATATATTCATCGTATTGATGCATTAAGCTGTCGTATAGTATATTACCGCGGCATTTATCAAAGGATTTTCAGAACCTACTCGTTTTTACATAGATACCCGACACTGATTAAATATTCATTAGGTCGAGTTTTCAGAGTATTACTTCCATTTCATCTAAGCAATCTGTATTTGTTGTATTTGTTTCACCAAACAGTTTTCCCGAAGATTTTTATAATGTGGTACACTGCCTTGATAGCAATGTGCAGCTTCCTATTGTCCAACGTCCTTGAACTAAAATGTAACATATATATGGTACTATGTACACTTCTGTACTTCAAGGTTATTAATTTCATCTGCCGCTTCCTAATCATGGCCACATTAAAGTTCAATAGCAGCAGGCAATGTTAATTACGAGTTAGTAGTATAATTATATCTAACCAAACATAACATGAAGATATCAATATTCACTAATCCTTATCTTACTCTAATTTCATAAAACTTCTGAGCACCGAACGTTATCGTTTCACGCTCCCGGCTCCGGCTATTTACTAGATACACTGTGGGTGGATTCATTAACAATTCATGTATAGTCAAAGGGCCGAATAGACTTTAGCTTGAAGGTAATTCTTTCTTCGTCCAGTGTTTGGCAACAGCACCACTGTAGTCTCGCATCATATACAAACTAGCTCATGGTAACTTTGTACCATGACTTAAACAATAATTAATAATGAATGAATTCGCAAGCCACAGAGCACACGTGTGAAATTGATACACCTAGCCACATCCCTCTAGCACATGCAGTAACGTACCTCCGTGAACAATGTACTGACGAAACACTCACGTAATCGAATCACTGTTCAACCATCTTGCATATACAATTCACATTCAGCAGCTAGTGTTCATCATGATCGTTGTCTATATATTAAGTAAAGAATCAAAGTCACGGCCACGGCAATTCTTATGTATGGGTAACCATTAGATGATACAATATTTACTCTATTCCATCGCTATTCCCATACGCCTTATGTATCTATATTATTTTTCTAATTTTTCTCTAAATGTGTATTTTTGAGTAGTTTCGTCGCCAGTCACATGACCAAATTATCTCATATTACGTCTTACAATTGTAGTAACCTAAATTATAGATGGTTTGGCTTCATGATCTTTTTGTCTTACATTCTGCATAAGACGCGATTATTAATTTTCGTAAAATATCAATATTTTAAATGGTTCAACCTTTTGATATTATATTTTATATCCGTCCAGGTATTTCTTAATATTAATGTAAACCTCAATCACAATTCGATGTCACTTTGACACTTTCGGCTTCTCATAAAGGTCGGGGGGTTGAATACATTTTCACTATTAATTCGAAATACTCCTAGCACTATCGAAGATACAACTAAAGTACTCAATCAATATTCACATCAATTTGCATTTCAATGCTTTACAGTAGCATACCCTGCATATCAAACAACAATGAAGCAGCTGTTTAGCAACTAAACTTAGTATACTATATAGACTCGTACATTCAGCTGATCAGCAATATTGAATGGATTGTATATTGATTGATTGATGGTCATATCGTGTGGGTAGCTCACACAGGTCCGTAGAGGATATCAGACAGGTATTCTGTGCGAGAATTGCCGCCAATTAGTAACCAAATTTATTAAATGTAATTCGCATGAACAAATTAACGAATTATATTAAGATACCTATGACAATACGTAAACATCGCCTAAATAATGCGATTATTGCCTGGTAAAATGAAAGTTAATCTAATGCTATTCTCAAACAAATGAACTATATCGAAATATGCAAGGAATAAACTACCCATGACTTCATTCCAGTGACGAATCACCAAAAAGATGTATTGTTGATGACATGATACGATTAGAAACTGGTGAAACCGAACTAATAGATGGCTGACGTGCTGTACATTCCGCGACTCTGTTAACTTACGTGGGTTTGGTTGAATTTTGCAGAATGAAAAAAGTAATATGTGACATTGTTTATATTGAATTACCATGAAAACAAAGATGTTCTTGATGTCCGATGTTTGATGTTCACTTTATTTTTACACATAGTTCATGCTAATATTTAAATTAATCTTATGTTAACCTACGTACTGTTATGTTATATGTGGCATATCTTTATTGGATCTTCCTTCTATAACTCTACAATCACAAAAAGCAAGTGTCAAGTTATGTTTTGTTCTAATGTGTTGCAGTATATTAATATGGTATTCCTAACAACCTCCAACTAAGAGACTTGAGTCAATAAAGACATTGCCAAGAAGTTATCCCGGAAGTGCATGATAGCTAAACTGGATGAGGGATTGCCATATATATTTTTTACGACGGCGATGATAGGCATAACATTTGTTTTAACACCGTAATATAATTGCCGCCTTCATTATGAAAATATAAAATATGTGTTAAGGACAATGGCTCAAAATACTTGCTGATGCTACCGCATTAGCGCGAGGTGTTTTGTAGGACTAAATCCAGATGGTTTTGCAATATTACTTCAGCTGCAAACAAGTGCGATGACCTCTGATCGAACTATCTGGATGATAGTTCATTGGTATACACATATACAGATGCTTACAGAAATATAAACGCGCACGGCGGAACACACATCCTAGTCGCCCACAACAATATTAAGCGACATTAAACATTGGATGAGTTAATCTTACGTGACCTTTACAGTATTAATGACATGTCGCTATCAGTCACGTGGTCGATTATATCAGTAAAATAGTTAATGAATACTTGGTATTTTTAAGCCGAAACAACTCTCCAAAATTATTCGTGTTAAACATAAATCACGGTACGAATGTCAAGTGTAATTCTAATTCTTCTCAGCAACTCTTGGTGTTCTATCTCGTGGTCGTCAAATACATAGTATGATACAAGGAAATGTTCACTTTATTTGCCATTTATGCTGTGTAGTATGACAAACGTTTCATATATTTAACAAATTTAAATAGTCACTGAAGGGTTTCGAGATCGCCGGTGGAAAGCATTTACAAAAACTTTTTGTTTCTTTTAGTATGTGTTTTGTAATAATCCTAAACTCAAATTCAACTGAGATACGTTTTCAAACCAGTCATTAATTTTAAACTGGTCTCAGCTAGCTACAAACAACCCAATAAAAGAACTTAATGAAATCAAGTAATCCACCCACTAGTGAGTAATATACACTGATATTTAACAAATAGTAAGCAATGAATACAGTGTTTATTTAGTTAAATGTAAAATGTTGCTGGTCACCATAGATATTTCCGGCCAACTGCAATATCAACTCAAAATTCTCATAAACTCATAAACCCATCTTCTATGACAAACAATTTATCATAGATGAAAATACCGCACACTTCCGGTGTATGGACATTGGGGGGCAGTGATGTACGGTTTGAAAGTTAATGGCATAGTTTGTTCAGAGTAATATTATACGTTTATTATACAATATAAACCACACACTATTAGAACCGATGCCTCGTAATTCTGGGTATTAACACATGTATTCACTTGCGTGCAAGTGGCGTGATTTATTTATCTAATTAGACGATCTAAATTGTAATGTTACTTCGATGTCGATGTTCCCCGTATTTTAATTGTCGCGATTCAGCTGGCTATTTGAATGAAATACATATAAATTCTGAGGAGCATTATTTTGTGAGTCTTAGTGTTTTCCAATTTGTTGCGCAATCGTCGTTATTCAATATCAAACGAGTTAAACGATGTTAATTCCCCTAATTTAAGCGCAAAAATACAACGATCTCCAATTTTCTATTACCCTTTTGATCTGAAAGTCACTATCAGGATGAATGAGTTAGATCTGTGTATTCTTACAACTCTGAAATAGAAAGGTTTACTCTTTTATACATTGGGAAATGTTGTTGTGACCACGCAATATGACACAGAGTAACAACAGTCACAATTTAATATTTAATTTAATATTCGAATGTAATCTGGCTGTACATAAATAAATCACAATATTCACTTACCCTATTCTACCAACAGTAAGGATATCACACGTGTTTGAGTGATCATAAGTCGAAACTACGACATCATGGCAATGATTGACATTTAACAGTGGAATTACGATAATTCGGTTTAGTGCTAATTGTTCTGTGAACAGAAATTGCCCACGGTTTTGAATTCATGTTCTAAATATCCCGCCAACGCTATTGACCTCTGACACCATTATCTGTATTTATGTGGTAAGAAATTTTGATAGACGCTAACAGGAAACAGAAAAGAATACAATAACTAATATCTAATACGAAAATAGATATTTGAATAGCTTAGTGAGATTCAGCTATGCCGCAGGTAAGTTTGAATTAAAGTGGGGGGGACCACCTGCGCATGCGACAAGCGTCTACCCATGAGCTCTTGCGTTTTTAGTATGCGTTGTTATCGTCGAGTAGGACTTAATTCCCGCGCGTGCGCGTGCGTGACAAACCCCCCCGCCCGCATTAAGATATATAATCGAATAGCCGATGGCTAGTTGACATTGTGCTTGAACTTGTGAATAATTAATATTTGTGTGATAATCATTTCGCTGAATCATGCATATTCATATCAGTGCACGGCACACAACTTAACCGTACTTGCTCGGAGATATATTTATCTGTACTGAGAAGATACAAACAACTAATAATAGTTCTCATCGAATCATGAATTTATCCGATCATCTGTCACCGCAATTGTTGTCGTGTTTGATCATATATCTTTAAGTCACATATATTTGTAAGGTCTATCCTAACCCATTTCAAGTTCATTTCCGTGTGTATTTGCGTGCCTTTTCGAAAAGATTTATGACTCGACGAGCTGCTTATATATATATATATATATATATATATATATATATATATATATATATATATATATATATATATATATATATATATATATATATATATATATATATATATATATATATATATATATATATATATATATATAAATAATCACACCTACAGAATCCGATTGGGCGAAATCGTGTGTGGCAAATTACCACTCACAAACATTCATGTAAATCAGAGATTGATTGCGTTGACCATTTTCATTAACATGTCTCCATATAACGGTATAGCTTATTTGTAGTGATTATTCCAAAACCCGTACAGCCATATTATATGTTCGGCACAGTAAGCATAGTGATATGTAATTGTACCGCATCGCATTTGAGAATGCCTTACTAACTGTAACTCTTATTTTATTGAATTGGATGTCAACTTGACCTAGTATAATCAAAAATGGAAATCAGTGTCGCGATTCGAGGATATGAACTAATTATCTCATGACAGCTCTGCAACTAAAATCACTGCGCGTACTCTATATTTATACTATATTGACTGTTGGAATGAAACCCAATTCGTTGAACTATCAAAATAAACCATTTAACTCTAGAACCTTGACATTAACAAATTGTGAAAAGGTTGCAAAGGTCTTATATTCATTAAAGGCATTTAATGAGATCGCGAATAGTTGTTATAATAAGTCACGTGCTTAAACCGATCTCTCATTGGTTTCGTTCTCCCTTGTACGTACATGATAACAAAGATTGAACTATGTCCTGAAGTGAAGTCGCCATAGCTAATTCTCAGGTCCACGAAAAAAAGGGGGCAAGTTACAGAGAGATTGATATTTCGCACAAATAGTCCATCTTTTCGAATATTTCAAATAAGCCAAATACTAGTGTTATTTTTCAAAACAACGTCGGCATCGATGATGGGGCTTTTGTGATTATCAACAGAAACGGTGTTCTCTAGAAAACAATATGCAAATTTACTTATTTTTCCTATCCATTTATTATACCGGTAATGAATCACATCTTCATGCCCTTTGATCTGACCCGCTCATCAATCAAAACGTCAGAATAATCAAATAATATCTGGCGATTACAGTAATCCGCGGGCTTTGTACTAGCATGTTCCTTGCTGATGAGATTAAGCACAATTTTATCAACACTAGTCGCAACGTGACTGAAATCAACCCTCACACTTTTTCTTTACATGGCTTTGTGATCGATGAGTTGTCTGGTTATTGACCTCTCATGGAAATTCCTATGTATATGAATATTGTAACATTTCAACGTATAGCATTTTCGTCTGATTTTATTGTCGGGTTACGTTCTACTATTAATCTGGTTTCTAAATATTTATAAAACCTAATTAATTGATACTTATGTTGGTGAAATCACGCCCTATTACATATTTTAATATAAATTATTAATTATTATGGCGTTCTTTTTACTCCAGCTTACACGTAGACGTCATATACACCTAATACATGCTGAGATATTCCCCAGGTGATGCTACTTATACATATTGTGGGTATGCCATTAGGGAAAAACTACTTTACTGGCGACCCTGTGTGCTCTTTCGTTCGGTGTAAAAGGAGGTATCAGGACCCTCGTTTAAACAGTTGCATTTCATGCCATGTATTTTGAATGTGCTTCGTAAGCGTGCTTTCGAAGCAGCACACAAAGACCGTCTTCCGTTTGATGTGAATGAATAACCGTGTTATATATGTTAAAATTGGTGAATTGTAAATACCTTGTTTTTAATAGCGACACCCACGAAAGAAAATTGTGGAAACACGTAATTCAAGCGTTGAACAATATTTTTTGTCGGTGGTGATATATTTGAGTTGACTATAGCTACCTTTCGATGATTGTCAAGATTCTCTAATTTTGTAAGGCTTATATCCGTAATTCACCGAGTTATAACGTTAGTCGTCTGATTAACATCCAGTTCATTATAGAAAAGTCACACATGGTTGTGTGATTTTGTGCCGTGCTGTATTTCACTGGACGTCACACAATTACGTTTTGTAATGTGCTTTACTTTTCCCACAACCGAGACCATAAGAAACAGCGCCCCTATCGATTGCATGTAATTTACTTCTTCAAACTACTACGACAATTGAATATAGTTCCTTGTCCATAAAATGTGATGGAACGAGGATGAGACAGATACTAAAACGATGGTGGGACGAGAATGATGCAGCTGGTGTCAAAAGTAACCTATGCTATTTCAATATATTTGTTTTTTTTAGTGGAAATCTCAATTTTAGTTGACAGCCACTTGGGACAGTCCCTGATTATATTAGTACTACTAGTCCGATTAGAAAGAAACATGTAATTGGTGGTGGTTTACGTCGTGGTAAGGGGTGGGTGTTGCACCTGGATACTGTGACCCTGCAACTACTGTTATGGTCGTTCGCAATCATTTAATGTAGAGATGCAGGTTCGTGGGCATTTTGGAGTGAATTTTTTTTTTTACTTTTTATCATCCAAAACGTCTTGGCTATTTTGTAGAATTGTGAATAGTGGAACATACTCAAAAAACGATTTTAAAATATAGATAACAGGGGCAAAACTATCTCTTTCGAATGCTTAGCAAGATTTAGCTGGCTGTACATAAATAAATGAAAAAAAGAAATGACGGGATCTCCATATTATGCACTGTATTTAACTTTTCACAAAATGATAATACATTTAAATTTGAAACTGTAACAGCCATTTTAATTATGAGATTAGCAAACTTCTTACTGAGTGAATTGTTATGCAAATTAGCAATTATCTCAGCTTCTTTTTAGTGCACATTCCAGAACTTTAAAATAAATAGCTCCTAGACACTTTGACCTTTTGTTTTGAAATTTTCACAAATGATTGACAATGTGTTTATCTTCAAAACGCCGTCGGGGCATTGTTTTTAGTTGAATAGAGTTACAGCAATCGTTCAGACAACTAGCGTGGGTGTTAATTTATGCATAAATTTGAAGTAGTGAAATTTGAGCTGCTGCTCTACAAAATTGACAATTGGTAGACAGTTTTCAAGACGGCGCTTTCTTCATAGTAAACAGATGTACCCATAAACCAATTTTGACAGGAAACAAGCAAATTTTTTTTAAATCACTTTTTGACCAAAAAAGCACATTTTTGTGCATTTTTCAAATTACAGTGTCCATAAAAATAAAATACTAACAAAAGTTTAAAATTCATGCAATAAGCTTACCGAAAATATATAGTTTTGTGGACAAGGAGGTCATCTTGGTTTCCTAATTAACTAATTAAAATACCTATCAGGTAAACTGCATCTCTACCTTAACTTAATTATTGATGGCGTCGTATGTCAACAACTTTTAGTTTAGTTTTTTTTACTCTACACAAACGATATATTTTCAAAGACGAACTGCCGGGAAAATGCAATGTAGTTGGGTGATCATATAGATTAGGTGATCACACTTCAAAATTCAAGAAATAACATCTTCTGTTTTAATTGTAGTTAACCATCTTAGGCCAGTATGTGGTGTTATATCGTGGTTTAAGCACTGGACGTAAACATTCTAAGGTTGCTCAGCAAAAATAATCTATTAAGCCTTTCCTTAATAGTACACTTCACGGAATGCCATGAGATTAAATATATACCAATTGAATATCGTATGCTCAACCTTGGCAACACTGGTTGCTATATTATTTTAGTACCTAATCAATACAAATCAGACCAATAAGATATATTTAATATATATTGTTTTGAAAAACATTTACATGAAACAATTGACGGTATTATGCAAACATGCATTGTGATATGCGAGAAACATATTTGTAATCAATTTCGAAATATTATATTGTACTTGATAGCATCAAATAGTTATAATGTGCAGATTATCACGAAGATTCTTATCTACAAAAAGTAACATAATTGTTATAGGCGGGGTGCAGCGACCTTGGGTCAAAAAACGATTTGATCAGTCAATCGTATCTCCAGATTTAAAATATACGCCATCACCGACTTTTAGTAATAAAAATGTCGTACGGAAAATGATGGCGCTATTCAAAACAGAGTGAACGGCGCCTGTTTTGGTTTTGATTGTTCATCGCCACTAACACTATCACCATGGAGACCATGCCTTTTCTGACTCGTACTAGATGTTTCTGGTCTAACTCGATTTGACGTATATTTCTTCAGCATTTGCCGTGCAGGTTTTTTCGTCACATCTTTATTGTTGTCCTCGTGGCTAAAATTGAAAGAGTCTTTCAGAGATTGTCGTAGCCTAGGATTCGTTGCTAAATATCCGATTGGCTTCAAAACCGCTTCAAACAGCAGAAGTAAATTTGGTATCTTGTACAAGCAAAATATAGCATTCACAGACGTCGAGTCCGCTATATATAATACGGTATACATAAGCCGTGCGATGAAGGTGATAGCGATGATGCTAAAATGAAAAACAGTAACATTCCGACACAAAATTACTAATTCCTTTTCATCAAAAATGCCGGGGAACGTGTCTGGTACGATATCAGTTTTGAATTTTTTGAAAATCCGTCTGTAGAATTCCACACAAATAGCTATGCACGCCACAAATAGAATCGCGTCTATGAATTCAGACGTTGCCAATTTCAATATGTCGTTGGTGCTATAGCAACCATTCAATAACATCGGCACGACACTCATCAATATTCCAAGCACCCACGTGGAGAGCACCAACGCGCTTATCTCGGCTTTGTCATTCAGTTTGCGTCTACTGTATAGATGCGGCTGACATATTGCATAGAATCGTTCAGTTGCTATGACAACGATCGTAAAAGTCGACGTCTTCGTCGGGATTTCAGCCGGTATCATTGTAGCACAAGAGTATCCAGACCCGAGGATACCCGCTCTCACGATCGCGTACAAAAGATCACACAAATCTAAGTTGCAAAACAGGACCATGAGGGTCGTCCTAATGGTGGCAGTTCGCGCAATGACATAAAAAAACAAAAAGTTCGTAAACACGGCAAGTGCGACAAGGAGCAGTGTAATGGCTAACTCCGCCTCCCCTTTGAAAACTTGACAGTATCTAAAATAGATAACAGGAATATCAGTTGTATAAATATCCGTTGGCATGGAGTTAGTCACATTTGTAAACATTTCTGGGGATACCATCGTTACACCAGGTGAGCTAAGCTGGTCCACGGGAAATTCAGTCTATATTATAGTTTTCAAATAATCCTCCGTTAGTCTGTTGCCCAGTTGATATATCTGTGATTGAAAGAAGAATAACAACATTATTTTACAACGATTACCCCAGAATCTGTTGCCTCCATCTATTTTGTAAATACCAACATGAAGCTTTCTTTAATAAAACGATAAAGAGCGGTGGTCGTCACTTAGCGCGTGTTCGACAACTTTTACACGCGTTGTATAAGTCATTAGTTCGCTGTGAATTTATTTAAACCAGTCTATTTTTGCGAGGATCGACAGTATTTGGATTCTCCACATGCCTCAATTCAATTCATTTGCCGAATAAGTCGCACATACTGTCGTTTTAGTTTGGAAATTAAACTCACAGTACCCTTTGGGAAATCAAATCAGATCAAATACTGCTTAATTTCAATTTATTCAAGACTTGTAGCTCTGGCGTGCTCAACGGTAGCCTACTTCGGCTTATGATGGTGTTCGATGATTATTGATTAACCATATCTCTTGTGGCTAATCACGTAACACCAGGCAATGTTGATAAAATGTGAAATGATGATACGTGACTGTAACATTCAATAAATCTGTTCGAAAGTTTAGAAACAACTCAGTTGTAGATATTCAGAGCATTTCTCTTGATATGCAGGTATTAAATTCAATAAAATATCTAGAAATGTATTACAATAGATGAGCTACCTGATTGCCATGTTACTAAACGTGTCCGCAACAGAAAGCGGTTCGATCTTATAACTAACCGCTTGTTAACCCGTGAGCTCGTTTTGAATTGAGTTTAATAGACATACTTGTAAAATGTTTTCCAGGGTTAAATCTTACAAACGTATTAAGGATATCAAGTTACAAATTCCATTTTGTGCAACAGATATACTTAAGTAGACAACATTCAAATTATACAGGCGGGTAGTAATTGTAAACAGTAAATGAATATTTGAATAAAACTGAATAATAAAACTGACCGGAAGTGAATCATTAAATTTAAACGTTTATTTCTAAACAGTTATTTCTGGACTTGATTAGACATTCGATGCGGATGAATAAAATAAGTAATACGGTTACAGTGTTCGTATACTCAGAGTGTACAACTTATAGCATACGATTTTACACAATTTAACAAAATATTAATTGGAATATTATCAAAATGTGCATGATGAGTTATTATAATCTCTAACCCAGATTTGTTCGTGTGATTTTGCAAACAATAGATTGTTCTTTGTACTTGAAATTTGAAAAAAAACAAAACAATTGTCTGTAGTTTCAAAAACTATATAGTGCACACCGATTTGGCAGATTCGTAAATGAAATGTATTATTGGGAATATAATTATGTATAATAAGTTATCCAACGCTTAAAATCATTAGTAATTGTGATTATGTCAATTGCTTTTATACTATTTTTTCGCTAACTAATAATAGGAAATATCAGTTCTAAGTATAAGATTAAATAATACGGTCAAACAATTGTTTTTAAATTAATAATTATTATGCGGATTTATTGTATTTTAATATATACAATGAGAGCTTGGAGTGTTATTAATATAGCCGTAAGGCCAAGATAACGAGTTCATATCCTCCCTGACTGATTTGATGTAGATAAGAGGTATAATAATCTGTATGAGTTCATATCGAGTGTGCGGCTGGTATGCATATATTGATATTACTCACTGACATAACCGAGGCAAAAAACAAGAGGGTGAATGTAAGCATTAGAGAATAAACTGAACTAGTGTTAAATTTTCCAAATCAAATACAATATTGAACTTAAAAGTTTTTACTAATTTTAAAATTTTCTTTTGAATAAATGTTTAAAGAATTCTTCGAGTATATTATCTGTTTTTTGTCATTACATAAATTGCAATAGAGTAAAATTTCTGATCCATTGAGACAATAATATAAATTCTTGAATGGAGACATGTAAGATGTTGTGCTAAACCTGTCCTGACCTGAAGTTTGAATGGTACAGTACATGTATCTAAACAAACTGCGAGTGACAGTGCAGAATGTACATGAAGTTCTTAGCCGAAATGTACTACAATATTGGTTTTTAATTAATTATTTAATGGATGTTTCTTAATTGAATTTGATGTAATAATGCCTCGTTAGCGGTTTACGGGTGATTAAACCACTACTACATCTCGTTTAATAAATTATAAATGAACTAATAAGATTAAACCGGATATGAAAACAACATAATTTCCCGTAAACCAATACTAGGCGCCTCACGATACATTTATGATGAAACTGATTAAATTTTCCTAATGAATTAAAATGTTTTCAAATAGTAACGACATTTAATATGGTTAGTATATTGGTATGCTTGACCCAAAGTTTGAAAACTGAACATTAATAGGAATTGTGAGTACATTAACTGTCTGGCCCATTCTGAGCGAATACGACTTCGACGGAATGACAAACATCCCAAAAGTCGAATCAATTGCGCGCATGCAAGATGTCTTTGGAAGAGTCACAGTCATCTGAACATCGAAACTGGAGCTACCAGACCAGCTACAGATTCTCATACTGAATTCGGCTGCTTTTTACCATAGTGTTTTTTTAAAATAGAAAAAACGGCAGTTAGGGTTCAGAATATGATAAAATTATGTAGTTGTACATTGGTGTACAGTGACACGCGCGTGAAGGAAGATGGTATGCGTCAAATCCACAAAGTGTCCCAAACTACAATAAAACAATGCCATTGACATTGATATTGACAACAAAGATATTGTTGTTCATAAAATGTATTTTTTAGATGAATTTGATATCCAATGTCACAGTAATCCGACTACGGGTTTGATTCATGTGAATTACATGCATGCATTCCTTTCTATTTGATGTAATTCCCGTACTTTTACATCGACTATCATTTCAAAATGCACTTATTAGTATGTTAATTTTAATAATCCAAAAGCAGTGATTATCATTCGCCATTTTGTCCAAATGCCCAACGACCTAGGACGTTCATTAAAAGCTGACAGCCGAGCCTGTAATTACAAAGGTCACTACTTCACATAACAACGTTATTCTTCTCCAGTAAGATGTGTGCGTTCATTTCTATCCGGGTGAATTAATTTGTTACACCTGTTCACTCACCTTAACCGAATAAAAAGATCCACCGACTTGCTAGATTAATTATGATACACGAACACAGTAAAACTGTATACATTAATGAAATTGTTTTTGGACAAGAACAACGGCGACAGCAAAAAAAAGTATTAGTAAATTTTAAGGCTGGCAAAAAAATTTTATGTTTCCTCTAAAAGAAAATGTATTTAAACTTACCGCATCGCTATCACTTGAAGTGTGTCACACCCGAATACTCCACTTCGCGTTTTAAGAATAGAAACATTCGGACTGGATTTGAGCTTGCGCATTATACTTGGCAACCATATCTCGGCGTGCCCCGGGGCAGTACTTGCAATTCTTATAAACACATATAATTTTTATTATAGTTTATTGCAAATTCAAAAATAGAAATTATATATGATATCAGTCCAATGGGAAATTTATACTGCAGTGAATTATGGTAATCGATACTACCTCATTTACGATAAGGCTGAAGCTATTAATTATGTGTATTGAAGCTTCTTTTTAATTTAAAAATAATATTATAGATTAGGTTCAGGAATGTTGCTTAGTGTAACAAAATTATATACATGTCATACATTATTCTTTAAAACATTATATTAAAACAAAACGTTTTTTCAAGTAGGATATGATGTTTTATTTTATAGAAATATTACCCTAACTGTCCTTCGGGAATACAAATATAACGCGGGCAGCACACACTGATGGATAATAAATCGGTTGTCAGTCGAAGAATAACGAGAACGGGAGTTAAACGTGATAAGATATTGCCACTGATCGACCCAAGCCATGCATAGTCAGAGTACATTCGTCATAAAATCAACAAGTGTTGCATATATTAGCTAGAAATACTCATATTACGCTGAATATTCAGAACGATGTCACGTGGTGCTCATAAAAATTAAGTATCCTCTCAGCATTATTCAGAATTATTGACTTCACTTGCGCTTGCGCAATTGTGAATTATTGATACCATTTGAATAACCTTGAATTACAGCATGGTTTCTGGTGTGATATTGGTTTTACATTTGAAAGCTGGGGGTTGGCCGAATGTTTTTGTAATACTAACTGTCCGGTTGAACAGCCAAAACATGCGAAAACTGGCTGCATTATGTATGAAAATGGAAGTGAATGCGAATAAAAACAGACGTGAATGAAATATTTTCAAAAGACTAAATTATACCAACTGTTCAGTGGTGGATGTAGGTAACCATCATCCAAAAAAAATGTTCAATAGCGTTATCACTAGATATGTCCCCCAAAAACATTTATCCCAGATATTATCAACCGAGTGGCATGTCAACACTTGTTTGTCTGCTAAGAAGAGATGATAATGAATCGACATAACCTGTGGAAAGTTACATGAATATTAGCAGGCCATTTAGGCAAACGGTGAGATGATGAGTATGGTTGAAATTAGGAATGCATAAATGTAAAATCTGTATAATAATTTGTCCCCTTTATATACATGACGTATATTTCTGATGATTAATGATCCAAATTACGTTACACGGTGGTAGATCTGTAGATACTAAGTCAAAATTTCAAGTCCACCATTTTCTGTTGCCAAATTCATCATGAGAGATCGTTCTGTATTTTTCTCCATAATTCAATTTCACGCTTAAAGCCTATTATTTCGTCGGCATTGAAAGAAATTCAATCACGACCCGGATCTAGGTAGAAACAGTGTGAAATTTCGTGCATTTATAATACATCGTCTCTGATCGTTATGGTTACGCGTCCATGGCTACCATGATTATATTGTGTATAGCACGTAGACAATGTATTAATTTCATAGAAGATGAAATATTGTAAATTATAATTTACTTTTTGAGACTTGATCGATATTCGGAATGAATTTCGATTACAATCAGGTGGGTTGTCACGTAGTACATATTATCTCACGTGTTGTTGTGTCTGCATTTCTGTGTATCACTATATTCAAATGATACAACGCACGTTAAAACATACCAGTCTATTTCAGCTGAAAACATGTATATTGCATGTGGTTTGTGGATAACTCTTTCATTGAAGCGTACATTTTTAAATAAGTAATGTTGTCTTGTAATATGGAATATAATCATAATGTCTATTTGTTAATGTGTGCTTTTCAATCACATTTAAGAGGTGAACATTGTTGCCTAGTAGCAAACATTGACTGGGAATATTTTATCTGTAAATATAAATATTGGATGTTTAACAAATGGATACGGACATAATAAAAGTGTTGGCGTTTTATAATGTCGATAACATACCATTATGGCATTGCTACTCTCCGTAAAATCACACAGCTCTAAAATCATTATGTTGCTGAGTAATTGGGTGTCTTTCCTATTCCAGAATGCACATTTCTTTAGAACGTGTCAATCATTGAAACCATTACTAGTACATTGGATCATAGTCGAAACATTCATACCAGGAGTTTGCGTAGCTGAACGAGTGCTTTGCCTATTTGATTATTTTGATTCAGTTCAAACGAACATATTGCTGTTCGTATGTGTGTCCTATCGCAATAAAGTAATTTTCCCAGACATTTCGAGGGAAATGTTTGTCTTCAAAAATAATATACGTCACAATCAAACTGTCGATCGCCGCCATCTTGAATAACTACTTGTTGCACAGCAACGGCCATTACAAGTGAGCAACGTCGAGTACAAGCTTTACTAGGACTCAACATTCCTAAATTTTCTTCTAAATTATGTATCGAATTTGAATGAAGTGAAATTGTTTGATAAAATACAAAGTTTAGTCAATAAAGCACATGGAAACCAGATGTGTTGTGTTTGTTGGTAAACAATATATATCAGGCAATTATTTCTCTGTCTCCTACCGTGTCTAAATTATATCACCAATGTGAACAATAAAGTACATACCTATTTTATCTACATCAAAATAAATAACATAGTTGCTTTTTGGAATACTGCTATATTACCATGGTATTAAACCCAGAATATTTTATTGCCAATTAATGGTATCTAGGAAATGCAAAATGTTCATTAATATTTGTAGAACAGTGCTAAAGATAAGTATCATGCCAGAGCTGCTGCGAATCAAGAATTAAAATACTTATCGCGTTGTTTGTGAGATTGTTCAATCCCTTATTCAATGCATTATCAGGTAAGGAAAGACCCGGTATCATGAAGAGTCCTGGCCTCAACTGATCCCCGAAACCTGAGAACCCTAGCACGTTGTTCATAATCGTCTGAAAAAAAGTTGCTTAATCAAATACTTGGTTTGTCCCATATTCGAACCTGGTTTATAAAGTAATTCTGCGAGCCAAAAAGTTGGCTTGTTTGTCGTGGCGTTTCGATTTTTGACAAATATATTTGTTGTTTGAATTCATGCAAATATACATATGCGTTGTATGAGATCTACTTCGTGATCAAATTTTTAATTACGAGAACTGTGAACGAATAAAAGAAAGGAGCTAAAACGTCGGAGCCCATAAATAAGTTAATATATCAGTAATCTAAAATGTCAAGCCACCAATATATATATAAACACAAACAGTGACAGAATAATCCTAACCTGCGATAGCGTTATGTAATCCTGAAGCTAAGTGATGTCCACTGGCGCTATAAAACACCCACTGCCACTAGGAAAGTAACAATTCAATGTATTTGACATCCAAAAGAAGTCGTTTGTGAATAGAATTAATTAGAAAGTTACAAAGGACTAAGCTTTATATCGTGTATACAAATCAATGATGAAGCATGCCTCAATATTATGTTTGTAGTGGTTATTGATTAGAACCGTTGCGAATCCCATTATTGAAACGATATAGTCGACCGCCATTTTTCATGTCGCTGAAATTTTTATGTGGTATAATATTTAGGCACGGTCTTTTTTTTATCATTCCCTATTTTCATGTCATAAAACGGCATAATGCAAATTACGTGCACATTCCAAGAGTAACATGAACGAATTTTTAAATTCGACTTACCTACCACACGCTGTGCATGAGCCCTGCATTCCGAGTCCCTGTCTCTTGAGGCAAAGTGCAAGACGACGAAAATAAATGCTCAACCATATGTTAGTTCAGGACGTGTTTATACAGTCAAAAAATCGATTTCTAGAGATACGTGTGCCTTCATGTTCCGATTCAAGGATGTCTTATCAAATTACACAGCGTATATCATTCGATTGTTTCGAAGGTTACCATGGTAACCTAATTGCGCATGCGCTGTCAGTGTGATAGACACACATGGATAGTCATATATCTCCGAAAATGAAAAGCAAACTCAGCCCGCAGTGAATATTTGGGACATATCGCTTGAGGATTGCATGCGGCGGATCATTTGTGCGATACACTCAAAGCCTAACAGTTTAGATCAACAATATTCTCCCGATCTCGGGATAATGACCTGGCATTTGCCAGGAATTTCTATGGCAAGGTCTGTCAATTTAAAAATGTGAGCACCGTCGAATGTCAATATTAAAATATGCGTAACAAATACATGACTAATACCTCATTCACATCAGTCAGGCGTAACATGACGTACCTTGCTACATTACTCTCACCGTAATTAGAAACTAATGACTTGTCGGCAAGATGGGCCAGCTCATTCAACGACTAGACATACTGCCTGTTTTCAAATGAAAAAGATCAGACGCGCGGCGGAAGGCCATCTTAAATTGACAAGGAGTAAAATGCAGTATCGAATTAAGGAGGAACTTTACTTTTTTACTGCATTCCATTACAAACGACTGTGCGAAAATCACCTAACAAGCTCTTGTGACTTTATTCAACATACTCTGTGAATGTGAACTAAACATATCGCCATGACAACGCCCTCTTGAAAATACTAGACTAGTTACTTCCTTCCCCGTTCTTAAGTCATTATAGACAATAGTTCGTTAAATCTAATTCAGTTTAGCCCTCATATGCCTTCTCCAAATCTCCCTGAATGCGTTGATTAAATGGTGCGTGGTAGCACCTTTACGTGAATAAACGACACCTGGAAGAAACAATATTTCGAAATTTGATTGCTCTTTTATGTGTAGACACCAGACATAATTGTAGAACTGCATTGCACATTGCCGTAAACAACTGACGTCATGCTGAACTACACTGTATTTGTAATCATGTCACTAGCGAACACTACAATGATATGATATGATAAGCTCATTGTATCCTAACAAATATTATGTTACACAATGCATACACACGTGAAAAATACACATTAATTTTTAATAGAATTAATAATGCAAGACTTAATCGGATGATTGCAATTACTGTAATTGAAATTCGTACAATACCTAGTCACTGGAGGATGTTGCCAGATCACAATACAGAAGATAATATCAAACAAAAATACCTTAAATGTATCAATTCAATTCAAGTATAACGTACAAGTTCTCTTCTAATTAGTGAAAATATGAACACATCCAACGGCTTTTAACGATGTGCTTACTGGCGTATTTTGATTTCTACTTTAAAAATATTTTCTTTGAGCTTCATTTCATAGTGTTGAAATGTGAATAATAAATGAAGAACATATTTTAATAAATATTTCCAAATACAACACATCACGTGCTGCAGCCAAGAGATGATTTTGATGATGGTACGGTCACGCTGATTGCTCAGAATTACTGACTACATTAGTTTACGCCATTTTGTTGTTGACACAAGAGTAAAATGGCGTCATATGACGATGCTTTATTCGGTAATAATAAAAATCAAATAGTTACCTCAGCAGTCGGTCAATATTCAGTTTAACTGACCTGCAGAGATACAACTCTGTCAATACTTCCTTTTTTGAGTCAACGCAACTGAACATTTCACTCAATTTTGACAACTATTTGTCTAAATTGGTTTTGTATTTTCATATGTGATATCACAATTATCCTGGTGACCCAGGTGAGTTTTAACATTACGTCATCGGTTAACTGTGTGCAAAGATGACAAAACCTGTTTGCTCGTTTGATAAATATCGAATTATATGAAATGTTTGGTAGTTCTACCAGAGTTCTAATTTTATACAATATCATGCCCAACGCTCAATAGTTACGATTGCTATGCTAGTGCCGGCGTTTAACATTTTCTGTAAGAAAAGGATACTTCAAATAGTTCATTTGATGAAATCTCACAATAGTTCCAGATGGAGTTGCTTTAAACACAAAGACGAAACTATTAATTGTTGGCAGGGATTTGGCTCGAGTTGTTATGGAAACCGGAATTAATTACCAATTAAAACTCAAAAGGTCATGAATGGATTTTCAGGGCATTTTCAAGAGAGGTTTCCCTTGATGCAAGGATCAATCCATCAAGCGGTGGCAGAGACAGGGAGGGATCCGGTTGACATGAAAACCACAATTTCTTGAATTCTTTTTTTATTAATGAAAAAGGTTATTGATGGATTTTCATTTAACTTTTAGGAGGACATGATGCAGGCCAACCGATTAGATTTCGATAAAAATGTGGGTTTTGGATGCCATGGTAAATTCGATTTTAAGAATTACATTTTATTTCCGACTCAACAACTTTCGGGAGGCGAGTTCATTGTCCTGGACCAGTCGATTATATTTTATTGGAGATGCATATATAGTTGCCATATCAACAATTCCCAAAATGATTTTCCTCAAAAAATTATGAATGGATTCTCAGGAAATTGTTAGGCGGGTGTTGGCCTTATAGATTATATTTCTTTAGCAATGCGAATCTGGTTTTCAAGAAACACAATTACGGATTTTGTTTCTGTATATAACTCAAACAAATACCAATTGATTAAATATTTGTGTCAATATGATTCTGACTGCAGGGAAACGTCAATTTCGAGAATAATTATTTATTTATAATTTAAAAAGAAGTATAGAGGTATTCCCATGACATTTTCAGGAGTATTTTCATCACTATTTGTTGCCAACTAATAATAATTAAAAAAAAGGTAACTTAAACCAAGCTATTAGATTTTATCTCTGGGTTCAATATTGCATTTTATAAGAATTCGTCGCCATTGCCAGATAGGGTCATTGTCTGATTCGTTGAGAGAAAAATGTGTTTTCTAAATTATGCATGGTGCTGGCTTTCTCTTTTATTTTTTGTGCTAGAATTTGTGTGTAAAGTCCACCTTTATGTGACTACCCTTCTAGAAATATTTATTCCAGATTTGTCTGAATAATAATTAGCATTCAGTTTATAAAACATTTTATTTAATTTCCACAAGTCAAACTTATTGCATTTAATCAATTGCACTCAAATATATATATAACATGAGTTTGTAGGAGCAGTAACATCTCATTATTAACAAATATGACAAATGTACACCTTGTTCACTCATTCAATAACACACAAGTAATTTTAGGATATTAGTAGTTTCACAAACTATAAAAAAAGTGTAAAAACAGGTTCTTAAGATGGCTAATGAATAAATATGAACATAATCTACCTTACGATAATTGGTAGCTGGTGTCGCATACGACTTATTTACCACTTCCGTGTCACGGAGAATGTTCTAGAACCGTACTGTGTCTGGGTGGAATATTCTAGATTTTGTTTAGAAAATGGTTGAATAGGTAATAGAACATTGTAGGAGGCATTATGAGGTAATGGAACATTCTAGAAATTGGTAGTAAGTTCCAGACTCATTATGTATGCTGATGTAATGGTCTATTTATAGACAGTGGGGGTATATATAGGGGAGTTGTTCAGCACTGAGTTCAGATCGGAGATCTAGTTGAATTGTATTGGAGTTTAAGTATCTAGTCATTGGAATAGTTGAGTTTTACCGCGTTATTGTACTTGATGTTTGCAGAGTATAATAATACCAGTACCAGTTGAAACCTCATCTGTTGGCTCCGTGTTCGTATTTTATCATCGCCGTCAGGGAAGTCTTTCTGTTACTGTTGCCATTTTGGTATTTGAACCATCACACCTGTACTATACCCATTACGGTAATATTACGTTGCGTGTGACAGCTGGTCGAATCATGTTGCTTGCATATACAGCATTCATATGGGCATTTGTAACCACAAACCATGTGCAGTGAGGGGTGATGACATAAAGTTGACAATCATCATTCATACTCGTAAACTAATAATATTATTCCGGTTTTAATTACATTTTTACTACACGCAAATAAAAGGAATATGGTTATTGTCGGTCGGTCGGACTGTGTGTTTGTCAACTGAATTTCAAAAAACAGTTTTAAGTTAATGAAATTTTGCAGATGAGTGCTTTGTGACGATATACATAGTGACCTAATTTTTTAGCTTTTTATTAGTATTATCATGTTGTGCCCAAACTAAAGGTTTACAAATACATATACTAGTGCCAGAGTCTTACAAATGAAGTATGTCCCTATGCAACCATTCCACTTACTCTATCATCTTGTTAGCATTTTTCTTCCAGATGCGAATGCCATTCTATATTCCAACAACTAACACTGCGCCAGTAAACAAAGAAGTTTTTTTTGTCGCGTGTATCATGTGACGGTTACATGAAATAAAGAATCTTGGGCAAAGAATAAGTTAATTTATATCATTTTATCATGTAATTTAAGTCAGGATAAATTATGACTGACATGATCGCTTTCAAGTCGTAAACGTTTATTTTCACCTTCGTACGAGCTTACAATATAGACTAAGATGCAGGTAGAACTGCAAAACATATATCGATATGAACAAAATGGTTTTGAACAATATAAAATAATGAATGGATATTGATCAGAAGGAATTTAGAGAAACGCGTCAGAAAAGAACTGCATCGTCCGATTCATACGGTTTCGCCACCCATTACGAACGAAAAATTGTATTTGACCTCAGTTAAATTGAATGATTTGATTGGACGCGCTAAGAAGCTGGGTTCACCAATCGCTGTAAAAAAAACTTACAAGACACTGAAGTTGTGGTTACGCTCATAGGATTTAAGCACAGTATCGTCATAAGGGTTAACTGCGTACTTGGTATTCGTCGTCGATTACTCATTGGTTGTAGACTCCATTCCATAAGTGACATGTTATTTGGAACATGTGAACCAGCGTCAAATCGTTGCCAATCAAGTCACTGGCGTAAATAACGTAAGAGAAATATTTAAATAGTGACAACAATAAGCCGTTCTTGTCAGCCACCTTAGACGCTATCACCATGGTAATGCTGATAACCACCACAGAGGGAGCCCCATTATAGGCCGCTCATATATAGGGCTCATACCACTAATTGAAACTCCACAAAGTTAACATATGAGGAGATTGCTTTACGAAAATGATAAACAAAGCTGAAAACATGGCTCAAAAATGGGAAATCAACATGCCAATAATTAACCACATGAAAAAAACTAACATGTTGGCCAGTTTAATCGTAGGTAAACAAGATACACATACTGTATTTGGATTGCACCTACATAAATCACTGAAAAAACACCAAGATTAGAACATCCAAACACACACAGAATAAACTTACAGTTACACGGCCGCTCAGTAATAAACAAAAACCACGTTAGTCTCACCTTTGACCCAGTTGATGCACGTCCTCAAACAGGGAGCACCTGAAAAAAAATATTTAATAAATTTCGTTGGTTCTTGCAAGGCATTTGAATTGATTAGTGGCGTGAGACCTATATAGAGCCGCCTACTCTTATTTGTTGTAATGGTTCTGTATTGTCCGTCGTAAAACCAATCAGATTCAGGTCGATACGTTTATAAACGGTAAGGTTTGTGAATGACCTTTCTATAGAACGATGAAAACATGGTATTATATAACATGATTACATCATAGCTCACCATACATACGATTTCCCATGGAAACGCGTCATTATGACACGTGACCCCGCATTCCATTTACCATCGACAGTGAATGCAGGTTCATAGCGACGGCTGCATACATGGATCTTGGCTGGCGAAGTTGGAAAAACTGGTCCCCGTTTGGGTGTTATTCACGCTGGTGCCGCAATGCATCCGAATACGGATAGAACCATCAGATGTCGGAAATTCAATATAGTTTAAATATATCAAAAAATTACACAGAAAACAAAAACAAAATACTTAAAATATAATAAACATTTGCTTACCTAATTTGAGCTGCCGGTGCGAGCTACGGTGTTTCATTTTGTTCAACTATGGGTAATCTTGTCAGGTGTTTATACGGTGAAAATATGATATCCCAAATATTTTGCTAATTGTTTGTCTGAACCATAGTAAAACAAATAAACACATTCAGTTTTGTATGCTCGGCACTCGCTTGCATCAATCTTGCGCCGAAGGCGCGATCTTACTAGGGGGTCCGGGGCATGCCCCCTCGAAAACAGAAACATAGAAATATAGACCATCTGCCCCCCCCCCTCACCTGTGCCGCCGCTACTGTGCAGTGTACAATTTTCGCTTTCCTGCCGAATTCCACATTCCGAATTTTCTCGACGATTACAAGTGTTGAAGTTTCTTTGAAGAAGTTTTAGTTATACAGGGTACTTATTTTTTGTTTCATTACACGTTTTATGTGTTGTCGACGCGTGTGAGCATTTACATTTATGCAATAATTTGTACCCTGTCAGGTCAATCGTTGCCCAACCGTCTTGACCGATTTGAAGTTTGTGCCCAGTTGTACAAAATTCAAATACTCCCAGATCAATTTTTACCGTTGTAATGATAAATACCTGGGTTGATGTTGTTACTTTCTGAATTCGCTTTTTTTTCATTGATATAGTCCCAATTGAATAACCCACTATCACAGTTTTACCAATTTACTCCATGTTTTGATGATTATTTCGAGACGTAATGTTGTGAATTTTGAAATCATAACGTTTTTACTGTAATGTCTATTGTTTTGAAAGTAAGTTACAGTAAGTCTTCAACTCATTTGAACAAGCATTGATAACATGCCAAATATAAGATTAAGGTCTCTATTCAATACATAATAATAAATCATTAAAATATATGCACGTCTCATTTTAGGTGGGTACATTTTTTCATGGTATGTGTTTACAACATTTTAATTTTAAAATCTTGCCTGTGCAACTATTCAACTATATATTTGGATTGAAACGATGTTATTGCGTCAAATGAGTTGTGGTGGTACACCATTTCGCAGTCTTTATCCAGAACCACATTTTTGACCAGCTTATTGAAAAGCAACATTGCTCATGAATAAGCAGTTTTGCGGAGTAATTTTCATTAACGGTGACTCACTCCCTGAGGCGACCGGTGTAGCGTATATGTTATGGGGGAAAATATGTTAGTATAATGTGCAAGTAGGAGCGCAATACTCCATACATTGAGCGACACGGGAAAGGGTAATATTGAACTGATGAGGGCGCTGTTTACATCTAGTAAACCGATAATTGCCTAAAATTTCACAATGAAAATAAATAAATAAATAAATATGGGACGGAGTATACAACGCGTGTAAAATACATTGTTCCAGGTTGTTTATATGAAATTCGAACACGAGATGCACACGACAACAGCAATATTTTGCTTCCCGTTTGCGTTTCCGTTTTCGCACAGTCCCTCTACCACGGGACTGTGGTTTTCGTGTTCATCTTCAAATTGAAATTAGTCGCACGCATTTACTTACAGCGCCCTCTGAGGAATAACATAAACGGCAATGTAAAATACCACAGACGAAGGAGTTTACATTCACGATCGCTGGAGGCGTGTTCGCAACGAAGAGTTACAGTATACTCGTACTTTCCGTTGTATTTCGCACTTCACTTGACAAATGGATATTTACTCACTATACAATAAAGAAAAAGTAATATATGCATTTGTCCGGCGATCGATATCACCCACAAAAACGTTAAATATTTTCTGTGTTGTGAATCAAATATAAAAGCATACTACTATAAAAAATAAACTAATATCATATGCAGAGTATAGCAACATTAGGCATTTCTGTGTGCCGTGTGTGTTTCAGCTTAAAGCTATATGCGAGTGTATTTTCCAGTTCTGTGCGTTATATGCTACCATTAGTCGTGAACATATAACGAGCCAAAATACGCGGCACCGCTATATCGTATGAATCCTTATTAACTCCCAGACTGGCGTTGTGGCTCGTCATAGTATTTTAATAAGATTAACTTAATAAGATTAATCTATTTTTCAGTAGAAATCCAATTTTCAAAAAAGTTCTGTGAAACAGAAGATCTTCAGGACTTGCATGCATACAAAAGAATCAACATTCAGGTATTGATGAAGTCATGAACAATATTTGGATTATATTCCCATGGTAAATTACCGGAAACCTGGTTTAATGCAGAGAGCAGACTCTTGTTCGGTACAGTAAGAGGGCCGTCATTAGACAATATACATACGACTAATCGACGTACGCATATAATATACGGCGAAGTCAATGATATAAATATATGTGAACTTCAAAAGCAAAGAGTCAAGTAGTAGCCATATCAATTCACGTGTATCTATCAGTCGTCTTATAACAGTGTGATTACGTATTGAATAGTAATGTATTGCCTTAATTAGACAATTGTCATACCAAGTTTGTGTAACATAATTCACATAACAGTCCACGGCATCGACCAAACAAACATAAATGCTGGTTGAAGCATTTAGATAAACCACTCAATAATATGCAGAGAAAACCCTACATATGTATTACGTATATATGTACAATGTACTAATAGGAAATGAGAAAAAATCCTTCAAACGGTTGGGGAGTGTGGAGTGTTCAATGAGTCTATGTAACATAATAAGTTGCTTTTATATTCCGAAATTATGTTTGTTATAATATCATTTGTATATATAATTACTACATTGTTGATAAGAAAGTAGCTGAATTATTATAAAACCAATTTCCGGTAACCCTATTGGCTACTTGGACTAGTTGATAACGATGAATATTATTGTACACTTGGTATCATTTCATGCTAATATTGCTTGGTGACATTTATGGAACTAATTCATTTTTGTAGTATGAGTCATAATAGTTATTGGCCGTGACGACTGACGAAGAACTGGAGGGAAAGTGTACTTGCGATAATGGTGGGGCTTAGGGTGTATTAAAGTAGAGTTACACTATAAAGATTTAATGTAACAAGATAGTGTTTCGTTATAAAAAGGCAGTGTCTCGTTATAACAAGTTAGTTAGTTAGTTAGTTAGTTAGTTAGTTAGTTAGTTAGTTAGTTAGTTAGTTAGTTAGTTAGTTAGTTAGTGTTTCGATATACCGAGATAACGTTTAGTTACAAAGAGGTAGTGTTTCATTATCACGTAGTTGTTGCTCGTTTTAATGAGATAATGTTTCGCTACATCGAGGCAGTCTTTTCCTATAACGAGGTAGTTGTTCGGGAAAAATGTATCCCAATATTTCACCTAAGTGACATATTGTTTTTATCCATCGATGGCCTCAATATTTAAAAAAAAACGAATTGTCACTTGTCTAAAATGCTTCATGGAAATTTGCCATACATGTGGATCATGTTTTGATGTTATTTTATCTTGTATGGGCTCTATCTAGACCATGGAATCAGTTATATCTTGCAATGCGTTGTTCTAATAATCCGAAAGGTATTATGAAACATAGATGCCATAGTGACATTTTAATGATACTAATGTATTTTCTTTAGGGTAAATCACGTTGATTGTAAGTTCAATTGTGCGACGTATTTATTTACCGACCAATTAATTGTCCATTTATCGCAGAACCATAAGTGCAATAGGATATTTTAAAAACGAATCTAACGTATCGCTTTGATTTTTCACGCATACGTCACATAAGATAATATATATATATATAAATTGCTTTCATTTGTATTAATATGAAATGAAACATAGCCGTACAGCAATCCATCTGTCTCAAATGTCATAGAAACGCAACAAGCTTAATTGCCCTGATGTAATTGTTCTATATAATATATGTCCCCTTTGCCAGTAGGCAAAACTAAACAAAAGATGACTTTTAAATTTACCACAATGCTGTTACTCAGGACTGAAATTGTTACTATCCGTCTATGTCTGATGCACAAATCTTCACCGACACCCTGAAGCCACCACCGTACGGTCACTAACGCTAATCCTCGCACTCATTGTCTGCTCAATTATGTTTTTTAGTAATAAAATGAAAGTTTTTATAGTTCAGTTTTGTGTATTATAAGTATTTATGGAAGTGTGTTGTTCAGCGACAGAGAGCTGTCTACGTGATTACATTGCATTAAAATACAATCAATTACAGACAGATAAATAGGTGGGGAATAAAAGATGGCTATACTATTCTAAAACTATTCAATTCCGCATTTTAGAATTGTTAAAAATCGCCTACGGTTTTTAATTTTCAGTAAAAACACCACAAAGTTATTTATATTCTATCGTAATTATATTCTGATTCTGTTTCAATATAGCGTGCTTCATATATCCTATCATGTGCACGCAGACAACTGACACGGGTCAAAGACCTGGAGCTATTTCACTCCAATCAGTTAGTATTAAAACTTAATACCATTGAATATATGAATACCAAGAGAGAACATTATATGGTAATATACTGTGTGTTTTTGAGTCTGCACGTCACGACACTCCTATTATCCCCGAGGGTGAAGTACATTACATTCGCAGTATGTTCGGTTAATAATCACTCCATCAATAAGAACCTACCTCCTGGCTAGCTCATACACATCGATGAATATTGTACATGCAACACAAGATTGTTTAGCGGTGATGAATTAACAGGATGAAAAATAGAAATTTTCGACTCTGGACCAATTTGCTGAATTTGCGATCTTTGGTTCGGAATGAATACACTTATGAAACTAATCAGACGTTATTTGTCTGTCTGAAGCTGGAAAAACACATGTACATTAATGGAAATGCTGATATGGTGCGATTTTAGGATGATTGCTTAGCATCGATTGAAGTATGATATATGTTTTTGTTTCACGTACAAAAGGTGCTATTATCCAACGCTATTCTCCAAGATTATAAACAATCCACTCATTCTCCGTGTTCAAGTAATATCTAACGGCGACAAGTACCCATCCTGATTCCTAGAAGCTGGGCAGATTTAACACATGTCTTAGAGTAATTTGTCTCGTCAAATTACACATTATACACTTAGATATGCACGACACGACTACTGGTGACGTCCGCGCATCGACTCACAAATGTTAGAAAACAGTATGCGTAAATTCACAGGAACATTATGAGGTCATATCGCCAGACATACGCATTCTGGAGCATGAAACAATGCAGAATGGTTTCTAAAATGAACCGTAATGTTTAATTTCCCATTTGGGATAGTAGAACATAAAGTAGAAAATATATCTGCTGTGAAATGTCTGATTATTTTCAGGATACAATACCTGACACTGGTATATACTAGATAAATAGTACAAAATGTCGTCTACATAAGGTAACAGTTGTGCATAGGAGTGAGATGCACAACACGAATACTTGTATGATGTGTAAAAACAGCAAAAACATTTTTATCTTTCTCTAAATATATATGTATACTAATACAACCACATGTATGTATAGAGAAAAATAGAGACAATTATTTTTAATGTGATAATTATGACAATTATTTGACGAATGTGTATTTAATATCCACAAAACAATCACATAAAATACAGTACGGTGAAATATTATTCTCCGTATATATTCCAAACAAACATAATTACGATTTCATGTAATTAAATCAAGTTGTTGAAGGATACTCTGTAATCGTACAGTACTAATTATGTCCATGCAAATGGTATCTTTGATTTTGATCTTTAAATTCGGAAAAAAACGGCCTGCCTCTATAGATAGTGTATTTGACGATTTATTTTGCATCAAAATCACAGGATCACTTGCATTTGCTATGGACATGTGCCTACAACCGATGTTTAATGTGAATTGGCATAATAAGAGTATCAAATGTAACCTCTCGACATCTGCTATAGATTATGATTAGTTATTACATATATTGGTGTTACTGATATGAAAATGTACAAATGAATTAAAGCTTATTAATATATATTCTTATGAACAATAGTATATACAATGCACGTATTGTAGTATAATATCATTGACAAATTAGAAATTATTGTTCACAGTAGTTAATTTCAATCGTTAGTTATACATATATTTGAGATATACGATAATATATTATCATGCTGATTATAACAAACGAGATTAAGTAATAGGGAATTAGTTTACAATCATGTTTCAATTTAGATTTGTATTTTTGTATACTTTCTACTGGCAATTTTCATTGATTTCGCAAGTGCAAGAATTTTCAGCGACTGTAAGCCAACTATGGACAAACTTGGACCCCTGGAACTGACACAAGTGATGACCTAGACGTCTTTGTTTCATTTGATGTAATAACTTTCGTTTTTAGTGAAGGGAAAACATTAGTAATTTAATAATTGGATAGAATTTATTTTAACGTTTTTTTCAACTAATTCATAATTTCGTCTCACTGTAAGAAAATATTTATTTTCACAGAGTTACATAATTATTATTTTTTTCAGTTAGGATACTCAGATATACTATTTTGTAATCTTCCCTTACCATACATCGCCTGTCTAATGCATGACATACGTTGTTTTTTGTTTATTTATTGTTTATTCTATCACAAGCAAGGAACAAAAATACATATGTATATAATATTTACCTAATCGAGTTAACCGTTCTCGTGGTTGCTAGAGACACAATATGGGTATTTTATATTGATAATTGCCATAAACTTACAATTGCTAAGATATTGTTCTAATTGCAAAGAACGTAGACATCCACAGTTGTTAAATATGTGAAAGTTAATAGGTCTAAATTTCAGGTGCTGCATCATTTGGCAAAACATACTTGATTTTGGAGGATGCGTAGCCATGACTGTATTCATCATTGCCAAACAAAGGAAGTCATAAACATCAAAGAGTAATATCATATCGTTGCCAGACGTAGATCTAAGACGTTATCGACAGCTATGCTCAAGCCTATTTGTGTGAGTGTGCATGTTATACGATATTCCTTGTCGTGTCTTTTATTTTCTCTGTCTGTATTCTGTTATTTTCATCATGTGGTACATAAACATCAAAGAGTAATATCATATCGTTGCCAGAAGTAGATCTAAGACGTTATCGACAGCTATGCTCAAGCCTATTTGTGCGAGTGTGCATGTTATACGATATTCCTTGTCGTGTCTTTTATTTTCTCTGTCTGTATTCTGTTATTTACATCACATGGTACTAGTTTTTATTCAATGTACTTCATGGTTACATGACTAGAAATGAAATGCAACGATAAAAGTATACAGGCTCATATACTAAGATTGCGTTATAAAAAATTCTACAGATTGAGATTTGTTGAATTATAGAAATAACATAGACGTAATGCTATATCTCGAAGTGAGTAGGATTTTATACCACAAAGTACAAAATTCTGTTTGTTTATCGAGGTTCAATAAACACTACCTTTGCTACATTTTTAAACCGCATATGCATTTTTACGATACAATAAAATGGTACTCGTCTGAAGTTCCATACACAGAGCAGAGGCGAACATGTGCGTCTTTTATCCTCTCCAACGTTTATGGAGAACACGGAATCATTTCCAAATGCATTTTTTCCCAGATCGAGTAACACTTTGTTCATCTAGTTCAGTACGTAGGTTTTCATCTATCACGTTAACTTTATTGAGTGATGGTGGGTAGTGGGAATTTGTTAGCGCTTTAGTTGCGTTGAGAGTCGAAACAAGTAAATGATTTGTCAAATAATAAGGTTGAAATTAACATTATGTTGGTTTCGACACTAAATCTTGTCAGTTTTATTGACCCATCAATTAGACTCATTGACATTATACATTGAGTCAGTCAGAACTTGTTTTTAATGTGTAGATTGTCATTTATTTGTTAATAATATATATATCAAAAGATGCTTCAAATCAATGAACAAACTTCAAATCATGCAATATACATTTACATTTATGTTAATAAATTATAAGCATGTAACTGCAATTGTGCAATTGAGCACAATTTATATATTTGTAGTTCATAATAGAAAACAACAACATTGGTATCGAGACAAGGGTTTTCACGTATGTTGTACATTCATCACATGTTCGTTCTTACCTATAGGCGTATAGTCTCTGCAGAAAACTTTCCACTTCCTACTTATTTCTTAACATTCCCCAGGCTCTGTTATAATGATTCGAATGCAGACTGTATAAACCATGAATGCCAGTTATAGAAATCAGGGACCTTCAGCTTAATCATTGATATGCCCAATGAACCTCACTTTTTAATGAAGTTTTCAATTACATAAAACTGCCATAGGAAAGATTCAGCCGAAGTATGAAAGCAATTATATTACTCGTAATATGGCTTTGTCTAGGGTTTGGATTTGATAACACGCAATATGAATATTTTGCATACGATCGAACGTATGTCTTACTATACACACTCTTCTACAGACACAGCTACCAATTAATGTGAATAGTTTAAAATATTAGACCTAGGTAAATTACCAAGATGAGAGCAATATCTTATTTGAAATACAGAAGAAGAAATCATTATGCCAGGGGTGAAATGACACTAATATATTGCCGGTTTACACATGATATGTCCCTTCATTGACGTCACAGGATGAATCCGAAATAGTATATTCGACAACACTACTATTATATCTTGTGTGTCTTTCTTCAGACATTGCACTCATTCCCGTGTCCCTATACTGATTCGGAGATTGTAAAAACGTTACAACATTATTTATATCCAGTTTGCAAATCTCAAACGCCTTTTTTAACTCACGATGTTTTACGTTGAAAATTGACAAACAAGTCTGCTGCGATGAACATGGGCGAGTGGTCCCCATGACAAGGATGAGGTTCTAACACAGGTGTGGCTGGTACAGCTTGTAAGTTCAGTGCAGATTCGATTGGATGAGCAAAAAAAGAATTACTGACACTAATACACGAGATATTAAACTGTATAGGTAAATATAGTTTTCAACTAAAATCGACAACAATAATTGGTTGCTTTACGGGCATACAGCGGAATAAAGTACATTGCTAGCCTTGAATATACGGGGTTCAAAAAAATGCATGAACAATTGTGCATGAACGCAATCTAGCGTATATATTGGAGTCTATTTATTTTCAATCTCAATCTCATCGCCGGTAACTAAAAACTACTCAAATAGACCTAATAATGCCACAATACGGTTTAAAATTCGCTTCACCACTTGATTTTGTTATAACCAATAATGTATGCTAGTTCCAGGATTCAATCTACCTTATATACACATTCGCATGAGATTGTGTGTATATGTCGCTGATTCTGTTTTAATAAATAACGAGATGCCAGGTTTCGCAAAGCAGTCGAAAGAGAGTAGTTACAGAGTAGTCAACTTGCAGTCACTGTAAGTTGATATGAAGTAATCGCACGATCAAGTGCAAACACCCAGACAATAGAAATCGTCGTTATACTGTTCAAATACATTATAATGTAAAATTACAAGTGACATATTTCTCCTACTTGCATTTGATTGGGATAGATGTTGTATTATACCTGGCGTTGTCATGGTGACATATGACGTATTCGGTGTGACACACTGCGGGTTATCATAATTATGTTAGGTATTACATGTATACTTACGTCAGTATTTGTGTTTCTTGGTAAATAGCACCCCTCCCCTCCTTTTCATTCCAGGAATTAACAAGAATTGAAAGGTTCAAACAAAAAGAGAGGAAATGTAATAACATATTAAGCTATTGTGAGTTAGAAACATTGATACAATTCGTAACGTAGTGCATTCAATAATCAGATACTGTTAACTGTATATTATTTTAATCAGTGTATTTTTGTGCAAAATATTATGACCACGCTGAATTATTCATAAAAGAAAATTAAATACTTTCCGTCACATAAAGTTAGCAATAACACAAAAGTTGTAATACAACACATAAATTTAGAACACCAAACTAAAAGCACATAGGGCAATATGAACACAATGTAACTACAACCAACGTACTTAGACAATACATTACACAACTGAGATGATTTCTGGTATTTCAAATGTCCCACGTACGGACTGAATCTGGATCCTGTAAGCTAAGAAAATGCCCATACACTGGCACTTATACCAGTGAACTGTTTAAATAAGTAGTATTTTGTGACTCCCCCAAGTTCCATTCTTTCCCTTTTAATTTACATACAGTTCCAATACCATCATGTTGAGAACAATTTCCGCTAGTTCTAGATTAGGAACTGTAGTATATCTGCGTACTCACTTCATCAAACTTCAAGAAAATGTGAAACAATTCTAATCACGTAAATGACGGCAATTCTTTTTATCCGAAAAAGCAAATTTCATATCCAACACAGAATGTAGATGCCTAGACACACTAGTATGATAGCTTAAGAACAGAACAGCACAAGACTGCAGTGTTTCAAGAACATTGGAATCCAAGATCAGTCAGGTGACATGGGAACAGAATAGTATTAATATTGCCAGAGAGAAGCAACAAATGTTGGAAGATACTTTTTTGACACGCGATTACAGATTCGGAGTCAAAGGGTTTAGCAATTACAAATGTTGTTAAGTATAGATGCATATATAATTTCACGCTTTCAGATAATTTATTGCCAGACTGAATCATTACCTGACAGTCTTAAGCTTCTAATGTCAATGATTTTGTATGGACCAAATATGGAAAGTGAAGAATTCACAACTTTACAAGCTCACTTGACCATTTTTGAATTAGTTGTTTTTAACAAAAGAAGAAACGACATAATCTAATACGGACGCCCGCCCGCTTCATGTGTACTTGGGTTTGAACATCCACTCACTAACAAGGTGTAAGAGACTTTGTGACAAACTAAACTAACTAAATATTTGCATCTGATATGCATCTGAAAAACCAAATAACCCTTGCCACGTGCGGCAGGGATGATGACGTCCTTCACAACATAGTGAGTAGATTGTTTTTAGTTGGCGCATAGATTACAACATAGAGTACACACCTTTATCATGCCCATGCATCAATTTATGCATTTAGCTTCAGCATAACACAGTTTATGAAAGACAAAGTAAGTGGTGTCACGTGATACAAGCACAGCTCAATTACTGTAACTTTTAGAAAAACTAAATTAATTCTTTTATCCGTCTTTCACACCTATATAAGAATATATCTACTAGCCAAGATACGGATAGATTAGCATCCCACGAAATTATTCACTCAGGCTTTACTTCTACTTAACGTTCTTTCCTAAGGACAGATTTCTATATGTCAGCTAGAAATGATTTGCAGCGGTAAAGTAAAGTAAAATCTTTAGCGATTATAGAGACAGGCAACTGCGGCATTTTGTGATGTGTAACATCACACACCTAATAGTTACTTAGCGTTGACATTTAAAGTTAAAGGGGAACCGCTCAATCCCTTGGATTGCACCAAGTGCTCATGGGTAATTAACTCCGCCTCTGCTCACTGAGTAAATGAATGCTTATCTTTCCCCCTGTACCGCTAATCCCACAAAACAACAACTGATATAAACATCCTAAGAACGGATTACAAATTGCTTGTTTAAATATAACATAGCAATTGAATTTCAAACAAATACATAGAGGTTTCCGTCACAAATCGGTAAACAGAACGTGTATTTACTATTGCCCTCAAATTTACATATAATATGGACTAAATGGTAGAGGCGACAATGAAAAAGTTTACTGTATATTATAAGTATAGGTTATTACACGGAAATTCCCGTGATAAAATATCAAAATCATTAGTGAAGAAAAGTCGCCGCGACATCACGGGCTTATCTTGTAACCTGGGGGAGAAGAGCGTTCTGTCAAAACAATTTTACCGTAGACTCAATTTTAACGATCAATCTGCAGCGTTGTATTTATTATAAATAAGAATCTAAAAAAAAAAGAATATAAATACACACATACACTCGATTAAATTTTCTGGACATATATGCGACGCATGAACGAAAACGATCCATTGTAAAAGATATGAATTGGAACTGCCTGTGACGTGTTATCTGGGTGCCGTTTCGTCCTACAGTCAAATACAGAAACAAAAACTGATGTATTTTCTTATGCCAAGACCTGGTTGTTCATGCATTTCAAGCATGTCGTATTTACTTCTTGTACTCTGTGGTGTGTGCTGTGGAAACATCTGATTTCGCGGTTTTGAGCTGTCGAAGTATTTCGCGAAAAATAAAACAAAGGGGAACACCATACGAAGCAGTCAGGCCAATGTTGATATCCGAAACTTAAAACCTCTAACAGAACGGTTATTTCCTGCACGCCTACCAGTATTGCACAATTACCATTTACAGCTCATTGCAGTCTGATACATATTCACTGTACCCCTTCCTTTTTCCAGACTGTCTAGAAAGTTATGCAAAAAGTTTCATCCCTTAGAAAACACAAGTCTTTGCCGTACGATCAAAAAAAATGTCCACATAGTAGTAACCAACATCGTTCTGGCGTTTCTAAAAAAACACTGCATTCTTAGTAGCAAATAATCACTGTAGCACAATCCGACCATGCTACGTTTCACAATTATTATTATTACTTGGTAGTGATTATTAATAATGTAAAAAAGTAAACTCGTTGAATTGTTCTAAAATGCAAGTAAATTTTAATTTAGTTTCATCGATTCCGGTCGCATGCAAATGCTCGACACCTTATAGGTCAAATCGCTAATCAGCCAGTCAAAATACTCGGTGATGCCAACGTGTTCAAATTACCAAAACGGAGGAGATTTGCCGTGCCGATGTTCCAGCTCGATCTTTTACCTCTGGTTTTGATGGGAAGACGGCACGTTTTTTTTTTTGTTTTTTTTTTAAATCAAAACATTAGTTGTTTTCGATGATAAACTGACCATTTGAAGACTATTTTTACGATGATAACAGCTCATTGTCGAATCGAAGCTTTAACCATTCACGCTAACCACAATAAACGTCGTACTCTTGAATAGGCGTCAATGACTACGGTAAAACTCGTAAGATTGTGGGTCAGGAGTGAGTGTTGTTTTGACTTGGGTATTGTGTTTTACATTCCAACAGGAAATTTTTGCGTGGTTTTATTTTCGCGTTTTTGGACTCACCGCGAAATTTAAACCACGCGAATGATTTCTACTTCTACATTTAATTTATTGCAATGGATATCCGAAAGCCCGTAACCTAATGTTATTGACATTGTTTACTGTCTTACATCGTCATGTCCCAGTGTTACCGATGGTTAGACCATGGAGGTGGTTAGACATAGACAAACTACGTAACGATAATGCTGTTTGTAAACCAACAAGCTTTGTAGATTGAATAAACATCTAGGGGATTTACATTTTCGTTTACTCAAACTGTGATTGACAGGAATTTTGCATACATTAGCCACCATTTTAAACTCGTGATTTTCACTGGTCGCGGCACGTTTCGACCGAAAATAACAACATTTATACATCAAAATCCCGACCAGACGTGTGTAATCGCTAGCGTATATATTCATGCCCCCGTGGATATGTATTTGGAATCACAGCTTGATCTCCAAACATCGTAAATGGCACATTTCACGGAGTTCCCGCCACGATGTTAGCAGCTTGGTTCGGATTAGCATACTAATACGGTGGCCATCTTGACCCTTATTTATAATATCAGTTCCCCTTTAAAGTTACAAAGAAATCAACACAAACGAGTTTAAACAACGGTATAGGACCGTACAAATAAGTATATAAATACAAATTTATAAAGCCGAATTGTCGCTTTAATCTCATAACGTGTCCTCAAACACAAACAACAATCGTTAGACGAATTACACGGACGTCGAAGCAGATTTTCCTATACATTAGTTATGCATGAAAATATGCATATAAACACAGATCTGAATTAAATGCTCGGGCTATTTTTCAGTGGGTGCAGTGCCAGACTGTATTATGTGCAGCCACGCAAAAAACAATATAACGTAATCATTTTATAGAAGGTTTACTAGTAGAAGTTTCGTATGAATGCATAATGTTCATGCATGGCACTCGTAAATACTGTACCCAGGGCTATGTGTCGAGATTGTTCCCGTGCTCTTCTAGAATATATAATATATAATATATTATATTGTTCAATTCATCGCACAAATCAATAGCTATGCCAGGGCATGTACAATATACGTATTTGCTTTATCATTCTATTAAAGTATTATATATCACTGGGTTTCAGCTTACCTTGATATGTCAATGGTTTCCCGGCAACTATCTCGAACTTGTGGTGGATTTTCAGCATGTATATCAGGATGTGCTCAACTTTTGCATGATATGCAATGCTGACCCCTCGTGTCGTATTGAATATGTATGTCGTTTGTTTTTGATTTGTTTTGTTTTATCGACAATGGTACTGTATATATGAGAAGGATAAGTTTGGAACATGTGTGGGATACCATGACCATGGACTGTAACAACCAATCTGGTGTGTACCGATTAGATTGATTTGGCGTGATTGCGATAATATTGATTTCTTAATGATCACATTGGCTTTATGTATGAACTAGTTTAATGTTAATTAGATCCGAGCTGGGTCATGGTATACAACAATTGATCTCGTTAACACATTGCCTACTGAAGGCCTACATCGGCATACCAATGGGGAGAAGAAGTCAGCAGGTAATTACCTGTTATTACGTCACATATCTATTTAATTTCCCACGAGTTCTCTCCTATCGGTGTATCCATATCGTTAGTGTTGCGTTCATTACTGCACGTCATGTTAGCGTTAGGTTGAGATGCCGATATAATGTCTACTCTGTAGATATCGATCTGTGTTGAACTCGAGACCTTTGTTTCCTGTCAGCAGTAACTATACACGAGTGCTCTGTTTTATACAGTTGTTCGGGGCAATTTTAGCGCAATCGTCTTCTATTGGGCGAACGGTGTTTTACTTAATTATCTTCTTAAAACAATTCTTTTAGGAAAATAGAATGTTTATAATGCTTAAATATTGATGCAATTCATTTAGTATGAATATATGTACGAGTTAACCCGGTGCTTGCCATATCACAGACGCAGACGCAGAGAGGTAAAAATATTAAAAATCAATAACTGAACCTGATATGCTCACATTATTAAAAGATTTTTGTTTTTGATTGTCGGGGCAATACATGTAAACGAGGTCTTGTCAATACATTGCAACACGATTTGCTGTGTTGTTCAACATTCACCATTCAACATAATTAATGGCATAACTAGGATTCCACGAAATAAACTCTATGTTTTTTTGTTTCAAATAAACTGATATGTTGTTGAATGAAATAAACAAACTAAGCACTTAATTGTTGGTTATAAGATTGCAAGGTTTTGTGTGTCTGCCTAATTACATGGAGTGTTTTCTGTTTTAGACAGACGATTGTATTTTACTTATTACTGCATACTGCGTTCACTTACATTGCATACATGTAAACGTGTACTTATTTTAAACGAAAGGATGAGTTATCCATTTGATATCGGAATAAAACAGACAATTTATACGGCGCCTTTTCAACGCTCCTTCCCAAATGTGAGTGGTCAGAAAGTACTGATTTTGTGAAGGCGAATTAAAGGATAGTTTCGGAAATAATACATTCATACCAAAATAAATAGGTCGAACAACACAATATTATCGATAATATTACACATTACAGAATTCAACATATACAGATTAACCAATTCATTAGAATACCCAGATGTCTGTTGAAAAAATACTCAACTTTATTCAATATTTTTTAAATCATCTTCAAAACAAATATCACTATAAATAGTATTACTTGAAATAGCGAGTATTTACATGTCAGTATTTCTCTATCAGACGCAAAATTATGTGTGAATAAAATCACACTTCCCACTCATGACCACATATCGCTATTCTTTAAAAAACAATATAGAAATAACAAATCAAATATATTTTTATTACCACAGATTTTTATTATCAATCGCTGATTGAATATATAATATTATTTTATAAATATGGCCTGAGTGGAAAAGTGTACAAATGTCATAAATGAGTTCACACAACTGAATACAGCATGCAATGATGAAAACATGTAGCAACATACAAAACACCAAATACTGAAAAAAATAAGTACAATATTTGAATATCTTTAATAATCATGAAATTAATATTTAGTATTTCAAGATTTAAATTTTGAAAAAAATAATTTTGTGATTTGTTTGAATAATAACACTTGTTTTTTATCGTCCAGGGTTCAAGTGTTAGTACGTGATTCTGTCAAGCAACACAGCGGGTGGCATTCATGATAAAGAGGACCTCGTTTGGGATATGTTGTTGTACTCAAAGCGACACAAAGCTACGACTGCAGTCGTTTCCAGCTTACAATCATCAGACAGTTTCCTAAAATCATATTCCATCACTGACTGACTAAATAATAAAAAATATACATGAAACCTACTATATGTGTTATATATGCGAATATCCCGAAAATGCACGTTTGCAAAATGATTTAAATGTTACTATAACGACGAGAGGTTTGGTCTGGTGATTAAATTTTCAGTGTATTGATGGTCGTGATTGATTTACCGGGTTGATCGGATACTTATAATCAATCAACTCACTTATGATCAATCGTGACTAATGATCGCATGCCCCGGGATTGCGTTGTATGCCCTGTTGGGAAGGTATGCATTCAGATAGTCACAGCGAGTCATCTTAGTGGCGTTTAATTTGGACAACATAATAGCATTATTTATTTATTGATTGAGTTACAGAGAACACAATTGGATAAAACGGTACATGCGGCAATGTCGATAGATTTGTTGATGAAAATTCATATGAATGAATCAACTAAAATTGAGATTAATCTAAATAACGCACAGATTTGTTTTCCCTCAAAGCAAGTTTGACTAGATCATTTGGTGTTGGCGTAAATGTAAAAGGCATGTTTGAAATACTATTTGGAAAATTTGGATGAGCTCCTATAAATTGAAAATGTTTTCCTGAACGCTTTGCGGAAATTAGCATTAACCAGATTATATATTATTGGATTAATTAAGGAGTTTAAAATCAACATATCAATCGAGATCATATTTAAGCAATTCCGCATGTAACTAATAGGAGACAGTGTTATGCCATATGCTTTTAGTATGAAACTAAAGGAGTAGCACACTGCTGGGGCATTGCACACAAAGAAAACAATTGTAATTATAACACATACGAATACTACTTGTGTTTCAATGCGACTTCGGTGACTGCGCGCAAGTGATATTATTCTGGCATTGTCTCGTAGCTCCCGTATGATCAGCGAGTAGATGGTGACGACAGCCACCATCGGAAGCAGAAATACGATGACAAATATTACCTGTGCTGCTGCCAGACGCCAGGATAGGTTCATGGCAGTATTGTCACAAAAGCGTAAAGCCAAAATAGGAATACAACTAAATAAGATTCCAGGCAACCACGTGAAGAAAAGCAGTATCATGGTCGTTCTTTTCTTGGTTGCAGTGATTCCCAGTCGGTGTACGGCCAGTGGTTTGCAGACTGCTATATATCGTTCAATACTGATCATTAAGACCGTGAAATCTGACGTAACCAGTGAAATTTCAACGGCGATGGTGATCAAACAGTTGGTGACTGCGTAGTCTTTGATAACAGCAGAGCAATAGCTTGGCATCGGGTGCAAATTACAAAAACTCATGAGCAATGTCTGTACGAGATATAGCATATCGCAGACGGAAAGGCTTACCAATAACGCGTTTGTCGTTGTTCTCATTGAGGGCACACGAACAAGGACGATCATAAACGAGAGATTAGCGACCACACCAACACAGGCAAATACGATCATCAGCGATGTGTTAAGTTCATCATTAAACATCGGACATTCTCCGAGTGTCGTATTCTCTTTGATAGTAGTAGCATTGTTTGTTGTGATACTAACGTGAGTAGCCATTGATATAACAGCGAAGCGAAATAGATATCCTTATTCGACTCTGCTAACTAGACCCAAACCCTGTTACGGTTAATAACTCTTCCACGAATGGTTTACTATCAGCTCTCTACATTAAGAACAGGCACCAACTGCTATTACGAGTAGCCAAGCTGGGGTATGTTGAAAATGTTGATGATGATGGATGGTGCGCTCTCGCGAGTATGTTAAATAAACGACGATCGTGGAAATGTAAGCCTCAGACATTACGTGGGATGTCTTGGTGTCAATAATACGCAGATAGACCTGTTCCTATTGGTAGCAGTATAAGCTAGTCGAATTTACACAAATAACACACGCCCTAGTTGATGTCACATGAATTCCGTGATAATATCACGCATATATCTTCACAAAATCACAAAATAATAAAATCTGGATTATTGAAAACAGGTTGTGTGAATTGTATTCATAAACCTGATAATAATTATCGTAACAGTATGCGGTTAATGTTATCACTAGTAATATTATTTTGTAATGTATACCATCATATTTGTGAACATTAGTGAGTGCAATTTACCTCATTGACAATTTCTACTAAACTTTAAAATAATTATCGTAGCATTATGTGGTTATCACCAGTAATATCATTTTGTAATGTATTCCATCATCTTTGTGAACATTTATGATCGAAACAAAAATAATGTCAGCCATTTTAGACTGTGACGGATTACTTAAGTTGCGGCACGTGGTGAGGGTTGGTGGCACTATGTCACATTTTGGTGGCAGTCGTTCTTGTGCTAAGTTAAATAGGACCTGGTGGAGTAGTAATGTAATTTGATTGGCTGAGCAAATGGCCACCTGGGCTCGTACATCGAGGCAGGAAAGACGGACTTTTGGCTAGTCACTTGCCAGGGGACCAGCGACGAGTGAGCACACTAAATATCATGTGCGGAAGGTAGCGGTTTGCTATCATGGCCATGCGATGCAGGCAGTTATCAAGTTATGAACTGAAGCCTGTGCACGTCGTGTGAAACGCATTGTGTTGTAACTGACAAGTGAGTAACGTAAATTTGATGACTTTTCAAGGGAGGTGTTCAACTGTAGGTATTAACCGGTTTGTTGACTGAAGCTTTGCAGTCAGGAAGTGTGATTATTGTAGGTCATTTCATGTATACTACGCTCATGCAGGCATTTTTGCAGTGAATGTTATTTTTCATTATTGCCTTCAGACAACCTAGCTGAGGTGTGGTGGTCGGCGCACTGAGTGGTCGTAACTTCGTAGTGTCAAGTTTCTGCAGGATTTACTGAGGCACGCTGTAGACGCCGGGGTTCAGATTGGAACTTGCTGTCGGGTCTACGTTTCTCTAGATCAACTACTGTATGGCGAATGTACGCACGTGACGAGCGGATATCTGCAGTTGATATTAGCAAGGTCAATACAGGAAACGTTGGAGAGAGAGAGAGAGACAGACAGCTGTTTACGTCGCACTAATTGTCGCTAACTGTGCGGGACCACGCACATTGACCGTCCAGTGTTGAGCCGTATGTGGTGGTGTATAGCGTTTTTATTGTAATTTGTATTTATGTAATTGTAAAATAACGCATGATCAGTTGTTGGTTACGGTAGCGTGGCCGACCGGGTATTTATTGAATTCGTACATATTAATTTGGTTTGCAATGTGGGAAGAACTTAGTACTGATAATTAATCTGAAGTACTTTGGGCAATAATTTCTAAAGCCAGACTACCGTAGAGTGTGAGAGTACAATTGTATTTAAATGAACAATATGCATACTGAATCCATAATTCAGAAATATAACAATTATGTATGTTAATTTTGTTTTCTTGCTTTATGTGTATAAATATGATATAATGTACCACGGTGTGCTTATTGTGTGCGAGTTCTCGAACGTGACTTTCGTGTGTGAACAATAACTCTCCGAACCTGTGACACACTAATGACATAATAGAGTTTGTTCTTCCTTAACCGATAATATTTACAAACTCGAAATGTATATAATGTGTATTTAGAAGAATGTATTTCTCAACATAAAAAGATGTCTGTAATATTAGCCAAGCAGATAAATAGAATACAGAAAGAATATGGTCTAGTATTATGGCTCAGATGACGATGGTTATGTTGGGAGATATTTATCTTGATTATTTTAACATGTCGCGTAAACATTTCCATCTGTCAGTTCCTATGGCAACATGTACGTATTCTGAAATAAAGGACATGTTATATAACGCTGAATATCGTGTAAAATGATTTCGGTTTTTATGTCGCCATAATGTAACTATATTCAGACTTGATCGTTCACAGTGAGTCACAATATAACATGTTCACGAATGATGTCCTTGTTATATTTATTATATTTTTGTTGGGGAGGCTTAAAATTCAAATGTTATTTATTATTCACATCGTGTATGCTGTTCTTCGTATGCAATCCGAAAAAAACAGTTAATTCATTTCGGGAAACCAACTTTGAAATGTATAACAAATGTAGATCCGGTTTGAACACACGCGAGCACATGCATTCGCAAACCCTCCCATGCATACACGCACAGTGAAAATACTTTGTTTTATCATATATCCATCTATCTCTACCTATACGTAACGTGAATTGAGATTTGCCTCGCTGCCTTAAGGTACTGTATCATCAATGCTCAGTTTCCGAACAAGCATAAGTGATAACTCGCGTAGACATTCAGGCATGATTTACGTAGCCAATACTAGCTAAATATAGCAGCGTAGTACAAGTAATCAACAATCTAGTCATTAGTTCCAGAGAAATTGGGATGTTGCAATATTGTTTTGAAGATGTGTTTCTTTCTTACGTACTTCCATTGTGAATGCAAACACGCTAAATTCAAAACATTAGAATGACAGTCTAGCTGTGCGTGTGTAAACCAGTTGTTTTACTCTATCCATGCAATAATATTTATTGTAGCTTAGGATAATTTAATATTCAAAGTAAATAAATTCATGCATAGTAAATTCGGCGAATTTAACCCGTACTGGTTAATTTATACTTATTTAGCCACGATTCCCGGATATTATGGAAATTTGATACTACTTTTGAAGAGAAAACCTGTAAATATTTAAACCATTGTTTTGTTTTTATTTCGAAAATGAATTGTTCATCAAAGTATTTTACATCCTGTCAATTTATTTACTGCAGAGTGAATTTGAGAGAAGGAAGTTGTCGGCAAAATACTTTAAAGACTGACAACGGCCTGTCTTTATATTTAGATAATACAAAGTATGTTACAAAATACTGCTTGACTGTTTTAAACAACTTAGCTTTGCACGTGTAGTCACATGTATCTCAATTCAATAACAAATTAGCAATTAAATTGTTGCTATCATGATAGGAATACCAACTTTTTTATGAATTCATTCTAGTAATGGGTTGACTTTGATACATGTTCATCACAAAATAATACTAAGATAGAAAGAAAACAATAAATTACATGTATCATAGTGATATATTGATTTATTATACATATGTCGCTGTAACGCCATAAGTTACAGCGTGCGGTATTTTACGGGGTATTTTCATCCCAGCATAAATGCGAATACCAAATGTGGAATGATTACGCGTCCTCTAATAATAAAAACAAACATGGCTGCCACCAGAGTTTGACCGGACTCTACACAAAGAATAATAAGGTTATGTCTTCGTGCATACTTTGAGGTTTTCTCGTAATAACCTCATAATATCACTTATAGAGCTGTTTAACACTGCCACCATCACACTTCTTAATAATGCTAATTTTGGTAAAAACATGCCTATAAGAATGCCAATACTCGACGTCAATAATCAAACTCAAACAACACCAGAATGCATAATTAAAAGTCCGGTTCCGGTGTAGGCAAAAATAACATAGTCACATTCGGGAGAGAAATTTTCTGGAAAACGACTAAGAGGTCATATTATGTGTTATAATAGAGAGCATCTTGCCCCACGCTACGACACACCACCCCTGCAAATTAGTTGAATCAACCAACCATATAAATAAGTCACACTGGGACACATATTACCAAATAGGCAATATTGTGAAGATTGGAATTTGGTATTTAAAAACTACGGGACAGGCAAGGGTCGATAGACTCCTTAACTGCATTTCCAAACCAAGCGCAAATAGATGTTTAAGTCAATGAGTAATTACATAACGTTACCAAAAATATCAGCATGTTAAACATTCAATGAAACACAATTTTTAACATTTTACATTAAAGTATGTAAAACTAAAGTGCTTTAAATTTGGATTATCAATTTGCAACACTTATTATTAAATGGATTTCCCAAAACGATATTGTAGCGCATTAAATTCCAAAACGTTCTTTTTCTTCCCAGGACATTTTTTACAAGCGTTGTCACAACGTTGTTGATAAGTACAACTACTGTAGAGATGCTTGTAGAGATTGTGAGTTTGGACGTATGAAACATGTAAAAAATTGCGAGATATCAACACTGTGCTGAATATCATTTTACAGACCACTGATTCTGGGGAAAGTGTAGACCTTTAAGCAAGCATAAGAAGATTTCAAAAGCACAACAGTGTGCATTTCCGCCAGTATTTTTTTTTTGTTTTCATACACAATGTTCCCAGACTCAGAACATATGTATGAGCAAAGTAAGGTTAAATTAGAGTAAATCAATATCGCGATAATCGATATGTGAGAAGTGAGTCGTTCATATGGAAACACTGGAATTGCAACACTGCATAAGGGCAGCCATCGTGATTATAGTGTTATGATCTTGCACTTCACATCAAATACATGCCTTGTGTCTATGTTCCAGGGTTTAACTGCCAATTCCAACTGAGTCTGACTCTACTTTCTTCAGAATATGTACTAGTGAGCAAACCAGGGCATGATTCATTCAACACCGTACTAAGGTAAAGGCGAAAACAAAAACATCACATATATCCACCAGCTTCATAATACTACTCTACTTGACATTCATCTATACACGCCACAGAACTAATTGCATTTCATAACATTGTGGGATTGTCAGCTTCTCCATAAAATAAGCTTATACTCAATGACTTCATACTCCCAAGAGTAAGGGACTTCAAAGGCAATCTCATGATTTTATATTCATCCAATAGTCGTCTGTCCCATAGGGCATGGTCATTACAATTCTTCCCGAGACATGGCCACTAACTTTCCCATACCAGACTACCCACTAATGTATTTGTAATCCAATTTTCTTGTGAACCACCCCAATACTTCTAATATTGCCTCCGTTCATGGCATGTTGTTTCTCAGCATGTTGTTTCTTGATCCCATTTGTCTGTGCAAGTTCAATTCTTTACTAGTACTTATCTGACTGTCTAATTGTTTTTTATTTATTATATTTAAACTAATCATAGAAGTTAATGTTATCGATCAGTTAGCATTATATAACTGGGATTCAGGGCCCACTTGTTTTTGGTGCAAGACTTCCATCTCAAAAACACAGATTTACCCACTGACACAGCCCAAGCTACACATCAATGGACTTGCATTAACGTTTTTACTTCATCAGGCGTTTCCCACTATACTTGATAAAGGAAAATGTTTTTACCACTGGGTCGTGTTTCTGTAGATGCACATAGTTTCATAAATAGTGTTGGCCTCGCAGGACGAGCTTAATTGATGTTTTGCTCAAACCATGATGTAACCTGCTTTGACCATCATAGTTTGCCCTCAAAATGTCAAGTGTCTTTAGTTTTCTCCAGTGCTGAAGTCTGTTTGATGAGGCCTCCTAGATAATCCATCAGTGCCATCATTGTATTCACCAGATTAATAGCTGATATGTTTTATCTTATTTAGTCAAGGCAGCACACCAGCTGCGTCCACTTCTAGTTTTAGTGACACATGTCAGTGTGTTGTTATTGATCAGCACACCCACATGGCTACCACACAAGTACTCACAAAACCTCCTTTCCAGTTACTATTTTAAAGCCTCTGGTGTGGATAGTCTTTCTCACTCTTAGACAGTTCTCCACTTGTGTATGCAATCAATTTTATCTAACTCTTGCATTGCAACGTCCTGATGTACTGGTATCTGTGTACATGTCAAATGCCAGAATATAGTACACATTTGCCTTGAACAATGTCTTATTTAGTACCACTCTTACTATGCTTCACAGATTAACCAACTGCCAACTCATTCAATGTCTTTGCTATTATTGAATACCAAAGCATATACCTTCTAATTCTATGAACATTCATATTCATCTCACTTGTTTGAATCAGTCTCCACGTCATCTTCCTATGATATATGGGCTAGATTGAAAAAAATGCATTTAATGTACTCATACAGCCTCAGAAACACCCTCTCCATCCATTCAAAGTGTTCTGTGAATGTCTTAGGAACATAATGATATAATAAGTACGTCAAACATATTTTTATGCTCCAGTCACCCACACTTTTTTATATCATATACTGAGACGTGGGCCCACTGTTATAACTAAATAGCATCACTAGGCTTTCATGGAAATCAAGTGGTCTAGTGAACATGGTTTTCAGTACGTCTTCTTCTGCCATGGCAATTCGACAATGTCCACTTCTTATATCGATCAATGAGAACCATTTCGACCCGTACAGTACATCCAGATAACCTTCTATTCATGATATAGCATAATCATTTTTGATGGTGGTTTTGTTCAACATACGATAATCAACAAACATCTTCGTAACTAAGACAATAGGAGATGCCCAAGGACTGTGTAATTCTTGGACACTAGTAATGTCCATCAAGACTTGGAACAGCTGGTTTACCGCATACATTGTTTTCTAATTGATTCTTTGTTTCTCCAATGTTTCTCATTCTCACTCTTGGAAAAAGTTTGGTGATTATGATTACACATCTCTTTTACTAATCTCTTAACAAAGTCACATTAAATTTCATTTTTTCACTATGAAAACTTTGTTTCACGTAATCATGGGAGGCTTTTGGAACAGCGGAAAATGCATCGCATCTAGCAGTCTCTTCAACTCATTTGTAGACACCAGTCATTTCAAAACTTGTTTACTTTGGTCACCACCGTTAGCTCTACTTAATCAATACAACTTTATCTCCACTGCTATCTTATCTTTGGTAGGATTCCAACCACAACTGAAACAAATATGTTGCATTACCAGTGCATGCATCAGCATTTTACTACAGCGTCTGACCAACTAAGAATAAAAGTAATAGTGAGTTACTAATTGCCAAATTATCATTTGTTTTAGTATTCATATGTGAACTATTTTTATTGTTTTTCCTATGAATAATAAATAAGACCACATGCCAAATTATGAAATCACAACCCTAATGTGATATCATATAGGCTAGTACTACGTGGAATTGCTTGTTTAACAAATTAGGTTTCTCCAATCAAATTAAACCATGTAATCTAATTGATCATATTTCTGTGTTCGTGTGTGAAGCGACTCCCAATCATTAAACTCAATATTGTATTGTCTTTTTGTAGCATGCTGGCATTTATCGGTTAAATTCTAGACATAATATTGTTCCCAGTATATAACCTTTGCCGATGCCTCAATGTATAGGAGAAATAGATGGGCAGGAATTGTTGTTGTCAAGGAAAACAAGGTGTCTGATATGCCTCATCCGGCCATGCCTAGTTATTTTTATTTCTACAAAATTGTGCCAGTTTGTTAATAGCTTCAAACATTCTGTGTAAATCGGAAATAGCACTTGATGAAACCATTCCTGCTGGCCATCAAGAGTGATTAGAGATTAGAATAAGGCTCTACTATTAGGTGTTGTAGCTGCTGTCACAGTAAGTAGAGAAGGTAATTCGTCTATTCTCTTCTGCTCAATTTCTCTTCTGCTCAATTTCCTGTTATATATAAGTCACTAAACTGAACTTTTAATTAATATAAAGTCTTAGTACATGTTCCTATTGAATGCAGATTTTCAAATCTGTCGAGTGATGGCACAACTTGTGACATCATAATGAGATAAAATAATTGGTGTTATTTGACATCTGAATTCATCCGCTTGGTATTGCAGTATCAAAGTATCGTGTTAAATATGCTACTTAAATCTTATATGTGATCATTACACTATGAGTTTACGTAGAATATCTTACGTGCTTCGTATTTAAAACATCATTATTATATATGAATAACTAGACGCGAGAATTATGCACAATTTGAACTTCTTTTATCAAGAAATATTTTTGGATAGGGAGTTAAATAAGTAAGTAGTAAGTAGTTGAATAAAAAAATATAATTGTTATATGTATATGTATACTCTTTGGTTTATATGAATTACCTATACGTTAGAGAATGTCTTGTGGGATAGTGTTGCTATTCAGGCGGACTTACCTGGAGAGGGCGGTACCAGCAAAACTGTTCTGTATTTCAGGGTATTAGAAGCATGATATTTTGGGACACTGGTCTATTTTACTATTACACGAAGAGAACAATGTCACACTATTTAAATTCATTATTTAAATATTGTATTGTTCCATTAATTTCTACGTGGAAAACTGTATTGCAACTGTTTACAATGGGCTACGTAAAGTAATAATAGGTATGGTACCCAATTGTGCATTGTAGTGGTAACTGTGGGTCGGGCTTTTTATGTTAGTGACTGTGGTGTGACGAGGAGGAAGTTTGCTCAAAGTTGTTTAGCGCTGGCCATAATCACGTGTTCCAATCACGTGTTCATTGTTGTATGTCTGTTTTTATTTTATTTAGTGTGACTTTGTTTGATGCAAGCACTGAATAATTCACGTACTGTGGTCTGCAGTCCAAGGGCAAGCGTGCACAGTGTAAGGCCTGCTTATTGCTATTGAAAGGGGCACCCACAGAACTCACACTGGACAGGGGGTTCTTTCACTGCTACAATGGGGTAGGCAAGATAATAGTACTGGAAATAAAATACACATACACCAGAATATTAAGTACACGCTCCTGGTTTTATTACCTCTCATAATAATTACAAGAGATAACAGTCAATGGCTTCTGCAACACAACAATGAAGAAATACAGGATTCTTGCTTGCAGAAGAACGCTGTTATTCTGGAAGGCACCGCTTAGCAGGAGATCGCAGAGCAGTTCATACAAGTCTCAGAGAATGATGATTGAAGCCTGCATCACTGGAGCAACTCGCACTGAATACTGAGTTGAAATGGTGGACCACAACTGTTCTCAGTCTAGCCAATTTATAAGGCATTAATGACACCGATTCAGGTACACCACCTGGGTTTCCACAGGAGCCAATCAGAATGTAGTCTTGCTAGCAGGCAGTCTCACGTAGGCAAGTCATCATTTGGCAATATGGCAAAAACACAGAGAAAGGGATGCTGACAATGTACAATATTAAATCATTGAACACAAGCTGTATATAAGGGAAATTCACAAAGTTGAGGAAGACAAAATAAATGATTGATAACACACGAGTATAAAACAAACCACAGGAACAAAACAATTGACTGACAAGTACATTACACAACATAGTTTGATCAGTAAGAAAAAAATGTATACAAGAAGTGATGTCAGGCGATTCACAAAAAGTGAGTACACCCTGCTCCACTTGTGGCACTTATAATCCAATGATGTCTATATCAGACAAGTGACATTGATTCCATCTGGGATCATCTTTGTAAAAGTGTTATATAATTGTATTTAACCACAAGCTCATTGTATTTTGTTACACATTTTGAATAATATGACTTGTCTTTTGGACGAAAGAATATAATGTTGTAATATATGTAATGCGTGCGACACATGGCCGTACCCTAGATTCCAGATTTATGTCATTGACTTAACAAGAAGAGCATTCCATTCAATTAATTGCATTGAACTCTGATAAACTCAACGAGAGTTGAGTATATTAATTCATTTCAAAAAAGACATCCAACCACGAATCCAATTGATTGATTGCTGGACTGTGCAATTCCCGTAACTTAACTTAATCGTAATAGAATTAGTTGATTAGAAAATACATTGGCTACCTTCGCATTGGTTCAAGAATGTGAGATAGTTTGATTATCTTCCATGTAGATTCAATTGGACTGTGAATCTTTTGCATGTACATGGATACGTAATCTTATATCCGGACATATTGCATCTGGTAAAACACATTTGATATTTTGCCTTGCATATTGTGTATAATTTTGTATAAATTCATTCTGTGCATTTGACTCCGACATGCAATTTGTGGAGAACGTATATGCTGTGCTTTCAATGTCGACATTTTGTCAATTTCCGTTTCAAATTGGCAATTATGACATAAAAATGTTTCATTAAAATAGAGGGGAGAGAGGTATTGTCGCTTTAATTGGTAAATGACAATTTCCCTGAGTATGGCAAGTAATACAAATATAAACATTAATTTACTTAACAGAATGACAGACTTAAGAAGCTGTCTGATTTTAGGCTACCATAATGTTATCTCATAGCTCATTTTCGTATGAAAACTAAAGCGTCAATAAAATCTCATAGTTGACAAGAACTCCCCAGATTGAGTAATTCCTGAATTTTACGTCATACCAAACCCTTTAATTATATAGTCATATTATGCAAATTATCATTGTCTTAAAAACAGTTCTGCAACACGATCCTTTCTAGCTTACATATCACTATTATAGTTGGCGGAAATGTGCGTTTTCATTGGTCGACCGATAACACGTGGAACCAAAATATTCACCACGATTCTCTCACGTTAAGAAATTCAGGTCAGGTAGGACGCAGAACTGAAATAAAGTGCCCATTATTCCGCAATTGCATGGCTCAGACGGGGATGTTCATTTCAATTACTAAACATGTCTTCCTTTATTCACTAAGTAACTGAAACTGACGATTTGTACATGGGCTTTAATTTACCACCTTCGGTTACCATAGAAACTACCATACAACTACAAAACAGACTAAATGTGTGAAATTGATGAAATGTCGTTACCTTGCGTAAATGATGAAACAACGGTATATGAGATTTGGCACCGCACTTAAAAGTCTGGCATTTACACTTGGAATTTGTATATATTCATCGGCAAAAACTGGTAAAGCTTCCAAGCCGAACTGAGATAGCAAAATTGACAATATGTTTTTTTTTTAATTCACAAATATCATTTGGAATAAACAAGTCGTGACAACGAAGACATGAACGTTGAGTAACACATTGAGTCGAAGTGGACCCCATAGAGAGGTATAGTCAATTACAGATGTATGGAAGTACATTCGTGTTGAGACTAGTTCTCCATCGACGCTGAGCAATGCCGCATTCAAGAAATATCATGCCGGGGATCCCGCCAACAGAGGTGATTAAAATCATAAAGAGACAAGGTTATTCGTATCACGTCGTAACTATGACGCTATTCAACGACCACCATCGATGAAACCGTAATTACGCCATGATAACATGATGTATTAAAGTGCAGTTATTATGTGAGTCCCATGCGACTTTTACAGCGCAAATGTAAAAAACATTCTTTATTTACATGAAATTTAAAAACCGAGTATAGGGGGTATGTTGTTTGTGAAAAACGCTAATACATCAATCGATGTTACCCCTATTTGCAAAATGTCTCGCACGTGAGAGAAAGTGCATTGAATTGATGTTTGCATTTGATTTATTTAACTTGATATGAGATACTTCACTCCCAGCTGACCACAAGATTGTAAAACACAGTATTCAAATGATGAAATTGTAGCCATAATAGATTGTCTTAAAGTGATGTAAGTTCGGTTCATTTGTTATCGAAATTCATTGGTGAACTCGATATCATTAATTACACACGGCTCCCCTGAAAGGCAGCAATTAATCATGGGTAATATTCAACAATTTGTCAACAGTAGTTGGAGAGTCTGTACGTGACAAATTGTTCAAATATAGTGTTGTATTTTTTTCATCGGGAATGCAATGCGCTATATGCCAGTGTGTGAATATTTTGATTTAATCAGAGTAAATGCTGAGAATCGGGTGCAATATGTGTCACTGCATTCTTATTAAGATCGTGACTCTTTGATGTGGAGATATTTTAGGTAGTTTGAAAACGCGCCGTTACATCGCACTGTATCATAATACTTCACATAGTAATTATGTATATTGTTTTTTTAAATACAGCGGACCATATTTAGTTATTATACATGTATGTCTAATACTAGTATATTAATTTTACCCGATTTATATCGTATCTGTACATTTCCTCAATGTGGAGGTAGTCATTGGTCACATGGTGTGGATGTCGTACATGTCATTTCATGGTGCTATTAATTTGTATGCAGTCGAAAATTTATTGGTGTTTGTTAACGATAATTTTCGAGCATTAATGTGAATATTTTTGGAGTAGATGGCTATTGTGTGGGCAATAGGAAGACATCATAATAATATTGACATACGTTGTCATAATTAAGAGATTATTTTGAAACAAATGTATCAAAAATTGCGACAAATACATGGCAATTTCCAACCATTTCCAATCAATTTTGAATTGAAGACGATTTTCAACACTCACATTAGGATTTATTCCATAAAGCATCCTTCATGAGTCTGAATATTTTCAAGAATTAATATTTCTCAATTGATATTTTTGTCAGCGAACTTCTTGATAACTGTGTTCCTGTTCTTGTTATAGCAAGAGACAAGGCATTTTTTTGAATAAGAGAAACATGTTCATACCTTATCTTTTCATTGAAAATGTGTGGTCACTCGCGTTTATTTTTTCTGTAGTAACATAACAGAGACTTGGCCATTCTTTTGTATGAATTTTCTATTTATAGTCATTTTTCAACAGTAAACTGATATACCAAAAAGATACCATACAATAGCTTAGCCCAACACATATCTTTCAATCCACGTTCAACTAGTTTCAGTGTGCACTACTAACTTAAGTAGTGGTGAAAATGTTAATTTTTTATTCACTGCGAGATCACGCGTTATGCGTGAAATCAAACGTAAAGACAGGCTAAACGTGGATCATAGCCATCGCCAAAACATCGATTCGATGTTGGAAGTATTTTTAATAATAATATGCTATACACATTCGATGGTGGTCAACATGAATGAAGTACGAGTAACTCGACGCAATATTCCCCTCTCTAAGATCAGCATCATTTCGATATTAAGCTGTAAAACATGCTATACAACGCATGTGGCATGAAATTAACGAGTTGCAACACAGTCAAAGGTCCTTTGATTAATAAGATATATTATATATATGTATATTATATGTATAGCTCATGGAGTAATTTCCAATAAAAAGGATTATTACTACACACCCGATAGAATTACTTAAATTCTCACGAATTCTTTCCGAGAATCGCTGAGGCAAACTGACTTTAGTGGACGCAAATGTGAGAAACGTTTTAATACTAGTCATCCACGTTGAGAATTAGTTTTATCAACTTATGTATAGCTAGTTCGCATGACATAAGGTTTGTTAACAGTATTGCAACACATCGTACAGAATAATTTGCATATGATACGCAAATCAATAATTTGCATATAATACGCAAATCCTTACAGTCATAATGGTTACTTTGATTTGGCGAACGATGAGATATATGCACTGACTGGGTGTTGGAGGGGGTAGCCATAGCATGGCTGGGGTTTGTAGTGTGCCTGCAATACGGGCTACACATAATGCTAGTATTACTTAGATCTCATGTAATGTACATAAAAGTGGCACAGGGGGAATTTTATCAAATGGGTATTCCCGTGCATCTGACGTAAATGGTGCCATTATGCTGTATATCCTCGTATGTGGTACAAAACTTATCAGACAGTTGACTAATATACTGCCTATTATATCATGGCATCATTATATGATGACATTACTCCATTTAGTGATCTTTCGGCAATTTCATGTCAAACGTATCACGACCTAAATGTCGTACTAATGAGGTATAGTGCATTCCTTCCGGTGAATCAGGAGAAGTTTCATTAATTGTCAACTGATTTACCTCAATTATTAACATAGACATCTAATGCAAGAAACAGGGATGCATAGTCCAATTGGTTTGATCATGCGTAGTTCTGCTTCTTTTTTAGAGTGTGCAGGTTATCGCCTTAATACACGTAATAACCACTGTGGTCCGTGGCTAATGACGGCCAAGTGCATTTCTGGAATCTAACATGTTGGTTTCCGTCCTAATTTCAACTGATGAATAGGCGGCAAGTAATCACAATTTAAAGTTTAGCTGTAGTTTTCAAAATTATGCCTGTGGTGGTAAAATCGCCCTTTAAAAAATAGGATTTTGAAATGAACAACGGAAATCAAAATCCTATTTTCAATTTGAGGCTGTTCATTGTATTGCATTAAGGCATGCGAAATCAACAATGCATCCAGTCAGTTATCTTCCCACGCTTCGTCTACAAGATGATCTCGTGGGTGACCTGCAATGTACAATATGGAACAGTAACATTTTTTATTGTCTTTAGCAAAATGAACAACGGAAATCAAAATCCTATTTTCAATTTCAGGCTGTTCATTGTATTGCATTAAGGCATGCGAAATCAACAATGCATCCAGTCAGTTATCTTCCCACGCTTCGTCTACAAGATGATCTCGTGGGTGACCTGCAATGTACAATATGGAACAGTAACATTTGTTATTGTCTTTAGCAAAACACATAACTTTCTAAAAGTTTGTTTGACGTAAGAAGTACAGAAAGTGCATTTCAGGACACTAAGCGGTTAACTATTAGGATGCCGAGTAGAGTGATTTAATGACCCATATATAACTGGCTAATTAGTACTCACTGAAAGACAGCTAAAATGATAATGTACATTTCAGCAACGTTATGTTGCATTCCAGATTGATTGTGCCAATTTTCAAAAGACCGACTAAGAATTGACTTGTTTTAATCTATCAATTGATTTCACAATCTTTTAAGTAATCATTATTCTCTGTACATGGATATATCACTTTGACGGTGAGCTAATGTTATGGTTTATACACTACAAACTAAGCAAATAATTCTTCTTCCCTTCGACAAGCCTGACCAGCCAGTCGAAATAAATGAATAGATTTGAACACGTTTGAAAATGTTCAATACAACAGAGGCGCTTGTTTAGGGTGTTTAATCCAATAACAAAATTCACAATCAGATTCTTGACAAGAATGTGGGAGTTTTTAAAAAAATCATAGATATTCGTCATCCTTTACAATAGTAGTATAATCCAAGAAAAGACGTCGGGAGAATTGGAAATGTAAACATAGCAACGTGATATTACCAGCGATGTTGTAGTGTATTTCTTTGTGTGAGCATGTTATTATAAGGTTATAAGCGGTACGCCTGGGTGTTTGGTAGGAGATATAACCTCTCCGGGTAAATTAGCATATGTGGGGCAAAAACTAACCTCGCTTATGCTCAGTCATTACCTCCAGTCAAATATACTAATTTTTCCCAGAGAGGTCTTACGATAAGTAATGTCCCTGACCCACTTGCAGTTTTCTATCTAGATGAAACGTTTCATGTGTAATGATTTACATCTCTATGGGTTATGTTGCGAAAAACAGCTCTGAACTGTAGTTTCTGATTTACAGGTGTTTGAACTGAGTCAGGAGTGAAATGAAGCCAGTTGAGTGTCGCGCAGTGATCCGGTTTTTGTATTTGAAAGGTCGCACACCAAAGGAGAATTTTGATTAAATGAAAGAAACTTATGGTGATGATGTCCCATCATATAGCCTTGTAAAACGCTGGCATCGTGAGTTCAAACATGGCCGGAAGTCTGTGGAAACAGCTCCCAGACCTGGTCGTCCCTATTCTGCCATTGATGAGGCATTTGTGCGTCAGTACAGGGTCTGTGGAAACTATCATTCATGACAATTTGCATATGCATAAGGTGTCTGTCAGATGGATTCTCAGGTTGCTCACACCTTTCCAGAAGCAAGAACGCGTCGAGTGATGAATTTGGAGATGTACCAAGAAGATGAGTCAAAGTTTTTCAAAATATTGATTACACAGGATGAAACTTGGGTCCATCACTATGATCCAGAGATCAAAGATCAGTCAATGCAGTGAAAGCACTTGGACTCACCACCTCCAAAGAAGGCAAGGGTGCAGCTCGCCGCTGGCAAGATCATGCTCACAGTCTTCTGGGACCAGGACGGAGTAGTGATGACAGAGTTTCTGGCAAAGGGAACCACAATTACAGGAGCCTATTACGCTTCGCTTTTGATGAAATTAAGAGAAGCTATCAAAATCAAGAGGCGGGGCAAGATCAGCAAAGGTATCCTCCTCTTGCAGGACAACGCTCCGGTCCACAACACGCATGTCGCCAGATCAGAAGCACGGGCGTGTGGCTATGAAATCCTCCCCATCCCCTTACTCTCCTGACCTTGTACCCTCTGACTGTCATCTCTTCCCAGCCATGAAGTTGTTTTTGAAAGGAAAGCGTTTCCCAGATGATACGGCCTTGATAACTGAAGTTACGACGTGGTTGGAAGACCAACCTGGGGTGTTCTACAAAAACGGTGTCCATTAAACGATGGGAGAAATGCATAACTCTGGGTAGTTCCTATATAGAGAAAGACTAATAACTGTGCCAAGTTTCATTAATCTCCTGCTATGGGAAATGGGTTAGGGGCATTACTTATTGAACGGCCCTCGTATACCCGCTACCAAATTGTAATGTGGCTCAAAGGGGAATTTCGGGGGTTACACGCTTCTGCAGTGTAGGGATACCATACGACCTTATAACGGAACACTGAAGTCATTCACACACCCACGTAGTCAGACACAGTCAGTTTCTGGAGTTGAGCTTCGATGTTCTTTAATATTAAGACTCGGGAGACACCCCTTGCTAGGTTATCGCAACCTTCTGTCCAGACCTGCACCTGGTATGACGTCCCTGTAATGTGGCTCAAAGGGGAATTTCAGGGATTACTCGCTTCTGCAGTGTAGGGATACCATAAGACCTTATAACGGAACACTGAAGTCATTCACACACCCACTTAGTCAGACACAGTCAGTTTCTGGAGTTGAGCTTCGATGTTCTTTAATATTAAGACACGTGAGACACCCCTTGCTAGGTTATCGCAACCTTCTGTCCAGACCTGCACCTGGTATGACGTCCCAACGTCTCCTCATTCAATTTCCCCCTCCCCATTTAAGCGTTGGCGAGAAGTCAGTTCACACCTGCTGGCACATGAATTCACACTACGTGGACAAATATTAATGCAGGAACAAAGAAATTTGAGTCGGCGTGGGTTCCCACGCCTGCTTCCGTTTTCGCAGTGTGGTGTTAAAATGCCAGCATGATGCAAACATGACAAAATATCTTCATGTCGTTTATACCCTCTAATTATAATATATTAAATACTAGTATGTTTCATGTTAGCATGTGTCCGACTTGCATATTAAGTAGTGTATCATTTATTTTTTTCAAAATAAAATAGTTCTATTGATCTTAATTTTTGAAATATATTTTTTGTTATGTACGTTACATATTCAGTAGATAAACATTAAAACATTGAATTCCTGAATGAACACTTTCATTACTTTCCTGACATAAGTGAGGACTGACATATAGTGACACGACTTGACACTCATTCACAAATCAGTCCCACAGTATGACACAAAGAGTTGTCCCAATCATTATATTCTATTAAAGAACATTATTATTCTGAATTACCGAAACAAACATACTAACGGACATGATAAGTTCCACCAAAAAAAAAAAAAAAACAGAGCAATTGTACTTTCTCTGCGTTTTTGTTATTTTGTATTATAAAATCACTATACAAACAACAGTCCAATTACTTCAGTTTATTCTCAAACCCATTTAACATACTTGTATTTTCTAATTGCCAATTGTATCTCATTAATGTAAAATTTTATGAGAGCTGAGTGATGTATTTTTTGCGAGTAGACGTTTCTTTCAGTACACAATGTCGAGAATAATTAGAAAAGTAACACCTTGTGCGACCTACACAATAATATGACGTCATCGCTGAAAATGAAGCTACGCTAATACATTATACCTGCGTTGCTGCTTTACTGTCGGTTTCTATGGTGATTGATCAGGTGGTTTCTAGGATTGTTCGTGTTGCTATGTTGACCACTATTGTATATATATAGATATATATAATTAATATTCAAACAATAATGATAAATAGTATTCACCCTGTGTGACGTTATCTGTTGCTTAGAGACAGAACTCTCCTTGATCCAAAGCATCTTCAACACGCATACGTGCATACTAAATACAATATACAATTCATTATATATTATATCAGGGGTATTCGTGAGAATTATCTAGTTAGAAGCGGTGATAAAGTGTATTCTACTGTGTACATAATAGGTAAATGTTTTCTTGTTATTTTACTACATATCTCGAATTTATGTGATGCGTGGAAATAAAAGTGAAAAATTACATAATGTATATATATATGAGGTAATAGAGGAATTAATACACAACTACATGAATATTGAAACTCGACAGCACTGTTTCGTAAGGTACAAGTACCTAACTCATCAGAAGCTTTATGTTTAATATTAAACATAAAGCTCCTGATGAGTGAGGTACTTTGGAATAATCGACTCCCACATCTAGACTATATTCTGCTCCTTGGTTACACTTGTCGAGCACTCTACGATTACCCGACATGAAGAAATTCAACCCCCGCTACTCCACCAAGAACATCCCTATACCTTCGCAAAGAGACTACCTACACCGACTAATCGAGAAAATGGAACACTTTCTGCGTAGAATGCGATGGAAAGCTCACTTCTTTCTGAACCCTAATTGATCCTCGTCCAGTAAACAGACCTTCGGTTTTAATTCCACAAAAAAAAACCGCCACATATAGAAGAGTTAAATAAATTCGAAGATGGAATGCTGAGCATCATAACATCCACCAAGTTTAAACCCGTGAGTAATGTTTTTCTCAAAAAACTTAACAACGATGTTGACGCTATTTTAAATGTTTTCCATGTTATTCTGTGCTCAATATTTTTTTCTTTGAGTGACCAAACATGTTTACTTAGTTCTGTCGTATTTCTAGAGGCCTGATTACGAAATTAGGCAGTGTGGTTTGTGTACCTTGTTTTGAATTCATTTCCAGTGAGACCGACGTACGTTTCGCTAGTTTGTTTGTCTAAGCGCGTAACTTCCGCTTGGTATATCACGCCGGACTGCAAACTTTGACTTTGATGGTATTTCGGTTGAATATTTTCCTGAGATTATTGCCAGTCGGGAAGCACTTATTAATTAAATCCAGGAATCGCTTGCCGATACTGTTGCGGACGTTGCAGCTATATGGTGGGTTGTACCAAAGGACATTATTAATGCGTGGCCGGTTTTTTTACCCTTCTCCGTGGGGGGGGGGGGGGGCTCAAACTTTAATTGGTGGTTGTAGCCGCTTTCACGTAGAGCTCTTTGGTAGGGTGGCGCCGCGGTGTCAAACATCTTTTTATCTGACGATATAGATGATAATCGCCTGTTAATCCCGGCCGTGATGTTCTTTGTGATGGCGGGTGGGTGGTTACTTTCCTTGTGCACGTATACCAAGTTGGCGTTGGCCTTTGTAAAAGGGCTGTATGAGCCCTCAACGAAGTTTAGCGTGACATCAAGGAAGTTGGCTATTTTCTTATTCGCTTCGATCGCGATCTTCAGACCGTGGTTTTTGAATACGCGACAGATATCTTTTTTGATCTGTTCAGTCTCTTTGGGTGTGGCGTCTAAGGCGACTAAACAGTTATCTCTGTAGAGACCGATCCGGATGTTCTTCCCTAACCGTGCTCTAAGTTGTGATAGTAGGAAGCAGCCCACAAGTTCACAGGCCCAGTCTCTAGATCCGCGCCGTCAAAACTTCCCATCGTGACATCAAACGTGTTCATTGGAGCCCTTCTTTTGCCACGGTGATTGATTGTGGATCAACAATGTTTGTTTGGCGTGAGAGATGATGTTTATTTCTTCGTCCGGGATGTTATCATAAGCTGAGGCGAAACGCAACGCTTTGCTCAGTAGATCTTCGCTTATGGATGGGTAGAGTTCCACAACGTCAAAACAAATAAAGTTATAGCATGCCTTGTTATCGATATTATCAAACCATTTGATTACGGAAGACGCATTTTTCCACTGGTCGATACCAGTGGCTCTGATGATCTTTTTGTTTATTCAGTCCAAGATTTGTTTGCTTATTTTCCCTATTTCAGATTTCGATGGATTAATTAGTCTGCACGATAGGTTATTCGCGAAGTTTGGTTTGTGGTCTTTTAAAGTTATATAAGCATCCTCCTTCGCACTGACGTTTATTCGGTCGTCAATTTCCAATGACTGGGCGATTTTCTTATCAATTTGCGTGATTTTAGCAGCGGTAGCGTCGGTAGATATTTTGTATGATTTCGTCACGTTCTTCCCTAGGAGTTTACTATAAGCAGACTTTTCCATTTTATAAAAGTTCGTGGTTTTATCAGCTGGAATTAACAGTTTTTTCTCATTTAAAATAGCGTCAACATCGTTGTTAAGTTTTTTGAGAAAAACATTACTCACGGGTTTAAACTTGGTGGATGTTATGATGCTCAGCATTCCTTCTTCGAATTTATTTAACTCTTCTATATGTGGCGGTGTTTTTGTGGAATTAAAACCGAAGGTCTGTTTACTGGACGAGGATCGATTCGGGTTCAGAAAGAAGTGAGCTTTCCATCGCATTCTACGCAAGAAGTGTTTCATTTTCTCGATTAGTCGGTGTAGGTAGTCTCTTTGCGAAGGTATAGGGATGTTCTTGGTGGAGTAGCTGGGGTTGAATTTCTTCATGTCGGGTAATCGTAGAGTGCTCGACAAGTGTAACCAAGGAGCGGAATAAAGTCTAGATGTGGGAGTCGATTATTCCAAAGTACTAGTACCTCACTCATCACCCCTGATGAGTGAGGTACTTGTACCTTACGAAACAGTGCTGTCGAGTTTCAATATTCATGTAGTTGTGAATTAATTCCTCTATTACCGCATTTATCCGCTCTACATATATATATCATTTTTTATCTTGTGTAAAACACTATTCTTTTAGAATAGTAAAGCACGATAGTCCGATTGTCCGCTATGGTATCGCATCGCTATGAACAGCGATTTGTCTGTTTTACTAAATGACACCATGAAATAGGTTGTTGTTTTAGTAGTGTCATCTGAGACAGTGAGACGTTGCACTTGTAAAATCTGCTGAGATATTGTTACACATTAGAAATTTCCTGAATTTGCATTTTAAATAAATGTACTTAGATCCCATTTATACGCCATATTGTCAGATTGTCTCGCCACAGGTCGCTTCGTAATGTCGTCTGAAAAAACGATTAATCGTCAGAAATGGCGTCTATGAAAAGGAACGTTACATTTTCTTGATAGATTTGTACACAGGTCAATGGAACATGTATATAACATTATTTTACTTTTATTATGTATATATTCATTAATGATAGTGGCATGAAAATGAAGTTACTTGTTCGATTTGATATCTATGATGAAATTAATCATTGCAAGTGATTCATTTGTTTTCAAAGATTCACTGTATTTGCTACACAGTGATTAGCGAAATTACCCCATCAGTCTCCCAATGTGGCCGTTCGTGTTGCCTGCATTGCCTAGTGTGTCGCCCGATAACCTACATCATGGAACGCGTTGCGTAACTCGCTCTTTATTGTTAATTGCATTGGCGCATTTCCTTTCATACTGAATAAATAAATATGTAAGTTTCACGTTTTATCTTGTCAATAAGTGATACAAATGAATGAATAAACACACTTACAATCATTTGTAGCATTCGTCATCTCCGCCAAGTAGGTTATGCTTTTGTCCGTGTTGTTTTCTTTCTTTGTCTGAGTGTTCGATTTGTAGGCACTTTTTGCTTTTTGTTACTGTGCCGTGAAACTATCGCTAACTCCTAAGGGACACGTCTCAAAACAATTCGATAACCCATCGGGACAGGTTTTGCATTAGCCAAGCAGTAGAAAGCGTTACGAATAGTGGCCACCAAAAATGAACCACGAATATTCGTTATCCTGTTACACTGTTTACATCTTTGATCTTTTGATGTTCGCATCGCATAGATATGTGCCGTTATGTTTATTTCATTAGTGATTCACCATCAAAATTAGGGGGTAGACTTTTTGCAAATCATAATGTATGGAAAAGTTTAAAAGAAAAAAAAAGAAAAGAAAAACAATATCATCCTGATTGGTCACGGATTTATTATATTCAACGGATATTTTCAGGAATTCGTTATCACCCAATACATCAAAAATAGCGTGTGTTTTATGGATTTCGATATCAATTGTGGAATTGTGGATAATGATAATTTATTGAAACTTGCAAAACATACGCAGTCAGTGATCAACGCGGTTCATCTAAAATTTTAGTATGTCATTATAATATCTGTTTTGTATAGCGTGCTGGGTGGTCTAGCTTATACACATGGTGTATATCGTCACGTCCTACATGCTAGGCCGTATGCGCCTAGTTCAACTACGAGTATGTGTTGTGTTAATGTCACCTACCATGGTAACAAATATTGATTGGTGCATAGCCCGTGCGTGGTATCCAGCACACTAGAGGGCGCTATATTTCAAACAACGAGTATCCTCGAGGGCGGAGCTACGTCACGGACGTTCTACGTTGCTAAGACGCGCACCACTGTACCACGTATTTCTATGGGCTTTGTGCGCGCTGCTGTGGAACGCCGGTGGAGCCGGTGAAAACTCGAGAAAACAACACAAACTCAACTTTGAAGTAATCCTTAACAACCAAATTCATATATGTTACACACGTAGGACTAATCTTGTTACACTGTTCAGGGGAATCTCAACAACCATCGCAAAGTACCGTTTTCTGCGAGTTTTTGGCCTTTGTTTTCACCGCGAGGGTTGTCAGGCGGTAGAAAATGCCCGGATGTCCGCCCCCGAGGATACTAGTATTTCTTTACAGTGCATGGTGAGACTGATTCTAAGACATATTCAATCGTACAACACATACACTATAGTAAATCTGAGCACATTGCGTCGTCGAGGCCGAACAACTCGTTTACGACATAAATTGTTCGTAATCAGTTCTAAAAGGCAATTTTAATCAAATCCAAAATTTTCGATACTGACTCTGTTACTGCATATGTGCCAGTTTTCAAGACATTTCGTAATCTTGTTTCTCGTACAATTGCTCGGTTACTCCATTTTTGTCATGTTGGTATCTTTATAACAAGAGCCCATAACAATGCAAGATAAACGAAGATGATATATTTCTTAAATTTGGACCGAACCTTCTTAATATCGCAATTTCGTAACCGTAATTTGGGTCAAAGATAATACCAGTAATGTATTGTCGTAATATTCGGCAGGCTTCAATCTTTCGACTTGCCATGACAGAGAGTTGCCGGACTGGACTCAATAGAAACGAAAGTTTGTATGTACTAGTAAGTTGAGGGCGGTGTTAACACCACGCACTCAGCTACACTAACCTTAACGACGTGTGAATAATTATGGGGCAAAACTCGATAATACAGAAACACACATTAAGATACGTTATCATTCAAGTTAATCGTATCAGTTACTATGTCGAGATGTTATTTGCTAAGCAGCTCACATACCGGATATTGGTTCAGTGTTATCGTCTTAACACGGTGTATGATGTCTGCAACCTTATACCTCGTTAGTGTAACGTGTTTTATATAATAACATCCAGAGTTCTCTCCAGCGACGACATCTGCATACTGGACTAATTATTATAATTATTCAATGTGAACATATTTGGTCAATCAGTCAATCAGTCTCGGGGTGTTCCAATCATTTTGAGCCCATGTTTAATATTTTTACCGATTTTACAAAATGTGGACATTTTTGGCGTTCAGTTTTCAACTGGCTGCAGAACAGCCCCAAATAGTCAACTATGGAGGCGGAAGTAATGGATACTGCAATCTTCCCCCTCTGGCGGTCCAGTGAACCCTCTTGATGGGAAACACTGATAAGTGCGTGAGACCATTTAGAATTGTCTTATACATCTCAAGAATGACAGAATAGTTTAGCTTGAAGAACTTTTTAGCGATTGCCTCGGACTTACTCTCCATCTGTTCTCCACTTGTGTGGACGTTATCTTCGCGCTGAAATGGCCATTTAATCGATATAATTTGCTTTTCAGTGTGTATTATTTATTGCGACTGTGCAGTACAAGTGCTGTATCGGGAAATTTAATCAAGGAATGATTGCGATATTGTCCATAATGGTTTGCGCCCGTTTCTGAACTTTGTGAGAAAGTTTTCACTAAATGTCACCATATTCAGACACTAAAAGGGATAAGTATACTCCCACTGTATGTGTTCATACTTCGCGTCGGGGGGGGGGGGGCAATACATAGAACTTGCCTAATGAGGACGTACCCCTGAAATGGGTCTCGTTTTTTTGATTTTAGGTATAAGAATCGGTCTTATTTCTGGTCAAGATAGGTATAAATATCGATAATGACTGAGGTGTTTTGTATGGTCAAAATACATATTTAATAAATCAATATACAATGCAACTGTTGGCTTACATGTGTTTGTATTGGAGATGCTCTTCTAATAGAGCAAATACGGTAACTGTTTTATTTGGAATAAACAGTGATGACAGAAATGGTACTTTGGTATAAATATGGGTATAGATTTTGCCACTATCCAAGTATAAAAATGGTCACACTTTTGAGCACTCAGGGACACCTTCCTACCCAGTAATGTATCAACTGCCTCTCCGGGACTTCGCTGTTTCCATGCAATGTCATCATCATATGATAAATCGACTAATGTCAGAAAATACAAGCTTAGCCATAGAGGGCGCTACTATGAATATGAAAAGACGGTGGCACTAGTACAGATTTGACCATTTAATCTTGTGATTAAAACAACATTATCGGGTCATTTGATTAATAACACAGGTGTGTGAGTGAAGCCGTTGGTTTATAAATTTTTTATATAGAATCTTCGTCACAAATGTTTTTGGCTGACTATTAGTTGGCGTTATTGTTATTATGTTTGTTTTTTTCTCTTGAATTAAGCTAGCCGTTCTCTACTAATGTTCGTAGAAAAATTAAAATAAACTTTGTCACGTAACTTCTGGAAAAAACAAATTATTTTAAGCATATATCAATTTAACCTGCTCATTCTATTATATTGACAGTTCATCTCACTGACCAGATCGTTTACATATGTTCCACATATTTGTGACTTTTTGTGTTGGATCCACTCAATTCAAGAGTGAAAATGATAATGCACTAGTATATTATGACACAAAAGTAGCTGGATTTGGGCATGGTGAATCATAACTTGGTATTGTTGTTCGTCCAGTATTTTATATCCGTCTCTGTAAATTTCTGTTTCGCAACTCTTAACAAGTAACTCATGCCATTTGAAAATAAATATTGCATTAGCAAAGAACCTGACGAAGCGAAGAATCGCATTTTCGATCCAAAATGATAAATAATGTCCGATAGAAAATGTTTGACACAGAGTCAGAGAAATACAACTATATCAGCTCTCTGCTGTTACCGATTGTTCATTCCAATTCAACATTATCGACACTCGTGTACAACGTGTGTATAGTGAACATTCCCATCGAAACAACCATTTTTCCTGTTTTCATAAAATTTCATTTTACCAGAAAACCTTTCATCTCCGCCCGTATTTTTTTTTCAAGAACAATTTTGTTCATTTAATAAAAGGTGATAGATTATAATACACTCACTGGTTTGCAAGAGTCAACGCATGTGCGTTGAAACGTGAATTCCATCAACGTGCCCTTTGAGTGTCTCTGAGGTCTCTGGGTATACACAGTGTCGGTAAATTTATAGAGCAGAATGAATAAAACGTTCGTGCTAGACAAGTTCCTTTTTACGTACCTTATTGACGTTATAGAAATCCACAAACGAAAATGGCTACCACTTGAGACGACGCCTCCACAGGCGTGAATAGGTTAATGCACGCGATTTTTTTAACACACTCACGAAAAAAAATCTCTCAAATAGCGCCCCCACAGGCATAAAAAGGTTAACGCACGCGTTTTTTTTGCGCACACGAAAAAAAAATCTATTCAAAATAGCGCCCCCACGGGCGTAAATAAGTTAATGCACGCGTTTTTTTTCTTTTTACACACACGAAATTTTCATTCGACCTCACACACGCCATTTTTAAAAACACACACGTCATTTTTAACACACACGTCGTTTTTAACACACACGTCATTTTAAAATTTAAAATTTCTATAACGTCAATAAGGAAATTAAAATGGAACGTTTTATTCATTTTGCCCTATAAATTTACCGACACTGTGTATACCTCAGAGACCTGGTGATTTATTCGTGTGGTTGGTTGCTGAAGACAATGCGTGGACGTCTGGTACAATGGGGCAGAACAAAGTACTCGTACTGGTCTCACAGGCGCTCGGAACGTTTCTTGGATAATAAAAAAATGACCTAAAGTAGGGTCGGCATAGTTAATCAGTCGCCGGTACATTCGCCTACTACTCATATGATAACACAAGGTAGGAAAGCGTTCACACCATGACACCGAAATTGTCCGAAAATAACACGATTTTCAAAATTGTATTTCGATCCACTTCACACAACTCAAGCATGATATCGGTAGAAACAATCGATCGACTGTTATTATATCAGTGGTAGGCAAATGTACCGGCGACTGACTAAATATTCCGAGCCTACTTTAGGTCATTTTTTATTATCCAAGAAACGTTCCGAGCGCCTGTGAGACCAGTATGAGTATTGTGTTCTGCCCCATTGTACCAGACGTCCAACCACACGAATAAATAACCAGGTCTCTGAGGTATACACAGTGTCGGTAAATTTATAGGACAAAATGAATAAAACGTTCGTGCTAGACAAGTTCCTTTTTACATATCTTATTGACGTTATAGAAATCCACAAACGAAAATGGCTACCACTTGAGACGACGCCTCCACAGGCGTTAATAGGTTAATGCACGCGATTTTTTTAACACACACATGAAATAAATCTCTCAAATAGCGCCCCCACAGGCGTAAAAAGGTTAACGCACGCGTTTTTTTGCACACACACACGGAAAAAAATCATTCAAAACAGCGCCTCCACAGGCGTAAATAAGTTAATGCACGCGTTTTTTTTTTTTCTTTTTACACACACGAAATTTTCATTCGACCTCACACACGGCATTTTTAAAAACACACAAGTAATTTTTTAACACTCACGTCGTTTTTAACACACACGTCATTTTTAAAAACACACACGTCATTTTTAAACACACACGTCATTTTTAAACACACGCCATTTTTAAAAACACACACGTCATTTTTTAACACGCACGTCGTTTTTAAACACACGCCATTTTTAAAAACACACACGTCGTTTTTTTTACACGCACGTCGTTTTTAAACACATGCCATTTTTAAAAAATCACACGTCGTTTTTAAACACACGCCATTTTTAAAAACACACACGTCGATTTTAAACACACGCCATTTTTAAAAACACACACGTCATTTTTAAAACACACGTTTTTTAAAACACCCACGCCATTTAATATACACACATGATTTTTTTAAAGCACATACCATTAAAACGCACAGTCACGCCGTTTTTTTAAAAATGCACACATCATTTTAAAATACACACGCCACGGCCTCCAAAACATACGTAATTTTGAATTATTAGTACGTTTTCTTCTAGTATACACAAAATAATAAATTTACATTCCGCGCCTCGTATTACACACATGATTTTTTTAAAAGCACATACCATTAAAACGCACAGTCACGCCGTTTTTTTATAATGCACACATCATTTTAAAACACACACGCCACGGCCTCCAATACGTACGTAATTTTAAATTATTAGCACGTTTTCTTCTAGTATAATAATAAATTTACATTCCGCGCCTCGTATGAGTGTTAGGGATCGACTATTTGAAATCATGAGGTGGCTAGAAGATCTGTTGGAACAGAAAGTTGTAGACTAGACACCGAGAGCAACAATTGCACCGGGGGGGGGGGCACTTAATGCAAATCGTATTATAGGGACGTGTCGCCCTTTGGGGTCTTAATTTTTTGCTGTTTGGGTCTAGAATGGGGGTATAGATTTGCTTGCCTTTTGGTCCAATATCAGTTTGCCGGTCTAGAATGGGGTCTGTTTTTCCACTTTCCATGTATTTACTCACGTTTTAGTATTTTTATTGGTTTTTATTGGCATATTTTCACGTAGCGAATCGCCTTAACCGGGCGCAGAAGTCTGCAACTTTAGGCCACCATTTATCCCGTGAATGAGCCCCACAATGCAGGTGACTTGTCTGATATCAAAATTACTGAAAAACAAAGTACACATGTACTATTTTTAAAATATTTCAATTCTGTTCATGATACCTGGTATGCTATATGAGCATTAAATTTAGTTTATCAAATTATCAAAGCTGTACATATGATTCTAGCATGGCATTATGACAGTGGTACATTACAGCTTTGTGCAGTGTACTACTTGATGTTGGGCCATAATAGTAAACATAATCAGTAAACAATAAAAAATATACTATGAATGTCCACTAATGTTGACCTTGAGTTTACTGATCATTTCCTAGTCCTCCTTTCAGTCTCTGATCTCTTTGTCAAACAACTAACTTTAAAATGCTGTGTGTTAAAAAGTAAGTGCACTCTATTTGTTCTTATTTCCCTTGGATTGATCATTCATTCATTCAGATTGACGAGACCGGATGATGAGAAAATTCAACCTATAACTGAATAAATTTAGTGACAATTTGGTCTCTGATGGGATATACAAAATCACTATTTAGTCTATAATGGGGTATGGTTTTTGAGGCGAAAATGGTCTACGATGGGGTTTTGGTTTTTTTTCCCGGCCGCACACCCCTACCAAAGTGAAAGGCCAGTGCCCCCGGGCAATTGCATGCCGCAGGAAAAATGGAGGTACATTGAAGAAAAAAAAATATAAGGACAAAATTCTTGCAGCCACCACATAATTTCAAATGTGTGCCCCATTAATGGATAGCATAAACGAGGGACGTAAGCTGATACTTCATGTATATACTGTACGAAGAATGCTACGTATGTCCCCGGTTCTAGTTGATATGAACACGAGTTGTGATTGGTTTCCCATTAAGTCGAAGATCGATACTTTTGTATTATATTATAATAAATAATTATCATTTTTTTCTAGCCTGCGGTGGCGTATCTTCACCTTGTGAACTCTGAAATGAGGTCACCATGACGTCATGTTTTAGTATGACTGCAAACACACTACAGACGTGCTTCCGTCAACGTACATTCGTTATTTTGCGCAGTGTTCGAAGTGTTATCAAGTTATTCCAATTTGTTGGTCGCCTACAACTGTGATAGTTGTAATTCTTCGCTGGATGAGACGGCGAGGTAGGTGGGAAATAGTGTTTGGTTGAGAAAAACGTAAATTCTCCGAGTATGTTGACGTTTCGTGAATGAGGTTACAAGAACACTGTACACCTCGGCGTGTCAGCGTTGCAATGCTACGTAAGTGGATATGCCAGCTTTGCTGTCATTATTTTCTCGGCCACGCAGAATGAATACCACATTCCATAGCTTGTCATTTGATAAAACGGCACGCTTCACTGGCGCTTGCAGAACCTTAGCCACGAGATTGCTGTTTCGATCGTACGTTTTTCAATTCTGTGACGAGATACTTTGGTTATTTGCCTGGGTCTGACTGGTACTTTGGATATTTTGAGCGGCACTTCCGGGTGCTTTTGGCCTCAGCGACGTTTGAACATTTGAACCTTGAACGGGCGCCGACATCACGGTAAACACATTACTCAGTCTGACCTATATACAGTTTTCCGTGGCCTTATCGTAAGAATGGAACATTGAAGCATATGTGTTATCCTGTTGTTTACGTATACCGTTATATATATTGTATTTCAGTGCCATACAGCTTACATACGGGAAGGTACGATAGCGTATGTAAACAGTAATGCTCAGCAGGTGCATTGTTGCCAGCAACATCCCAAGAAACGCCACGGCTGCTCGTCTCAGAGCCTACTTCCAGGAAAAACAAAATGGCGGTGGTGATGTGACTAATATAGTTTATCCACTGGAGTTTGAAGACAGCGATACCGCCGTCGTCACGTTCTCTGACGAAAATAGTAAGATATATTTACATGTATAACGTGTTGTCATGCGAATAGAATGGCAGACTGTCTCGTAGTGAAATAATAACAGTATTATAACCAGTTTTATTTAATTGGGACAAGTATCTACACTTGGAGCGTAGCGTGTACTAAATTAAACAAAACTCAAAACCTTGAGCGAAATTATAAATAACTAGCATGATAGCTGTAAGTTTTGACACTAATAATCAAACACGGATGAATAAGACTAGTAGTAAACTTTATGCTGTGTGCAAATCCAAATACTTGGAATTATTTAATTGTTGACTGGGCAATTTCAATGAAATTACGAGGACTTAATTTGGAGGGGTGTTAGTACTGGAATGGAGACTGGATTTGGAATTTTGCAAATTGAGGGGTTATATCAATTTTAAGTTAATGAATTCAAGTTAGGGACAACATCAAATGTTCAATGTACGATAACAAACTTAATTCTTTTATTTTTTTCCCAAACCCCCAACCCCCATCCCTACTGAAACTTAATTGATAAATATGATTGATCATGGCGCCAGATTACATCATTAAATACAAATTGATAATCGGACAGTAGTATGGCATATCAGTTGGTTCCAGGTCAATGCCCTGAAATTGACCTCATTTGAAGCACATATTTACACTCGGACCAAACCATTTTCTCGTCTTGGATGTGTGTTTTTTTTTCCCATTTTTGGCTATTTTTGTCCATGATAGGATAAAAAAAAAACAACTACAAATACTCCATTTTTTTTTTACGTCATTAAAAAATAAAATCGTTTTTGTAGGATGGAAACTTTTTGAGGTCAAAAATAAGTTGTTTATCCGACATCGATCATTTGATGTCGTCCCTTAGTTTCGACAAAATGTGTAGAAAACGTTAACGAATATTTGCCAGTATTGCAATGACGCAATAAACCATAGCTCCTATAACGTAACCAATACATACCAATGTTTCTAAGATTTAACCACTATTCAACTATGTTCCAATAATCACCAATACATTCCAATGTTTCTTTGATTTAACTACTATTCAACCTTGTTCCAATAACATAACCAATACATACCAATGTTGTTCTGATTTAACTGCTATTCAACTATGTTCCAATAACGTAACCAATACATACCAATGTTTCTTTGATTTAACTACTATTCAACTATGTTCCAATAATGTAACAATACATACCAATGTTGTTCTGCTTTAACTGCTATTCAACTATGTTCCAATAACGTAACCAATACATACCAATGTTTCTATGATTTAACTGCTATTCAACTATGTTCCAATAACGTAACCAATACATACCAATGTTTCTATGATTTAACTACTATTCAAAAATGTTCCAATAACGTAACCAATACATGCCAATGTTTCTTTGATTTAACTAATATTCAACTATGTTCCAATAACGTAACCAATACATACCAATGTTTCTATGATTTAACTACTATTCAACTATTTCCAATAACGTAACCAATACATACCAATGTTTCTTTGATTTAACTACTATTCAACTATGTTCCAATAACGTAACCAATACATACCAATATTTCTATGATTTAACTACTATTCAACTATGTACCAATAACGTAACTGATACATACCAATGTTCCTATGATTTAACTACTATTCAACTATGTTCCAATGACGTAACCAATACATACCAATGTTTCTATGATTTAACTACTATTCAACTATGTTCCAATAACGTAACCAATACATACCAATGTTGCTATGATTTAACTATTATTCAACTATGTTCCAATAACGTAACCAATACATACCAATGTTTCTATGATTTAACTATTATTCAACTATGTTCCAATAACATAACCAATACATACCAATGTTGTTCTGATTTAACTGCTATTCAACTATGTTCCAATAACGTAACCAATACATACCAATGTTTCTTTGATTTAACTACTATTCAACTATGTTCCAATAACGTAACCAATACATACCATTGTTTCTATGATTTAACTACTATTCAACCATGTTCCAATAACGTAACCAATACATACCAATGTTGCTATGATTTAACTATTATTCAACTATGTTCCAATAACGTAACCAATACATACCAATATTTCTATGATTTAACTATTATTCAACTATGTTCCAATAACGTAACCAATACATACCAATGTTTCTATGATTTAACTATTATTCAACTATGTTCCAATAACGTAACCAATACATACCAATATTTCCATGATTTAACTATTATTCAACTATGTTCCAATAACGTAACCATTACATACCAATGTTTCTATGATTTAACTATTATTCAACTATGTTCCAATAACGTAACCAATACATACCAAGGTTTCTTTGATTTAACTACTATTCAACTATGTTCCAATAACGTAACCAATACATACCAATGTTGTTCTGATTTAACTGCTATTCAACTATGTTCCAATAACGTAACCTATACATACCAATATTTCTATGATTTAACTACTATTCAACTATTATCCAATAACATAACTAATATTTTTTTATTGACGCAAATAACACTTACCAATGTTCAAATGAGGTAACAAGTACCTGTCAATGTTATAACGACAATTCCAATGGCAAGTATACTTCCCGATATTGCGATGACGTAACGAAAACTTACCTGTGTTCTAGTTGACGTAACTAATACTTACCGATGTTTCGATGACGTAACTGATAGTTTCCGGTGTTCCGAAGACGTAATAAGTAATACCTCTTAACTGATACTTACCAATGTTCCATTTCAGAGGTCGATTCTGTTGTGAAAATTACACATGTTTTTCATGGATGTATTCTAAGCGTACGCCCGCTTTTACTTAAAAGCAAGGTAGGTCTATGAACGACAAGATATTATATGAACTGATTTGTGTGTGTGTGACCGGGGTGTACAACTTTCACAAAACATAACATGGTATGATATAGTAAAGTGTTAAAAACATAGGGTCAAGGGATACAGTCCATCTTTTTACCGTCCTCGGTGAATACCAAATATCTCTACCATTCTTCCTGTTAGGGTAGCGGGCAATCTCCCATGCAAAGTTCTCTGTTCTAGCCGCAAAGAACTCTGGAAAGGAAAATGGGTAGCGGGTTTCCAAATCAGCCCCCGTTACGGCTAAGCGTCATTATCTGAGATAATGATCGCAAAATCTCATCGTGGTGGGAACGGTGAATATATGTGACAGTAGTAGGCGGGGGTGGTAGAACACCCTGTCGTGTGCAGCAGTGGTTTATATTTCAGGACATTGTGCCTGCTTCTCGTATATTACTGATCGCGTGATCGCGTCTACGCGTTTTGATCAGCTTCATTGAATAAGAGCGAGAAGAATTCTTTCGTTTCAAAAGTTTTAGTCTTGCTGATTTTTGTGCGTAAAGTAGTTCGGTGACCATAAGTTTTAATCTGGATTTTATGAGAAAACACAAAAACCGCCATACGGTAAAAATATGTCGGTATGTTTTAAAGATATGGAACTTAAAGGGGAGCAGAGGTGTGGCTTTTGACACTCTGTACATGAAATTTGAGATCTATGAATGAATTCTGTCGATAAAAACAACTTATATGTGCTGCGAAATGCCCTAAATATCGGGTATAAAACGGGCTGTGAAGCAGACGACAAACGTCCGCTTTTCCTGGTGTCATTTCGCCTCTAGAGGGATAGTCAAATGACGTCATCAGTGAACACTGATAATTGAACCCATGTCAATCCCATAGAAATGCTACTATGAAATACCTTGTTAACTGACTACTTAAAAGTTGAAACATGGCGAAGTGTTGTGCGTATAAATACCATAACGATTCATGTTAAGTTTCTCGAAATTGCAAATAAAAATCACATTGTTGGTTGCGAGAAATCGGCAGAAAAACTAACTTGAAAATGAAGACACGTACAGCGCTCTAGCTATAGTAAACAGTGAGTAAATAAATATTGTTTGAGTTAAAAACTAAATTAGAAAAATACGCTAATATCACTTGAACTACAGTAATCATTTCGCCCAACTTCCCACTTTTAATCGACCGCTTATCGCTTAATTTCCGACCGGAAAACGACCGCATTTTTATCGTAATTTTTCTCTCACCGACCCATTGAAAACACCAACCGAAATAGTGGTTTTGAGTGATATAGTTTGGGGATACAACGGGTACTAACTATTATTAAATTCCGAACCACTCTTCAAATCTATACCACATTGTATCGTTCGCGGACGAAACTTCACCTGTGTCCAATATTAAATAACTGACTTTGCGTAATTATTATGAAACCGATATATTACAATGTTGAAATTTTTAGAGCCGGTACGACATTGTAAACAAATTTGCGTAATTAGAAAAGCAGCGCACTAAGTAAACGACCTCAAAAAATACAAGTTTGCGTACAGCACCGTCAGAACTAATAACAATTTTACAAGATCGACGCGCGGAGCATGAAAGAAAAAGATTGCTAAGGTAACGCGCCTGTTCAGTGCGTGACTTGGGGTCAAACTTTGGTCAACACACACTTGATGTCAGCATAGCCGTGCAGTAAGTTACGCAAAGAAGTTCAAGTTCAATTGCATCCCAAAATGATGTCGTTGATCACTCAGTCTTTTGCAAAATATTATAACTAGTTTCCAAGCTTTTGATGTAGCCAGATTTGTTTAACTTTGTGGAAATATAATCTTTTTAATTTCCCAGTCCTTTCTGTTCATTCATTGTCTTGACAATAAGTGTGAATTGCTGTGCGAGCTTTTCGTACCCGACCGCTGTCAGACGGCGTCATGAAATCTATGCATAAAAGGCGGGCGACCTGCGGCTGTTTGATTTCCTACTCTCTCCTAAGCAAGCGATTGGTGAGAGTGGTTATTAATATATTATCCGATGCACTTGTAAATCGGACAGTCATACCGCAATTGTGTTGAAACATTTTTGGAGCAGTAAGTAACGTCAGAATATTGTTTAAAATTAAAATATTCCATTCCAATCAAATCTAGGTCAAAGGGTCAAATTGCGTGCATATAATTATAGATAGTTAAAAACTAAATATACTTGAATGTTTGACGGCTATTCAACGTTTGTGAAACCAGAATAAGAAAAGGTATATAATGGCATTTGTTTACAATATTGTACCGGCTCTAGTATTTGACACAGATGAAGTTGTTCGCTAACGATACAGAGTGGTATAGATTTGAAGAGCCGTTCAGAATTTTCTTTGTATATCCCCAAACATTTTGACTACTCCCATGCCGGTGACCGGTGTTTGGGCGAGCGGTCGGTGTTTTCAATAAGCGAGCGGTCGGAAAATACAGTACGGTCGGAAATTAAGCGATCGTTTAAAAAGGGAGAAGTGAGGCAAAATGAGTACTGTGGTTCAAGTGGTATTATCATATTTCTCATTTAGTTTTAACTCGTACAATATTTATTCACTCACTCACTGTTTACTATAGCCAGAACGCTGTACTGTCTTCACTTTCAGGTTAGTTTTTCCGCAACCAACAACGTGATTTTTTTATTTGGGATTTCGAGAAATATAACATGAATCGTTATGGCATTCATAACACAACACCTCGCCATATTTCAACTTTTAAGTAGTCAGTTAACAAGGTCTTTCATAGTAGCATTTCTATGGGATTGACGTACTAGCATGAATGGGTTCAATTATCAGTGTTCACTGATGACGTCATTTGACTGGCCCTCTGGAGGCGAAATGACGCCAGGAAAAGCGGACGTTTGTCGTCTGCTTCACAGCCCGTTTTATACCCGATATTTAGGGCATTTCGCAGCACATATAAGTTATTTTTATCGACAGAATTCATTCATAGATCACAAATTTAATGTACAGAGTGTCAAAAGCCACACCTCTGCTCCCCTTTAAGTAGTATTTATGGTTGTTGTTGGATCACGACGTCAATTGAGTGTCTGTCACATGGTGGGCTGGCACAAACGTATGTACTTTGTTCCTATTTTGTCAGGCACAGCCTTTAAAACAAATTAATGATAAAATAGGATTAGAAAATAACATGACTACGGGTATTTGTTGTTGAATGTGATTGCAAAGGTAGATTATTTTAATTTGAATATAAGCATTGTTTATTAACGACGTGCAATATATTTAACCACCTATGCAATATAGCCCACATTAAAGCATGATATATGTAAGTACGACAATAATCGAAGCTTATACGCCGTTCTGAATTCGCTTTTCAGGTTACATCGCTTCCAACAGAGTCAAGAGTGAGTCCAAAGAGGGCGCTATCACCTACTACGTCGACGAATCAAAACGGAGGACAAGGACCAATAGTGCCCAGCAATGTGTCAGACCCCGACATTAATATAAATGAACGTTGCTATCCAATGACCAGCGAGTATATCAAAATTACAGCTCGAATGAGTACAGGGGGAAGGAGAAAAGGACACGTAAACGTGGGTCATAAAATACACGAGGATGAAAATTCATGTTCAAAGCGACCTCTAAATACTGATGCGTTATCTGTACATAATGAACGTACACAAATTACACCAGCTGAGCGAACATATACAATCAGTAAAATAGGACACTGGAGGCGACAGAGAACTCGGTGTAAACCGCGACATAACCTGTCTTGTCGAGACGAGCCCCACAGAACAAAATCAGCCACCAGATCGCACGACTACATTAAACGTACAGCGAGAATGAGCACTAGTGGGAAATTGCACAAGAAGCCATCCAAATTTGTTCACATGAAATTTGAAACGCCCCAAAAATTTAGCTCGATGTGATGGCATATGGTGTTTATTATTATATGTACAAAACCACGTTATCCAGTAGTCTGTGTTGACGAAATACTACACCCTCGCGCAATCGATGGCCCGAAACAGATGGCAAATTAATTGGGGAGCTGTCAGAACTATTTGCTCCCTCCACGATTCCGCGCTGAAAAGTCGGCCACATTGCCGGTCTACGCCCTAATAACAACTTTAACAATATGAAACAGTATATTTTATATTTATATAATATTATTATTTATTCACAGCATGGATGTTAAGTATAAAGATCTCGCACTGGAGCCCATTATCCAGTCATATATCCATGGACCAAATCCGATTGCTTTGATACAAAATATGTGCTACTGTGTAATATCATTTGAAAGACATCTGTTTATTTTGTTGAAATGTGTGCTGGTCTGGTTATAATCAGTAGTTAAATCAAAATACTCGTGCATTATGTATAAATTCATGTGGGTAATAAGAACCAATACACATTTTAGAATTAACTATATATAATCGCCTCCTTCGGCGAAAAGTATAATGCTAACTATATATTGACCCAGTTTATTAACATATGTCTGCATATTTGATTTTTGTTGTTATAATTTCACAAGTATTTAATCAAGCTGATTTCAAAATGGCCTGAAATTAAGATGGATCACTCCCAGTTGGACTTTATATGAAGGGTGTATTTGTAAATGAAAATATGGCAATAATTTCTTGACTTAAAACAAAATGCAAAAGATGTGTTGATTGACGAATGTGAAACATTAACCATGCAATCACCTGCCATCGTGCTGCAAATGGTCAGTTCGCCAAGCCAGTGCCAAAACAATGGTCACTGGTCACATTAGACAGATGCCTTGATATACAACTCACTTTGCATATAATTACACACTGGGACTGCCAATAGGTAGTCGCCATGGACAGATAGTCATTTATATAAATGATGTCACTGACACAGGCTTGACTGTACTTAAATTGATTCGGGACTAAGCAAAGAAAAACATAGTTCTCAGAAATTACATTTAACAACTCTGTATATTTTATTATTAGACCAGAAACAATTTCAGACTATACAATATTTGAAGCCTTGCAATGTAATATATATTATATTATATATCATAGTTTTTCTGAAAACTATTATTCTGGGTAATATGAAACACCCAATGATATACTCCGGTATTATATTATATACTCCGGTTCTCTAGTTATTGTACCCCACTTTAGTGTGAAATTGAGTTGATTCGAATATATTAACTGAAAATGAAGTGCATGTATGTGGTGGTCATAAAATATGTGATGATAAACGTACATTCTGCATAGCATAACATGGGTCGGTTAACATACTCTCTTACTTTTAAACTAAGTCTTCCTAGATATCAACTATCCCAATGAATATGTGCGTAAACAGTATACTTGCCATACTAACTTTTACTTTTATTAAGTGACATGTTGATCCATTCAATATGAATATTTATATCAATAAATCAGATTTCAACCGTTTTATTATGTTGATTTACAAATGAACATTATGTAGCATAATGAAATTCGACGAAGTTGAAACTGGGCCATGGAGCTCAAACAAAAAACGATGGCGTCCTACGTTAAATAAGATGTCCCACAAGACGAACAGATTTTCGATTTGATTATCATTTGTTGGTTTTGATCTTTTAAAGGCAAATTCAACATTTGTCCCATTTATGATTTGCTTTCACAATGTTGTAGCTGGTCGCAAAGGTCACAGGTCAACTCGCACCAAAACCAACTCGCACCAATGCCGACTTGCACCAAACCAACTCCCACCACCACTAATGTATTGGCAAATATGTCAACTCAGTCAAAAAATAACAAAGAAATCATGGGAAAATTGCGTGAAAATCATGGCGTTCAAAAGGATAAGCTCAGCAGAGAGTGAGGTGACTGGCATCACCCTTGATTAACGGTAGGCGAGTGCTGTGAACTAGTTAAAGAACATACAAGCAAACATAGAACGCTCATGTAACTTTTAGTTATTCTTACATTCACATCTCCTCAGACTACGCATCAGTAACTTGTGTACTCGCCACGTGGGGACAGGGGAACGTCCATTGTATATGCCGCCAAATGAAATCCGTTTTTGACCCACGGAGTCTGTAGTGTGTCCATTTCGTCAGCCTAGAAAGGGATTTACATTCAGCGTCTGCAGATGAATACTATCTATCAACAAAAAGTGTTCTTTCTTCAAACATAAACATTTGCTATTATAAAAAGTATTTTCTGCATTTTTTGATAGAGAGTATTCAAGTTCGCATGCTGAATGATTGAAAAGGGGTGGTGGTTTAAAGGTAGCGGTGAGCCATCCATGTCCTATTGCTATGCAGTACCAAACCGGAATCATCGCCATTTTGTGCTAGGGTATAACCATGTCATGTTCTCATGCATCGATAATGAATGTGTCATAGTAGCGAAGGTGTATAGTCATTTCTATAAATAATTTGTATTTTTCCTGTATACATTGACAAGCTTCAATATAAATATGTACGGTATATCTCGCATCCAATATTGCCAAATTAGTGATTTTATATGGGTGATGTTTTGGGTGTGTGTCTACCTCCTAGCTAATGTTTTATTGCCGCTAGAAAACGGCTGTTGTTTGATGATTATCAACGTGATGACCAATTAAGTCGATTAGTTTTAAGTTTCGATGCCTAAGGATGCTTTCCTGGGAAACCTCTATGTATTAGGTCGCAGCACAAAGGTATCACTTTCCCGAAAAACGGTGCTTGCAGTCTCATTATTGTCACGGTTCTGACATGTAGCTGTCCGTCAATAAAAAAAACATTATTAGTGATTTGCTATACACAGCCAATCATATTAGTCGTTTTAAACACAGCCAGTCATAGTAGTCGTTTTGAACACAGCCAATCATAGTAGTCGTTTTTAACACACTGCTTGGGCCGATCTACTAGTACGTCATGTTTAGGTAACAGCGGCTTTTTATCGCTAGAGGGAGCGGTTTTAAAAGGATGATGTCTTCATGGTACATTTATTACATTGGCAAGAGAGGGAAAAACAAGAGAGATTTTTTTTTAACCTGATTATTAAACATATTTTATACTTTCTTTATTGTTGGTCAAACTTTACGTGTGTGCGATGCATTTGGCGTGTAATTTCGTTTCTTATGAATCATTTATTTTAAACTTCAATTCAAAAGCTGCGAATACATGTCTAATTAATCATATTCACTTTCAAGGAATGGTGCGTGGACGTTCGGCTGTAGAAATCGACCAGTTCAATTTTTAACGACAATTTATACTATAGTCTGTATAACTTTGTAAACGTTGACTACGTACTGATCTCAAGTTACTATAGTAACTGTAGCACTGGATGTTTATCATCTTCTGGTTTGAATAACGTGTAGATCGTTCCTGGGCTTTCAAACACAATTACCTAAAACAATCATTCACATTTGACATTTAAAAAGAATCATTTTATTTTAAAATTACATAAGATTTTACAGCATGGTCAGCATCAAATTTGAAGTAAATGAAATGGATAATAAGTGTGATTAACATAACAATCACGATTTTTAGTCTCAACAAACACATACCTAAACCAAAAGAACGCCGAAATTCATATTATCCGTCGTTCCCAAATCTCACTTCTACATTCTACATGTCTGTATTATATGTGATTGTGTAAATTGTTTCTCTTTTCAGAATTTTTTATTTTTTTGAATTTTTGGCAAGACTGACACTTTGTAATTCTGTCTCAAAACCTTGGCTACTATATTCCCATGGCAACTAATGTTTTATGTTAAATGAGGCATGTTTCATCAATAATATGTTACTTTATTTTTAAAACCAGAAGTGCAGATTTTGCAGGAGTTTATGAACCTGTCGTCAGTGTTACATATAGTTTATCGTTTTTACATTAATGGATCTAATCCTTTTTAATCAATTGCCATTAAAATGTTGACGCAATAAAGACACTTCCTCCTTAATGCGCTTGATTTGCAGTGAAAACAAATTCCTTTGTTTATGGGGAGTGCTTTACATCTATCTCTCCATCCTTTTCGTCTTGATTTTTAACCTCAATTGGTTCTTCTTTTTCACTGCCGTCATCTGTAGTGTCGAGAACGCAGTTGTCTGTTGGAGTCCGTGTCCCAATCTCAGGTTCTAGCATTTGGGGTTCGACCGTCTTGTCGGTTTCTTTGTTGTCAACCATTACTGGATCATCGTCATGTGCTACCTTAGATACGTGAGGCTCTGACGATGCTGCATGTACCAAATCTGCATCCGGTTGGCGTACGGATGTATCGGAATCATCAATAAATGTCATCTCGAACATTTTATCCAGGATGTCTTTCCCTGTTGTCTTCGCTTTACTACGGTTTGCCTTCATAACATCGGCAAGTTTGGCATAAAAATAAACCTTCGCCTTACCGATGGATCGATCGGTGCCATAAATTGAGTAGTGCCCACGTTTCTCTTGTTTCATGTACATGTTTGGCACGTTGATCTGGGTGTCCAGGGCCGCCGTCTCCATGGCTTCTGGCTCAGATATAGCTTCTGGTAGATGCAAGTCGTACTTCTGGAGACCTTGGTAAATACTTTCGTATAGAGCTATGAAGCGTTCTTTGGCAGAAGCGATTTCTGCAGACGTCATGTACTTGTTCAATGGGACTATCTGCAAAGATGTTAAGGGTTGACCACCATCGCTCTTGAAATCCACTTTGCATTCCACTTGAAGTTCTTTGAGCTGGTCGTACTTGGTGAGCTTGAGATACTGGTACACGTCGGCATCCACTAGTACTTCCGATGGACTGTCACTGTGGCTTTTCTGGTCACTGGTAGTGGGGATTACTGGGTTACCAACGGAAGGACGCTTGGGAGAGGGATTGTCTTCGTCAGTGTCTACGTTCATCATCGCCTCGAATAATCCAGTACGGATTTTCGATTCTCTGGCCATTGAGAATTCCTCCAAACCTGCCGCTGCTTGCAAATCCCTCAATCCAATGCCACTTTGACCGACTGTAACCGTGTCAGCAGACTTCTTTGGAAGATTCCTTTGAGCGGGATTGCCAGAGATGTGAGAGTCGATTTGTTGCCATATTTTCGAGGACATACTTTCGGCATCTACAGAACTACTTCCTGATGCTATGGGTGTATCTGGGCGGTAAGGCGTGTCGATACCAACCTTCTCTTCAATGAACCTCCGAGCTGCTTCGATCTGGTACCAGTTTCCCTTTGCGATGAAAATTGAACGATCGCTTTGTTTTTCACATCGTAGCCCGAACTGCCATTCCAACGTACTTTTCGCTCCAGGGATAGACATCAGCATATCATGGTCAATTTCGACTGTTAGATTTCTAAAAACCTGAAAAAAAAGATCACAATAGTAAAGCCACATGTCATGCATGGTTGTCAACAAAATATGATGTTTATTTAATATTCGCGGATGTTTAACTACAATTCCAGTGTTTTGCCATGCAACATGATCAAGTATGTCACATTCTGATTAAAATCTAATGTAGCTCTATTTTCTTCTTAATTTCCATATTTTATTTATAGTTATTTTTGTTTATCATTTTAATTCACTTGCTGTTATTGAGTTTGTTTTTATTTATGGGATCTCGATTCGGAGCTTATACCTACATCGAATTTCAATCAGATTGGTATGTCGAAGCCGAACTGAAGTATGACTTTTGTGAAAGGGGAAGCTTAAGAAATACTACCGTAGGCGGCGTCCTTCGTTTGAAAGAGATATTGATTTATGGACTCACATAACAGTTAATGTATATCGATTGTCCCGCCACTATAAGTAAACAAAAGCGCCATGGCAACACCGGTGATACATACAGCATACCTGATTAGATATCCATATTGATAACATACAAATTATAATGTGGTATTATAATGCTGACCTGTTTACCAAGTGGTCGTGTTCCGAGATGAACTCCATGAAACGTCTGAGGGGTTCGAAGAACATTTTCCGCTACTATAATGAGAACAATATGAAAATATCAAATGCACACTGTCATTAGTTCAATCGGTAGTTGTAAAATATGAATACAGGCAGCGTAACATAAAAAGCGAGGTAACCATGGTTACAGTGGACGCTGTTATTATAGTGGGTTAATAACAACTAGGTCAAAGCATATACTAGTACCCAAAGATGGAATCCGGTCCAAAAAAAGTTTTTTTTTTTTTTTTTTTTTTGTCAACGCCTATAGCTGATCGAACTGATACAGTCGGTCGCGTTCCGCTCGCCGCTGGTAAATTAGTTTATAAAAAAGACTCATCTGCTAAAGGTTAGGGAATCCATAAAAATGACAACAGCTGCAAGTCAAGTGCGTCGGACTCTTTAGGTTACCGCTTTTGTGCTGTGTTCCGCAGTTTTGGGATTCAGACATTTTCGTTGAACTTTGTAAATACTGACTCCCCGGGATTGACTCACTCCGCTCGTACTAGTATTTCATGTTATTCATGTATGTATTATCTAACATTTCACATAAAAATACACTGATAAACAATGGATGGTGGTGTCACGTCACTAACACCTAACGCATTCAAAATACATATATGCATATGTATGTGGTTAGATGGCTGGTTATAAAAGGTGCTTAAATAATTTGAAATTGTCGAAAAAGTACCTTCTTGCTTCTCAAACGTGATCACAGCACAGTCGGAATTCACTGTTTCTCTCAGAGGATAGATCAAGCTTGACACGTCGCCTCCGCCATACTTTCGCTTCTGGAAGTGAATTTCCAGCTGGTCACGTTTAGCCGAGGACGGAATACCGGACACCAGGATACTGCTTAAGCCTGACATAGTGGTACGGAGGGTGTGACGGAGTAAATAACGTCTCTAGAATATATAGGTGATTTTTTATGATACGCTACTTCCTCGTTTGACAAATTATTTATATGTAGTCGTTTAACCTGGACTCTGGCCAAGGTTCAGGGGCGGAAGTGTCTGAAGCATATTAAATGACCTGATGACCATTACTACACTGCACGACTTCGACAGGTGTTGAAAGGGAGCTGCGAAACACGATAAAGTCTCCACCACTAGTCTTACTTCAGTACTTATTCCACTAGTCAACGACTAGTGTATAAGCGCCCTCTAGTAATGTGTCCCGAGTACGCATATGTATTTCACGTAGTATTCCCATCTTACTCAGTGGTATTATTTGGCCCCCAACCGACAATTCTCAAATACTAGCATTATGCTCCGATTTCCGACATGGACAGCGCCACGACAAGAAACTGAATGGTGAACATAATTTTACGTGATTTATCTGAAAATGTTGTTTTTGTTTGTTTGTCTGTTCATTTTCAAGCGCAAAAAAGTCTATTGCATACTTCACGGTAGAAGAAATGTAAAAATTATGTGTTTTTTGCATTCCTCCATGTGTGGGTATTTTTTTCATTTTTAATATATAAATTGTTTTTTTTTTGCCTGTAAAATTTGAATTCCAATTATTTTAAAACTTGATCACCTGCTCAATATTGAAGCTTTGCTGTAGGACGTACGAGTGGTTACTTCGGCAAATCTCGGGATCATTTGCATGACAGGGAATCCCGAAGGTAAGTACTTCCGGGGTCAGAGCATTGGAAACTACAATCCGAGAAGTAGTAGCGGAAATTTTCCGAAAAACATGTTTGTATTGTAGTTACAGGTGGAAATTGTTGCAGGTAGGTAAATTATTGTTATATCAAGTTATTTTATTTGCTATTAATCCTTGATATTAATGCTGGTATGAGTGAAAAGTGTGACAATTTGCCCGCAACAACCCACCTATCAACGAAATCATGTCGCTATGCACAGCGACGCTGGCCATGCATGCTTTTCAATGTTGTTGTCGAGAATCGGGCAAGCATTTGACCACGTCTTATAATATTCCGTTCTTACCAGATGGCGTTAATGATGACATTGACCAATGCTGCGTCTATACCCGCAATTATGACTAGCCAGTCGATCATTAAACCCCGATTGCAGTCCGTCGCTAGCGTTTATTTGTGGGCGTGCGTGTATGTGATATTGACAGCAGATCGTGTTTACTTTTGGACTGTACGGGCAAAGCTTCTCGTATATCGCAATGTATTGGAACAGTTCCAAATACTTTTAGAGGAACTTTGTCATACCTGGGATTGTACCCATGTATTTTGTGACACCATTGTTTATTTTTTTTATTTGTGTTAATTCATAATTGTTATTTCATTTCGACTATCATAGAAAGATTGCTAGTAAATAATCAATATTAATAATAATACATGTACCAGTAATAATGAAAAAAATCACATGAATGGGATACCATGTATCTGTCATAAATGACTTGATGTAGTATATAGTATTGCGTAATAGTTCACCTTAGGAATGCCTTTGTTAATTTCATATAAAGTCAATTGTTTTTTTATTTGTTTTGTGGTGGTAGGTTAGTGGTCTTAGTAATGTAAGGGAATTTTTGGCTTGGTTTGAAACATTGTTAAAATACTAATTATTCACCAGCACTGTCCCATATGGTATATGCTGCATGCTGTACTAACTTGTGCTTGACTATTTCCCAACATGCAACATTGTTCTCTTGTCCCAATTTTCTAGCATCCAAATTCATTGATATAAAACTTTAGAATTGCAGTCTATTTGTTATTGTGGTTATTTATTGTTGATAAAACCAAATAGAATTGAAGTGGAAGGAGTCATAAAATTTACAACATCATTTTTATTAAACTAGAATGGCTGTCATAAAGCCTGATGAAAAATGATTTGAATACAAATCTGGATTCAAGCCAGTACTCTTTAAAGGAATAGGGATTGTTGAGTTCAAATAAATGAAGTATTGTGTGGTTGATTGAGAACATTGGCCCACACCATGTGTGTTCTTCTAATAAAGTGAGGGTTTAGTTGCAATGTTGAATAGAAACGTGTTGTAACTCTATTTCCATGGCCCAATACATTTGAACAGAGCAAGTCAACAAGTAGTTAGCATATCATGCTTCATGTTTAATGTACCTAATGTAGTCGTGATTGATGTCTGCCTTTTATCCCCAAGTTGTTTGCTCTCAAACAACTCTCTGTGTCAAATTGTGAGTATAAATTGACATGTTTCAAGTGAAAAAATCCAGAATCGATTTTTTGTTTAAGGTAGGATGGGACTTGATGTCATTATATCAAAGTTGTAGTCATACGCACTTCACTACTGCACAAAAGTATAAACATTGATTAGTCTTACATTCCTGGCTGTCCACAAAAACCTGCTTATTAGTTTCCAAAACATAACCTTGATAATAATTTAGGAATACAGCATTCTTGGTAAAAACATTTGTTTGGGACAAAAAAAAAATCATAATCTGATTCAAATCTAATGTATTGTTCAGTTTGTATTTATTTATTTATTTATTTATTTATTTATTTATTTATTCATTTGTTTGTTTATTTATTTAAATATTTATTTTAAATATTTGTTGCTGTTTTTTATTATGCACATCCTAGTTTTATTTTAACTAGTTTTGGGTTTTTTGTGATTATCAAAACTTAACAAAAATAAACTGCTGAAAAATTAAATTATAATAAAAAAAAAATTAAATTAAAAAAAAAAATATTTAATCAGATTGAAGACTAAAGTTAATATTATTGCTGGCTTTATTTATTAAGTGTAGGTTTCCATCTATTGGAATCTAGTTTTGTCAAGTGAATTTAAGGGTTATGGTACAAGATGACAACTTGCTCGGGGTTCTGGATGAAATGTCAAATACAAGGCCAACTTGAGAGGCTAAGCATATCTCTGATGGCCTCTCACTGATTTCTAGAAGTAGTGTGCATTGTGCATCATAATTTTCTACAGCCCCTATCACACGACACAACACCCTTATTTTTCACATCGCATTTTAGGTGTCATCAGCCTTGTGTATGGTCACTTTGCCCATGTAATTGTGTCTAAACTAAAATTTGGTAGGATCTGGTCATTATTATGTGGTTATATTTAAACAAAAAAGTTTTCAAAACTACATTGATTATTTGAATAGATAAGGAGCATTTATTCTAATTGGAATAAATATATATACTAACGATCATTAACACATGTCATATCACTCACTCATTATAAACGTATTGAGTGCTTCATTATAACAAACAAATAGTATGTCTCCCAAAGAGTTCGTTTTAACAAGGTTAAAGTTTACTATCAATGGCTAGCAACAATATTGAATGTTTTTTTCACATGTTTTGGCAGATTTTTATTACATAATGATTGACATTCTTGTTTCTACTACCCTTATTTAGTATATCTCTAACATATTTTACTTATACTAGACTATACCATCCAACATAACAACGATTTAAACCTATTGCTAGGATTTCTCATCTACATCACTGCCACGTTTTAGTAATTGCTTTTGATAAGGGATACAATAATATTCGTCACTTGTTAAGAAGCACACCTTCTGTAGCAACACATATATGTATGTGAAACACCAATATTCATATCCTCTGATTTTATAGAACTTTTGACATGCATATAAAATACCATATTTGCTTCATTTGTAGCATACGCATTTCTGTAAATGACAGAGGTGTGTTTATGGTCAAAGTAAGTATTTTAAAAATTCAGCATACAAGAAATGCAATTTTTGGTTTATGTGCACTTCTTCTATGCTTCTATTAGAGAAAATATTGTGTATGCATTTCATGATATTAAAAGAAATGTTTCTCAGGGTTTACATAGTGAAAATTATACGGAAATAAGACTTAGATGGGATACTGCCAATGTGCATGTACAGTATTGCAGCTAATATTTTTTGGCAATGAACTATAAGAATGCTGATTCTAAATTAGAGTATATATAGGTATATTTGATGTAGTTCTATTGATAATTGCTACGTTTACACAGAACTACTTCTCCTCTCATCGATTAACAGGAGATTATCTTCAATGCGTTTACACGGTCAGGGGCTGAACAAGAGCCGAGATCTGCCAGAGTTCAATTCAGTTCAATCAGAGTCGAAAGGAACTTCTTCGTCAAGCTAGAAATGTGAATAATATGAAATTACAAACGGTGTTGTCTCTGCCATAATTGAAATGAGAGGTTACTTGAGGGCGTGATTTCGGCTCCGATAGTTGGGCCCTGATGCTTATAGCCATGACGGGGCTCAACCCTATCAGAGTTCAACCCAGAGGGTTTATTGAAACCGATTGCATATACACAGCAATTTTTGCTGGCTCGAGCCGATGGGCTCCAATAAAATGCTGCAGTGTAAATGTAGCAAATGACACCACATTAAAGAAGATAGATACTAATATGTTTTATAGTTCCAGAGTTCATAATTCAAGGAGGCTTTGGGTTCCTAACCTATCTGCTTCTGTGCCCTTTAAAACAGTCTAACGTTTCCCTCGCAATTTCAATTAATCTAATGAATGTTTAGAGGTTTTTGGTTTTGTCATTGGTTGCCTTCAGGAAGTGATCTTCAGGTCCTGTTAGTTGTATTATTTAGATAGTAGCCATAGTAACCAGACATGGCAACTCAAACAGACTATTATATGAGTGTTGAGATTTGTTGTTCTGATACCGTAGTATTATTTTACTCAAACTTTCAAGAAAACAATAGAAATCTTTCTCATGCTGATGAAGACTATTGTTCCAAAATAATTTACCTATCAATATGTAAATAAATTTCTATTGTTATACCTATGACCATTTTGTTGTCTAAAGTTCTTGGGGTGGGCATGCCACACTGATGTCACTTGATAGTCGATATTGAATTCAAATGTTAATTAAAGTTGCCTGATCTTGTTGCTGGGACACAAATATATATCAGTACATTTGTGCAATTCACATTTATTATTTAGTATTTATGAACAGGCAGCTATTTTAGACATCTGCTACAACAAGTTGTCTTATATTGACTTATTTTATTACATTAAGCTCTACTGTTGAGATACTTTAATCTTTGTCAGTCAGACTGTCTGTCCGACCATCCGTCAACTTCTTTTTTGACTTCTTCAAAACTATTAATCAGATTATTTTGAAATGTGTTGTGCTAACACATTGGGTTGTTTCTTCAAGTTTAAATTTTGCGATTTTTGGTCATAACTTGTATTTTTGACTTTCACTTACATCTGCTACTTTAATTTTTATAAGACTATGGAAAACCTCTTTTCATTTAGTTCATTTTTTGACAATATCTGCAATCTTGAGGAGACCTCTTTCGAATTACAGTAGTTCATTTTGTGACAATATGTGCAATCCTGGGGAAACCTCATTCAAATTAGTTCATTTTGTGACAATATCTGCAATCCTGGGGAGACCTCTTTCAAATTAGTTCATTTTGTGACAATATCTGCAATCCTAGGGAAACCAATTTCATATTGTGTTAATATCTGCAATCCTGCGGAGATCTCTTTCGTATTAGTTCATTTTTTGACAATATCTTCAATCCTGAGGAGACCTCTTTCAAATTAGTTAATTTTGTGACAATATCTGCAATCCTGGGGAGACCTCTTTCAAATTAGTTCATTTTGTGACAATATCTGCAATCCTAGGGAAACCAATTTCATATTGTGTTAATATCAGCAATCCTGGGGAAACCTCATTCAAATTAGTTCATTTTGTGACAATATCTGCAATCCTGGGGAGACCTCTTTCAAATTAGTTCATTTTGTGACAATATCTGCAATCCTAGGGAAACCAATTTCATATTGTGTTAATATCTGCAATCCTGCGGAGATCTCTTTCGTATTAGTTAATTTTTTGACAATATCTTCAATCCTGAGGAGACCTCTTTCAAATTAGTTAATTTTGTGACAATATCTGCAATCCTGGGGAGACCTCTTTCAAATTAGTTCATTTTGTGACAATATCTGCAATCCTAGGGAAACCAATTTCATATTGTGTTAATATCTGCAATCCTGAGGAGACCTCTTTCAAATTAGTTCATTTTGTGACAATATCTGCAATCCTAGGGAAACCAATTTCATATTGTGTTAATATCAGCAATCCTGAGGAGACCTCTTTCGAATTAGTTCATTTTGTGACAATATCTGCAATCCTGCAGAGACTCTTTCAAATTAGTTCATTTTGTGACAATATCTGCAATCCTGAGGAGACCTCTTTCGAATTAGTTCATTTTGTGACAATATCTGCAATCCTGCGGAGACCTCTTTCGTATTAGTTCACTTTGTGACAATATCTGCAATCTTGAGGAGACCTCTTTCGAATTAGTTCATTTTGTGACAATATCTGCAATCCTGCGGAGACTCTTTCAAATTAGTTCATTTTGTGACAATATCTGCAATCCTGCGGAGACCTCTTTCGTATTAGTTCACTTTGTAACAATATCTGCAATCTTGAAGAGACCTCTGTCGAATTAGTTCATTTTTTGACAATATCTGCAATCTACGGTATGTCTAATTGTAGGAATATTTTCCAAAGGTTATATTGATAGTTCATAAGTATGCTCAAAATAGTAAAAATAAATGTCATGCAATGAGAATATATGGTTTTGAAGTATACTTGTACACAATATGTATGTGTTAGTAGATCTGTAAGTTATGTTCATGCATGCATTACATTGTTGGTTTAACAATAAGCTCTGTGTAACTAAAGTCAGATACTGTTCTGTGATACCTGGTATTACATTCCTTGGCATCTTATACTCTCATTACTTGAGATGCCATTGATGACCTTTGACTTGAAACACATTGTATTTCTGCAATGTTGCTATAACGGTACATGTGAGAGCCTCACAAAAAACATGAACATGTTGTTTACATAGCGACCAGTTATTAGAGGATGCAAATTTACAGGCAAGCAAATTAACAAAAATCAATCAAAGTTCAAATTTTTTTATGATGATAGCAAACTGTACATTACTAAAGTTTTCGCTAAACTTTCACCAGTCTCTCATGACTGGGCTTTTGTCAACCCTACACCAGTCCACTATGACTGGGCTTCCGTTAACTTTTCACCAGTCTCCCATGACTGGGCTTCCGTTAACTTTTCACCAGTCTCCCATGACTGGGCTTCTACTAAACCTTCACCAGTCACCAATGGCTTGGCTTTCATCAACCCCACACCAGTCCACTATGACTGGGCTTCCGTTAACTTTTCACCAGTCTCCCATGACTGGGCTTCTACTAAACCTTCACCAGTCACCAATGGCTTGGCTTTCGTCAACCCTACACCAGTCCACTATGTCTGGGCTTCCGTTAACTTTTCACCAGTCTCCCATGACTGGGCTTCTACTAAACCTTCACCAGTCACCAATGGCTGGGCATTCGTCAACCCTACACCAGTCCACTATGACTGGGCTTCCGTTAACTTTTCACCAGTCTCCCATGATCGGGCTTCTACTAAACCTTCACCAGTCACCAATGGTTTGGCTTTCGTCAACCCCACACCAGTCCACTACGACTGGGCTTCCGTTAACTTTTCACCAGTCTCCCATGACTGGGCTTCTACTAAAACCTTCACCAGTCACCAATGGCTGGGCATTCGTCAACCCTACACCAGTCCACAATGACTGGGCTTCCGTTAACTTTTCACCAGTCTCCCATGACTGGGCTTCTACTAAACCTTCACCAGTCACCAATGGCTGGGCATTCGTCAACCCTACACCAGTCCACTATGACTGGGCTTCCGTTAACTTTTCACCAGTCTCCCATGACTGGGCTTCTACTAAACCTTCACCAGTCACCAATGGCTGGGCATTCGTCAACCCTACACCAGTCACCAATGGCTGGGCATTCGTCAACCCTACACCAGTCTCCCATGACTGGGCTTCCGTTAACTTTTCACCAGTCTCCCATGACTGGGCTTCTACTAAACCTTCACCAGTCACCAATGGCTGGGCATTCGTGAACCCCACACCAGTCCACTATGATTGGGCTCCCGTTAACTTTTCACCAGTCTCCCATTAGCGGACTTCTGCGAACCTGTCAGTCCCCCATGACTGAAGTTTAGCTATAACCACTCAGTCCACTATGCCAATTATGATGAATAAGATTTTGCTACAACCCATTTTTGCTACTAATGATGAGAAGGAATTTAAAAACACAAATTATTTGGGGAGAATTAATACGGTCATCATATAAAAACATGCCTTCACCGACAGAAAGATAAATTAAACATGAATAGACAAATATATTTTCTGTTGAATTATTTTGTAGTACAGTATATTTATTGGTACGGCAATCTAACAAGTGATTCATTATGTTATCATCTTCTCATTTCCTGCAAGTAGCTAAACAGTTTGGTATTTAGCTAAGAAAAACAATGTACAGTGCATGTACATGTAGTACCAGGTATATTAGACTAGCTAAAAATGGTATTCTATTTTAGTGAATATTAGTTTACCTGTTTGATGTATATGTAAAAAAATGCTAACCAGTGAAACAGTTTGCTCAGTTATTGGCTTTTAATTATCAGTTTTATCCGTTAGAGATCTGACACATAACCAAGTTTTGTTTAGTAACCACAATAACTTCGGTAACTAAGAGTGACAGGGTTCAACAAAGCAATGAGAACACTTATCTACATGTATATTCTAGTCTAAAACATGCGTCCAAAGTCCTTTAGAAGAACCAATCTACATTGTAAATTCTGAATTAATGTGTATATAGTACCATAGTTATAATCCTACTACAATAATTAAGTAGACTGTAATCAAAGTAGTAACACATTAAGAATATGAATTTGGGTCAGTTACTGTATATTAGCCATCCTCCATCTATCAGCCTTTAACAAAGTCAAACTCCATTTTTAACAATGACATTTTCAGCTTATGCACAGTAAAAATAACATTGTATTAAATACATGTATCAACTACATGTAGGAACAATATGTGTATATACCTTTAGAAAATAAAATACAATACAATGAAAAGAGGTGTGAGTACATAGCTCATAAATTAAAAAACACACATTAGGAAAAGTCATTGATTGTATCTGAACATGGCTATAACAATTAACTGCTTTTTCTACAAGTCATGTACAAAATGTACATTGTATGCTTGCATAGGTTTTGGATGAGTTCCAAGATCCATAAAGCAAACACCCCTAGTGTACCACTATTTGACCCATGTGCTAGAATATTCTTTGGATAATAAGCAGTTACAGTTGTATCTGTAAGTCTTCAAAGTTTCAAAAAAGGAAGTAATTTTTGTATAACATTAATAGTGACACAATGATTGGTGTAAACAAGAGTTTTACTATTATAAACTATGGAGGGGTAATGTAAACAATTCCAACAGAAAAAATGCCAGAAAAACGTTAAATTTATAATGAAAAACAATAGCAAAAAAAAAAAAAAAAAAAAAAACAATTTTCATGGTAGTTCTGCTATCTTCCCTTAAAGAGTTTCCAATGATCAACTCCTGAATGTTGATAAATAATCTGAAATTATTAGTGCCAGGAAAATCGCTTCATCCGGATTAGGACAATTGCGTGCCATGTCTGAATTTCTGTAATTTAAATTGTTACCACTACTTGAACAATGGACACATCACACTTTATGCTACCATATCAAAATAGAACAGTAGTTGTCATTGGTACCATATACATGTAAAAAGATAAAATGAAACTTGGTCCCCTTTAAAGATAAACGTCCAGTTACTGATCACAGTCAAACTTGTCATATACATCATATCAATTAAACATGTATACACATCACTTGTTTGAATTCAAGATGGCCGAATGGTGGCCATTTTAATGATAAAATGCATTAAAATCAAGCATTTCAGACATTTGGAACAAGATCTTGGTCATCATTGGACATATTTTTTTCAAATTTGGTATGTACATTGAAAATGATAGGAATTTAATTGCTTTGTTCTGTGATTGCATGAAATTGTTTTCTTTCACACATCATTTTTTTTTGAATCTACATTTGATGTTTAGCTCAAAAGACGTCACTTTGAAAAATATATTGATGGCAATATTCCTGCTCAATTCTGTTTACGCAAGCAACCTTTTTGCAAGCGTGTCATTCGTTAAAATAGGTTTGAATGATGTGCGTACATGGAACTAATAACATCATGTGATTTCATGAGATTTTCATTGCCAACATTGAAATGTAGCACAATACGTGGATATCAAAGTTGCATACATTTACCATTCTTATGCATATAGCCATAAAGTTATTTAAAAGATGTGCTCGCATATCATGTACAGTTTTATTGACCGATGCATATTAATTACTACTGTTTTTTTTGGTTATTTTCAGAATACACAATCATCAGCTTGTCAGACATACATAGACAATCACAATGTCTCATCGGAAGTCAATCATCGTGACGGGTATTCCCTCGGGTGCAAGCAGAGACCAACTGCAGATATATTTTCAGCGCAGTTCAAACGGTGGTGGTGACGTCACCAGTGTAGTCTATCCACTGAATCCACAATCAGAAAGCATGAAAGATGTTGCCATGGTTACATTTGACAAAGAAGAAGGTATTACTTTCACATTAGTATTACATATAAAAAGACTATACCATTAAACATTTTTATTTATTTTCTATGTGCCTATATTATAGTTATTTGATTTATGTGTTTTGTCTATAACAAAACAATAAAAAATGAGACTAACATACCTTTCCAACGGTCTGTGTTACACTATTATAATGGGTTCTAAAGGAACAAATGCTGCTATCGAAAGCAAATTATTCATGTATACATGTACCCTTCTGCATGCCTGTATATTTGTATGTATAAATTATGCTTTATTTTCGCTTGGAATTATTTTTCACTATTTTTGCTGAAGGAATAATTCAGTGAAAATAAAATTCAGCCAATATAGCTTTTTGCCTATCTTTTACATTCAATTAGCCAAAAATCAGTGAAAATAAATTCCATACAAAAACACCAAAAAAATCGTTTTCAGCAAAAATTAATTTTAGCTAAAATAAAGTAATTTACACTATTTGACTGTCATCGTGTATTGTCATAGCTCAGTTCAAACAGTTTGATAAAAATACTCAAACCATTCCATTTTTGTATATGAAAATGTAGATCATTTACAATCTAAATACATATTTGTATTTTCAGATTGTCAAAGAGTGCTTAGCAAAGTACAGACCCTAAATTCAACACTTTTGGAAGTGAAGCCTCTACCACCACAGGTAATCACAAACACTGGATTCTTACTCTGAAACATAGATGCAAAGAATAAGCTAACATGTTCACCTGTTCAACTCCATGTCAATATGTTTTCGCGACTGAACCTTAAATATGTTATCTCGTGAATTAAACCCAACTTTTTTCACCTTTTACAAAATATACCTGCGTAAGTTAATAAACTAAAGTTATCGAAAAATACACAAGTTGTCATACCAATATTTTGGCAGGAAAATAAATAGAACTAGAAGGGGTTAATATCATGTTTTGGTGTTTATACCTTTGAAGTCTGTGTGTATAGTTTTAAAGTTCAATTCAATAAATTTTGTATTGGTGAATGTGAGTATGTATACAAAATCAGCCTTACATGTACATGTACATGCTGATAATTCATAAAAAGTTATTGAAACCAAACTGTATTTCAATACTAATCAGGATAATCATGTTATGTGAATTTCTTGTTTGTAGGTTTTCAGTAACTTATCGGCTACAGTGAATGCTGATTTGTTGAAGACAATACCACCAGCTAAGGTTAAGAATCTCATTGAATCTGTTCAACAAGATTACGGAATCCACTGCAAGTACAGATTAGACGACTCAAAGTCACTCATAAAATTTGAACTCAAGGGTAACTGGCACCAGCTTTCTCTTGCTCAGAAGTTGCTACAGAAGTACTGTCCCATCCTGGATGAGGAATCTTTGCCTGTTAATGGCTATGCTAGTTCTGATGATCCTAAGTCTCTGAGACATGTCAGCAATGGACCTGATCAAGAACACAGTCTGGGACAGAGATTGTTTGACCAATCTCAACGTAATGGACCTTTATCTAATGGTTACAGTCAAGATCAACAACCTTCCTTTGAAACATCATCTATCAATGGAAATAGAAGCATTCCAGTAGACAGCCAGAACAGTGCACACATGCTAAAATCAAGAGAAGCTACTGGTCAACGACCAAGAAGTAGAGCTGGTCGGGTTAAAGGTTCAACTCTATTTTCCAAAGTTTCTGATCATGGTGATGCAATAATGGAACAATCTGAGGACCAAATGTCATGGGACTTAGAACCAGACCATGACACTGAGTTGCTGTTTTCCAGGCTTGACAGTGATGTTGTTGAAGACAAGGTCGACCGGCTTGAGTCTGTGAGTAGTCCTGTTCCTGTTGATGTTGATTTCTACAAGTACCTGAATCATACACAGAGCCAACAATTACTTTCAATAGAGCAGGAGTTTGACGTGAAATTTGTTTGTGATTTGGGCAGTGATGCAGGTATTTTACAGATCTTGCCTGGATCTAGTAATACAACTAAAGACCAGATTCAGATGGCCAATGAGAGTTTCATAGTACTGTACGAAAACCTATTTCGTACAACAACAAAGTTTGACCTACTTCTTCCAACTGGTTTCCAACATGCAGATCTAGTAGAGAAGACAGTGGAAGATACACACAAGAGATACAGCAAGGTGTTCATGAAATTTGAGGAGGCAAATCACTATGCTATGTATGGTGACAAAGATATCCTTGAACGTGCAAAGAGGTACTTCTACAAAACAATAGTAGAACTACTTAAAATAGATGAAAGGGATACAAGCCAGCCGCATACTTTGCAAATTGATAATGGTTCTATGGATCATGAGAACCAGCAGAAGATAGACTTGTTTCCTGATCGCAATGAACCGAAAGTGACAGAAACGAGGCACTCTCAACTTGACACACCCAACAGCCATGTTCCAAAAGCTGATCAGCTAGATGCAAACCAATCAGATTGGCTAGCTGATGGAAGAATCAGTCAAAACGCTCTGAAACGCAGCGTCACAATTTTGAGTGATGGCAGACGCGAGTTGTCCTTCTTAACAGAAAGTGGTATCAAAGTACGACTTTATTGCGCTGATATCACAAAGTTGAATGTTGACACGATCACCAATGCTGCTCACGAACAGCTAATCAACACTGGGGGTGTTGCTTACTCAATTCGCAAAGCAGCTGGGCGTCAGTACCACCGTGAGTGTGAGGAGTACATTGACAACCATGGCCCTTTGTATGTAACTGAAGTCATCCACACTGGTGCTGGTGAACTGCCATGTAAAGACGTGATGCATGCTGTTGGGCCAAGATGGGAAGACTATAAGAACAAAATTGAATGTTTGGACACATTAAGAGCCACATTTGTCAACTGTCTCAAGCATGCTAACGATCTTCTGCAAGCAACATCAGTTGCTATTCCTCCAATCAGTGCAGGTATGTATATGTCTGGCATGCACTCTACGCACGCAAATAGGTCTTTACCACATTTTCAATTAAAAAGTAAATGCTCATTGTTTTCTATTGCAAGGAAAACATCTATAAATATTTCTCTTTAGAGTGAAAACATAATATATATGTAGTTCTGAAATAATTAATCACAAACATACTTTGATATTAATTATTGTATAGTGGTGTACACATGGTAACAATAAGTACCAAATAAAATGCCTGGTGGTAAGAATAGTATGGCATGCAGTACAAAATAAAGGGAAATTACATTTGATACAAGTTATAGCTTTATACCAAGCATGGCTGCTAATTCACACATCAATGGTGACTAATTTACATAATGAATATATCATAATTGTCAATACAATACATTAATCTGTACTTTTAAGAGTTGTCTAGGAGAACAATAATTTTGCAACATTCAATATTTTATACTCTGCCTGACAGTTATATTTCCTCTTGTTTTGTCATTCAGGTATCTTTGGTGTACCTTTGGATATGGTGGCACAGGGAATGTTTGATGCTGTGATGGAATTCAGTGAGAAGCATTCTAGAGACAAGGGTAACAGGACACTCTCTGATATACACTATGTTGATTATGAGATGACCACAGTCACTGACATGCGAAAGGTCTTCATGGAAAACTTAAAGATTATGGCATCTGGTGAACTCCCAGAGGCACGACTGGGTAGTTTAGTTGATGTTATGCCAGAAAGAAGTGCATCACCAATAGAAGACATCCGCGCAAGACCTACAAGCCCCGTGCAGTCGACACAAGAACAAATTGGGCGACCTGGAACTCCTCCTGTATCGTCAACCCAAAAGGGGATGCAACGTCCAGCCACCCCTCCTGTGAGAAAAAGCCAAGACAAAATGGAACGTTCTAGAACACCTCCTGTTTGGTCAAACCAGGAGAGGATAGAACGTCCAGGAACACCTCCAGTGAGAACAAGTCAAGAAAGAGTAGAACGAGCAGGGACACCTGTTTGGTCAAACCAGGAGAGGATAGAACGTCCGGGAACACCTCCAGTGAGAACAAGTCAGGAAAGAACAGAACGAGCAGGGACACCTCCAGTTTGGTCAAACCAAGAAAGGATTGAAAGACCAGGAACACCTCCAGTGAGAACAAGCTTGGATGTTCCAAGAGCAAGCTCACCAAGACCTACTGAGGATGTTGATAGGAGACCAGCATCACCCAGAGGAACCTCTGCATTTAAACAGTTCAAAGTCACTGCTGAGATAGACAAGTATTTGCCGACAAGGTCTTTTACTTCCCCAAGGTCAGGTATCTTTGGTGAACGGATTCGGCCATCAACTCGCCCTCTTACAGCTGAAAGGCACAGACGACATCAAACAGAAAACTCTACTCTAAAACCAATGAGAGCTACTCATGATGGATTTGATAGAGATCGTCGAATAGATGATAGTGAGATTGGTGCTGTTGGTGGAGATAATGAGAAAGTTTTGGCAGCTTCTGATAAAGAGGCTCTCGTTAGAGAGATTCTGGATGAACATGATCATGGTCCTCTGACCAATGAACGATACTATCAAACGCAAAGAAGACTGGAAAAGCTGTTACTAGAAGACGAATTCTCACCAATCAAAGGCAGTTCAAGACACCGAACCAGAAGTATGGACCGTAGCAGACCACGTACAGCAGATGTAAGTAGAGGCTCCTCGGGAAGAGCATCTTCACTGGATAGAAGGAAACCATTAACAGGTTCACTTGACCTTGGAAGTACAGTCAGCAAACGATGTCAGCTGTGCCGCTCCTCCAAAAATCTGACTACTCTTCCATCATGCTCTCATTACATTTGCCGTACTTGTAAAACCATGAGTACGAATTGTTATGACTGTTTGCAAACGTCAACCACACGTGACAAAGGAAAGCTAAAAGTTCAAGCAACATCTTTTCAACCTTCCTTAACCAGAGCTGAGGCAAAGCAACGCCTTGCACAGAAACCGAAACGAAGCAGTTCTGCCAGTGCGCGATTCGCCAATACTCGAAGCCCATTGGAGTGTCCAATATGTATGGAGAGGGTCAGTGACCCCAAAATGCTGCAGGATTGCCAGCACACGTTTTGTAGAGCTTGCATTGACAGGGCCTTAAAAGATAAACCAGTCTGTCCAGTGTGTGGTCTCATCTATGGTACACTTACAGGCAGTCAACCAGATGGTACTATGAATACAACTGTTGATAAATTACACAGTCTTCCTGGATATACAGGCTATGGAACTATAGTGATTGTTTATGAATTCCCCGATGGCATTCAAACAGTGAGTATTTATAGAAATCTGAAAATGGGAACTGTAATTGTATCAGTCTGTTATGCATTGAATGTGTTTGTTTGGCCCCATTCAGATATACAATGTATACATATAATCTGAAAATGAGGACTTTATAATAGGGCTTGACCTCAGTGCACCCATGCATCCATGCATCCATATCCATCTGTATTTCACACATACATGTACCTGCACCAATCTATTCAAACTTATCACATACATCAGACATATACACTAGCATGTTTTTTCACATTCTGATTCAAGGCCAAAAATGCATTTTAAGGCCAAAAATGCATGAAAATCACACATTCTGGCACTGGTTCTCAATTGCGTGGAAGGATTTAGTTTAAACTTGGTATATACATTGAGCACAATTGACCTAGATGCACGTCATTTTAGTTTTTTCGGCCCAGGTTCAAGATGGTCTTCTGGCAGCCATTTTGTAATAAAGAATCGAACTTCACAAATACATAATGCATCATATCCGACAGTCATGTGTGTGGATTTGTTTAAACTTGGTACATACCTAAACACAATTGGACTATGATTGGATTCAAAATGGTCAACTGGTTGTCATTTTGTATTAAAAAATGCAGTTCTGGATTCATTTTTCTGATATACCCAGACCAACCAAGTTTAAAATTCACACATACATATGACATCATAGCATCATATCAAACATAAACGCATGCATTTGTGTCACGATCTTATTCAAAATGGCGTAATGGCATCAAAATTGCATGTTTGATTCATACCTGTTTCTAAACCACAATTGACTCCTGTCATATATTGTAGTGTTAATCAGAATAAATAATGAAACAATATCAAGGTATTCAGGTATTTCAGGTATTCATTGATGGATTTTGTTTAAATCTGAGCTGTTAAATGTAATACATTTCGAGAGATTGCATGCACATATCACAAGACATGCAATGTACATGTACATGTACATACACATGCACTCTAATATACTCTTTCATAAATATGGCGGACACTGTGCCATGTCTGCACTTGTTCAAACTTTGGTTTACATTTGTTTGATTTAATCCAAAGTGGCATTTTGACAGCCATTTTTTGTCTCAGTTTTCTTCAACTTGCCACTGTTCATCATTTTTGTTTGTAGCTTTAAATTTAACAGTGACTTGTTTTTTTACATGTAAATCCTAATGCAATAGTACATCAACAGCTCTGACCCGAAGTTTTTTTTGTTTAACTTTTTACCACAGGAAAAACATCCCAATCCTGGAAAAGCTTACCAGGGAACTAAACGTAGAGCATATTTACCAGACAGTGTACAGGGAAGGGAAGTCCTGAGGTTGTTGAAGAAAGCCTTCCAAATGAAGTTGCTGTTCACTGTAGGACAGTCTGTGACAACTGGCCTCGATAATGTAGTTATTTGGAATGACATTCATCAGAAAACAAGTCGACATGGTGGTCCTGCGAAGTAAGTTCATTAGGTCAATAGTCAAGCAAAAAACCCACTGGATGAAATAGTTTTGTTTTGATGTTGTTGCAGTATCTTGCAAAAATCAGCACAGCCACGGCAATTTTATAATTTTTTTTTTTCGTTTAAATCTTGGTCCGACATAATTACCACAACTTGCCTATTCCGAGGCATATTCATTGCTATTAATTTTTCATGATATGCAGTGGTGTTATGGAACATGGGAATGGAATACTTCCAAATGAGGAAAGTATTTGTGCACTTGTGTAAGGATTTTATGCATCAGGGTCATGCATGCATAGAACTGGTCAGATCAAAGGCTGGCTTCTCATTGGTTGGCAGCTACTGATTAGCATATTTACAACTCCAAAAATGTAGTGATAGCTATAGAGAGTGTGGCAGAACAGACCAGTTGTGGAAATTTTGTGTCAATATGCGAAAGAATCTGCAAATAAGACTATCATATAAAACAATAAAATTGCAACAACTGGGCCAGTCTAGAATACCCTACAGTATGATTAAGCTTAAAAAAACTGTTTTGCAGCAAACAAAGAAATATTCATTTGGCGAAGTAATGATACATGTAAATCTGCCTGCAGGTAATCTAAAGTGCATACACATTGGCATTTACATGCTGTCTTTGCTATCAGTGCTTTTTTTATTTCATGATAAATCATTCAGAAACACATGTGTAAAAAAAATTACATGTTACAAAAGTTAGGATGTGCATGTTTAAAAATACACAATGTTATCCATATCGTCTCTCCTGATGTATCAGTTGACAACTTGGTTGCAATGCTGAGAAGTCACAATAACAATCATAGATACAGAATTTTATAACCAGCTCATCTCTTTTATGTATGTCAATATTCTGGAATTGCTATACCTTTGAGGGGTCATCAGTTTGAAACAGCAAAAAGAATGCAATGAATGAAAATCTTCAATTCTTTCTGCATACATTTATTTTGTTATTTTCCTTTTTTAGTCATGGTTACCCGGATCCATTTTACTTACGAAGAGTGAAAGAGGAGTTAGCAGCAAAAGGTGTCAAGTAAATTTTACACTGGTTGTCTCAACATTTGTTTTGCAGTTTCATGTCTGCTTAAAGTTTCCTTCCTAAAGTTGTATTGGGGTCCTTGGACTGTGAAATATTTGATTGATTATATTTGTGCAACTTGTGGCAAATATTCAGTATGTTTGAATATTGCAGATCATCACATCATATTGTTTGTTTGCCTTACAATTGCGAAATACTTTTGATTTACCTCAGAATTACCTAGTAATTCTGAACACTGGCAAATTCAGAGAATTCTCAAATAGTTCCCACAATTTTCACATATTCATGCCATTAAATGTTTCACACAATAGTTTCAGAACCTAATCAGAAATTACCCATATCTTAGAATTCAACTTATTAGGTATTAAGAGTAAATAATTTGTATATTGAAAACAAATTTGAATACCCCAGTGTATATATCATGTGCAGGACTCCACAAACTTTATATACTCTGAATATTGTTATTTTGTATTGCTGATTCTTTAACATAATGCAATCAACATTTTGTAATTCAGGAATTATCCGGTCTACAAAAAACATGACTTTTATGTTGATATGTGCGCTAAAGTAAAACCACATGCATAAACAAATACTTAAAATGTGTTGCAATTTATGATGATTTGTTCATATAACATGTACAGTAATGAACATATTCCTCATTTAATGGGGGTGCATTTTCTACTTCATTTATTCTGACCTTTTGTGACTATATCTCAACACAGCGCATTTCAGTGTAATAATTATGGCTTTTGATCTCTGCTGTAATATTCAGTCTCACACTTGGAGGGCTATATGTAATGACATAAGAGCTAATAGTAAATGATTTGACTGGAGCTTGATGAGAGCTGTTCACTACAGCTGGACCTAATAATAATAAAAGAAAGTAATCTATTATTTAGGGATTTGTATAAACCCGACAATAATCTTGTAAATAAATTTATACAATTAATAGCACAAAGTATCGCTTCCAGGAAGCTAATGTTAAATTCTTGCACGTAGTTTGCAAATGCCGTCCCAATATTTCATCTGCTAAAAATTAGCAAGCTTTATTCAAATTTTGTTATAACATACCTGTAATTTATGCTAATTAGTAACCCTATTTGAATTCTGATTGGATCATAGTTTACTGTTGATTGTGATTCTAGATGCATATGATATTTTGTTTGATTACGTCAACAACTCACAGAATTATGTGGTGTTTCAAGTAAAACATTTACTTGTCAAATTATGGTGATATATATGGCGATATATATTGTGATATATTGGTATTTGAAGTCTATTATAGAATTATTACATCACAAAAATGGTGGCTTTTATAACTTACTCAGACTAAGAAAAATCACATGACACTGAAACTTGCATTTAGTATACTGGTGTCATGCCAAATGTCAGATTTACACTGTAGAAATTAAAATATCATCTCTGGTAGGAGGAAACCACAAATTCTTTTGTGTGAAAAAACAAAACGTGACAAAAAAAATAAGTCTATTTTGTTAGCTCATTTAATTACTACCGTAAAATCTGTATTAGAAGCCGCATCCCTAATAGAAGTCGCACCCATTCTTTTTAAACAATTGGGAACCAAAAAATCATCATTTCTCATATGTGTAGGTGCTCTAATAGAAGCCGCACCCCCTCTATTGGATTGTACCATTTTAATAGAAGCCGCGGTTTCTAATACAGATTTTACAGTACTTACATCTCAGTTTTATGAAATAAAAATATATAAAAGTTGAATTGCTTTGCAGATTTTTGGCAAGATCTAAATATTCAAAATAAATTTAGTTTTTTTTTTTCTTTCAAATATTCTATATGTATATCATGTATAAATAAGTTTTATATTTAGGTAAAATGTAAATTTTATATTGGGAATTGTTTTATTCATATATTATATAATCAGATTTTTATCACATGTGTCAGTTTGAATTTTGTTCTGTTTTTTTGTTAATTACTATACATATATATGGGTTACAATGGAGTACTGATGTGGAGCTGTATCGAGGCGTGTCTTAGTTATGGCTTATTGTGTATATATTGGCAGAAAAAACATTCTGAATAATCAGTGAGGACATGTTTTGTATAATTAGGGGGTGTTAAGGCCAAACAAATCAGTTTGTTTCTGGTATGTACACACATCAGTTCCATAAGCCACACTTTTTTTTTTTTTTTTTTATTTGAAACGAAAAAAAAACGGGAGATAATGTGGCTGCCATATGGCATTGATCTGTTTAGGCATGCGCAGATTAAATTTCTTGTGTAGGAAATTCCCATTCCAACCTATATATTGTATCTCCTGTGTAGGAAACAATTTAATAGAAATTAAAGGCTGATTAATATTTGGGATTGTTGTGCCGGAGGCAACTGTCCTAAAGGCCTGAGCAAAAGCATAGAAGAGAGAATTGACACCATCTGGCAGTAGAGGGCGCTAGTTAGTTGCATGTCAGTCGTTCACGCAATCCATCTTTACCATGTGAATATTACAGAATATATTTTTTTTTTTATACATTGTACTATATAAGATTTCTATGAATTCAAAACTTGCCAAATTTGCATAATTGAAAATACCCCGGTATTATTTTGTGTAGTGAAATTACTAGTTTCTAGAGTTTGAGCGATTCATATATTGCATCAACATGATTTAAAATTGTCATTTGCAGTTACAGAAGTGGAAAACGAATATTTGTAATTAACAAGATTGTTTGCTAAAATAGGATTCTTTTTAAACAGCTGTTTTTGTAAATTGCATACTATATTGTGCAAAGCAAATTGCTTTCTGTTTATTGTTGATGCATATAATGGCACATATGTCCATTTTTCATTTCGCATAAAATACCAGTTTAATGTTTAAAATGTATATAACAATAACTGTATTTTATACAGCATGTATATGGTACTTAAATATTAAACATTTTCTTAATACATTGTAAATGTAGTTTCCTACAGTGGAATACATCTAGGCTTGTCAAAGACCTATGTATAAATAACAAAAAAGCTGATGATACCAATGAATGAAAACAAATCATCACCCTAAACAAAATTATATGATTTTTTTTCTCCACTTGGGAAAAAATAAATTTGTTTGTTTCAGCGATATCTTAACTTTCTCAATTTACACAAATACACTGTAGGCATCGTGTGAAATGCTTAGGTGAATTGCACTGTAAAGGTCAATGAACTTAATGTCAATTTTTTTCAAGATTGATGCATTTAACTCACATACTGAATTAAAAAGCTCTGAAGAACTCCAAATCCTTGAAACGTTCCATCAAATAAATGAAATAAAAAAATGATTATCCCATAGTTTACAGTGTGGCAGTCATCCTGCAATGTGTTGGATACAAGTACAAATATTTTTCTATATATTCAGAATACTCGAAAAGCTAGCCACAGGGAACGTTTCAAAAGTGTTTGTTAGATGCATCCCTCTTTAACACAAAGATTCAAAAGCATTCCATAAGTAGAAGTATTACACTACACTTATATTAATGAAATATCTAACAATTTTAAGAATGTAATGTTTGCATACCATTAATCATGATTTTCATGAAGTGCATGTTCAATTTTTCGTGTGAACAAAGTATTTTACATGTGCTGTATGCATCACTATGGGATCAAACATGGCTTGATCACTATCATCCTTGAATGATTGCACAATTTACACAATAGACACCACTTACTTACACAAGTTTTTTTTCAGGCAATCACATTAGTATTTGTATTAAACTTTTTGATCAGATTTTACAATCTATTTTTTTATGATGAATGTTCATAATTGTTAATAAAGCTGGAATTATTAAAAAAAAACAGTTGTCTGTATCGTGTGTTCCCAGTAGTAATTGTGATTATTATAATGGCAATTACTACTATCATGTCAAGTATTACCTGATCAATTTCAGAAATCAAACCAGTTCGTCATGACATGAAAAACGAATTTGCATATGCATAACATTGTCTTGCCTTTGTACCTACTTTGAACAAATTCGGTCAAAGCATGTCTGAGAAATAATTAATATGTGAAAATCAAAATGTGGTCACCAAATCAAATCACAAAAAAAAAAAAGAGCATTGGTATAACCAATAATGTACCAAAATAAATTTTGAATAAAATGAGCCCAGGCATGCCAGAGAACTTACAATGGTCATTAGTCAGGTTAAATGTCACTGAAATCAAGTAACAGAAGTGATGTTATGCATTGCCTATATACCGGTACCTTAAAAAAAAAGTTTATTTGTAAAACAACCTTATTTTGAATTGACATGCATCAGTAGTCCCAACATTAGTGAAATTGTTACAAATATTGATTTTTGGTATCAGTCGATTAATTAAACAAAAAATAAATGGATGTGCATGCCACTATAACTCAATTTGTACCTACATTGACCAAAATCTGTCTGGCAAATGTCAGACTGTTTGAAACCCAAAACATAAAGATTCCTTTTCAGACTATGTCTGACGGGGACTGATAGTTGTAAATGGTAAAACAAATACCATTACAAAGAACTGCATTGAGAATGACTATGAATATGAAACTACTGGACACTGCCATCTTCGCAAGCCAAGATTTATTTATTTGGCCATGGCTCTAGGGGGGGGGGGTATGTTTACATCAAGCACATCCAAATATTCAGTATTCCGAAATCACCTTTTATCTCCAGTTTATTTATGAAAAATATACAAACAGAAATGTCATAACATTGAAGTCATCAAAGCCATATACATGTATATTATAAATTAACATCATAGAAGTAAATACATTGTACATACAATTGTTTAGCTTATACATTGTACAAGACATTATCAGAGATTTGCTAGTGGATTGAAAGATACCCAGTACTGCAGATCATGGCAAATACTCGCAGGTTGTCTGATGTGTGATCACTTAGTAGAATGAACGAGGTGCCTACAAAACCCAATCCAATTATTTAGTTTGGATTTCAGATGAAAACAAGTGGGTTTAAAAATATATATATATATAAACATGGGTTGACTCGTGCAATTTTTATTGGTGTTGACAATTGGTGTATTACAAAATTGACATTTTTAATTTATGGAAACTGCTGCTACAATGTCATTTGTTGCATTTTTTTCTCTCAAAACATATCAACAGTAAAGAAAAAAGTCTACACACTGTTGACTCGATACTGAATCAATTGGTTTTACATACAAGACCAATTCTTACATATATTGCCACTATTGCATGTAAAATGCTAAAATATGTGCACAAGTCCAGGCAGCAGGGAAGGTTCTCCTATGCAGTTTGTAATTTCAAAATAGACCTGATGCAGAGAAATGTTTCAATAAATAACACAAGACTTTGGATTTGTTCAGTTTATGGTTGACCAATTGCAAGATTTGATCTGATTGCATACAGCACAATAGACATGTGATGTTACCAAGACAACATTTATTTTGAGTGAACAACCGCATGGCCAACAATATCAAGGCAACATTATCTGCCTATCAGTAACATGTAATCTATACCGGGTTATATTATCTCAAGTCTGGGGGGTCTCCCCATAGCATTTTAGAATAGGAACCCTGCCTATTCTACATTTGTTGATAAATAAGAGCTTAATTATTATGAAATAGAGGTAATTAAGATATTCTAATGTAAGCAAATTAGCCAACGTGCTATGTTATTATCCTGGGAGAACATTAAATTATGATGCCCATATTGTAAATTAACTAGTTCCACACACACAGAATCCACTGCTTCAAAATCAAGCCACAAGACTTGTATCTTGGGTACAACATTTATTTAAAACATTTACAACCATCAATAAGGAGTAAAAAAAATATTTAATTTTTAATCAAAATAGTCTTTTATCAGTCTAAATGTTCATGATCATTTTGTGAACTACGGGGTACATTATTTTCCTGATCATTAGAATTTATTGGTGAAGGATTTGAAGGATCAGGAACAACAGCGCCCTCTGGCAAATGTACATGTCTATGGTGCAAGTTTTCATTGTCAGGCATTTGATCATCATTAGCATTATTTACATCACCTTCAGGGGGTGCATCATCTGGTTTTTCAGTTTGGTAAATATCAGAATGACAGAGAGGGCAATTGTCCTGTACATAAAGCCACTTTCGTAGACATAGGCTATGAAAAAAATGATTGCAAGGTGTAATTCTCGCAGTTATTAGGTCCTGGTAGCAAATTGCACAGACATCATTGCGATCACTCAGCTGGTCCAGTGTGGCTTCAGGTAAAGAATTAATCTTTTTCACCGCAGTGCGTCGGTTCATAAAAATCTTCCAGCCAGACTTTGCTTGTTGCCAAATATTGAAATAAGCGTGTATGCACATCATAACAGCACGAATGGTGCCTCCCGATTCAAACACCATTATCCAGGCACCATTTCCGAAAAGAAATATTCCAAATAAAAATTCCACACTGTTACCAAATGCCTTTATATAATAAACATAGTCATCAAGGCCTTCCCAAAATGTGTTTCGATAAGCATCAATGATGAATAAAGAGTATACCATTAGAGAGATTATGACTTTAATGCAGACTTCCACGCAGAATGCACTGACAGCCAGCAACCATGTACTGATATGGTAATTACTCCAAAGATGAATCATCAACCATGGTGCAACAACCAGAAGTATTAGGCAAACAGACACCACCCTTAAATGTCTATACACCGACAAGTTGTGGGACGCACTCAGAGACATGAGGACTGGGTTCACCATATTGTGTACAAAATGCATGATTGCTGTTAGAAGAAGACAGAAATTACGATACAGTCGAGTAAGACGCTGTTCCGGTGCTAAACCAGACAAACCAGTCTGCAGTGCCAGGATGAAGAAGAGAATCGCTGACACAGTTCCCATATGTTTTTCCTCATCAACGTTGCTGCCAATTATGCTCTGTATGAATATCCCAACATGGTGTGTGATTGAAGAAACAACAGCACTCATCCCAAGCACTGTGAGAGTGGAATCGCAACCACTGATCATAAGATTGGTGAATATTTGCCATACTTTTCCAGCATTCAACAAGTCAAACTTATCCTCTTCCTGAGACATCACCATAATGGTGAGAAATACACACTGCAAAGCAAATCTGCTCAGCCAAAAGACGCGTAAGACAGTTGGCACATGTAATCTCTGCCACTGATCCTCTAAGAAAATTTGCAGTCCATAATTACGAATGATGTGTTTCACGAGCATCAGTGAATATTTTGTAGTATAGTATATCCATGATATTTTCATTGCGACAGTTGCTACTAATGCCAACATTGGTGCAGCAACCGCAAAATACTGCGAAAATGTATATACTGCATACTGCGAAGTATTAGTTTCTTCCAAGTCTAGAGGTAGATTAAGTCTTACTATCATGGGAAATAAGAATGCGGTAAACACCATCACCTCTGTTATGAGAAAATGCTGTGTTCGTATCGTCACAGTGAAAACAGTTGCATAGGCAAGTTGCACAAACAGATACATTTGAAAGTCAGAGCTTTCTATAAAGTCCCTCACAGATTGACTTTCTTCAATGGCTTCATTGAACTGGCCGATGAAAACCTGATTCCACCAGGATGACGTGCCCAGGATTGATATTGCAATGACGGCACCATAAAATTTTAATAAAACTCTGATTGATAAAAAGAATGCCACAGATGCAAGTACTAAACCTGTTGGAGAAAAGAAAGGAAACATAGTTACAAGTATTATATTTTGAGTCATGTTAAATCTTTTTTATACATTTGAAATCTGTCGAGGCACATTCAAGAAATTTTTAAAAATTGAGATTGGATAAGTGGTGAGCAGAATTTGCTGAGTAAACCTTAAATCAGGTAAGGATACTAGTAATTGATGTAAATTGTGAAAATCTAGGGAAATCTTTCCATGTCTGAAAGTATCCAGAACTTTTTGTTTACACTTTTTATTTTTCAATATAGCACTATATGCATTTCCAACTCATGATTTTTTAAAATAGTAGCTGACTTTTCTACCCTCATTTAGTTCAAAGTGGGGCCCGTCAAGAAGAAAGTTTGCTCACCATTTACGATGAGGATTCCTTACCTTTCCTTAATGAGCAAAATTTTATTAATTTGAAAAAAAAATATTTCACACCATTTACTTACCTCCCTTATAAAACTAACATGACTGCTAGTTAAATCACAAATCAAAATATCTGACATATTCAAGTTGTTCATACTCGTATCTTGTTATTTGAAAATGACTGGAGAGCTGAAAATGGCTCTCCTGAACACATTTACTAGTTCGCAAATTTAAACTTTTGGGGCATTTTCTTTATGTTTAGGCAATCTAAGTGTAGGTTTTTTTTTTCAAATTACCGGATTCGGCTGATACCCCGCCCTGGGCGATCTTATGGAGGTATCGATTTTTTTTTTAGAAAAATGTGGACCGATCTTTTGGCAGATATTACGAGGCCCATCTTGTCTGGAAAAATAACCCTGCGTTGATAGAAATGGTCTAGAAAAATAATGTTTCGCGTTGACCAAATATAATCATGCAAAGTATAAATTCAAAGTGTTTTAATACATTGGTGAGAGGTCGCATTTTACGTGAACAAGAACATGCACTAAGAAGGAAAAGCAAGTCAAAGTCGAAACGGGGTGCATCATGGACATGACACAACACACGCTGCGACAACTGAGTGATTAGCGACATAATTTTGGGGCGCAAATGAACTTGAAGTACTTCTTTGCGAAACTTGCTGCGCGGTGATGCGGTGATTAAGTGTGTGTTGACCGAAGTTTGACCCCAAGTCACGCGCTGAACTGGTGCGTTACCTTAGCAACCTTTTTCTTTTGCGGTCCGCGCGTCGATCTAGTAAAATTTTTATTATAATCCGAAGGTACTGTAATTACGCAACTTGTATGCAATTCTGTACTGGCTTTGAATATATCAACGTCGTTTACTGAGTGCACTGCTTTTCTAATTACGCAAATTTGTTTACAATATTGTACCAGCTCTGAATATTTCAACTTTGTATTAAATGTATTGCTTTCATGATAATTACGCAAACTCAAGTTAATTTTTACTATTGTTAGGGCACTGACCCGGGGTATTGGGTCTGTGAATATTTCAATAATACCGACTTGATAATGCCTTGCATTCGTTATAATTACGCAAACATAAACATTGGCGCACTTCGATCGCTATATTCACGTACATTTCGACTGAACTCTAATAACCACGCGTTTGAGTTCACGCACTGATATTTAAATTCGGGCCACCCAGCTTGACGCAAATCAATATTGTTACTTGTCATGCGTTCAAAAAATCTTTCAACTCTCACAAATACCATGAACGCGAAGAGCTAACTGGGGGTTAACTGAAAGAGAACGTCTTTTTGGGAGAAAAAACACGTCAGTACAAGATTATGTGTACAAGGTTAGCTTTATAGAACGTACATGACGTAACGTACGTAAATCAATATAGTTACTTGTCATGTGTTCAAAAAATCTTTTAACTCTCACAACTACCATGAACGCGAAGAGCTAACTGGGGGTTAACTGAAAGAGAACGTCTTTTTTGGAGAAAAAACACGTCAGTACAAGATTATGTGTACAAGGTTAGCTTTATAGAACGTACATGACGTAACGTACGTAAATCAATATAGTTACTTGTCATGTGTTCAAAAAATCTTTTAACTCTCACAAATACCATGAACGCGAAGAGCTAACTGGGGGTTAACTGAAAGAGAACGTCTTTTTTGGAGAAAAAAACACGTCAGTACAAGATTATGTGTACAAGGTTAGCTTTATAGAACGTACATAACCGCTTAACTCTGCGTGTTTTTTTAATAATCATGTCGCATGTGAAACGCAGGAGACATTTTAGTTCACCCATTTCTTGTTTACCGACATTTTGTCTGGAATGCGATACAGACAAAGATTAAACATTACTGATAACAACCAAGAGGCTCGAACTAGGAAGGCTTGGATATTTTAAACTTCGTAAATAACATTCTTTTCAAGCGTAGGCTTTATTCGAGTGTAATAATACGCAACAACAATTCGTATAAAGCATTGGTTTTATTGAAGTTTTTAATGCTTTTCGGCTTCACAGTGAATTATTTTAGCGTCATATTTGAAATAGCGCGCTCGATACAAGATGTCGGACGGGAAAATTGGGGTCTGTAAAAATGTTTGTTGGTTCAGTCAAGCAATGTGTGGACCAAAACATCGCCCACTATTTGAAACATCGCCCATGGGTGGGGTTTAGGATGGGCGGGGTATCAGCCGAATCCGGTATTAAGGTCATTATGAAGTTTATTTATCAAGAAATGGTTTGGTATGTATCATGAAAACTGTATTTTTCAAAAGATTACTACGGATCCCTATTCCACACAAACGCTGAACACAGTAACGAAAGTGACAGAGGGAGCTACGTGTATGCCATTAAAATCACTACAAGTACTGGGTATGTGTACAATATATTTAGGGGCCCAAGCCTGTAGGGCGTGGCCCCTATTCTTATCGTCCGGTTTTTTCTTCTTTCTTTTTTCCGTAACTTTTTTGTCAAGCCGTTTGAGAAAACCGCTGAACAGAATGGTCTGATAATGCTCTATACTGATAGTCCCTAATGTGAACTGGTGCAACATGCTTTCAGAATTTCGATTGGTCAATTAGTTTGCCAGCCATATTGGATTGAAATAAAACCGGAAGTGGCTGTTTAACCACTTTCTGAGGGTTTAGGCGTCTTTTTTATGGTATATAGTACAACTCATGTGTAATAGATATCAGCAATAAAAACTTTAGCGGTCATGTGACTTTTCCCGCCATTTTGTTTTATCCTAAAAACGGCAAAAAACACTTAAAAATCAGAACCACCAAGCAGAATGTTCTCATATGTAGTATTTTGCTTCTATATATGAAGCTCACTTACGTTTGAAAAAATTGTTATGATTGGTCACATGGTTTGGCCACCATTTTGGGTTTCTTCTAAACAGGAAGTAGTTTTTTACTCATGCCACACTTGAGGGATTACGTTCAATATTGCTGAATGGCATCTCTATATCAAACTCTTTCAGAAACTTTAAAAAGATTTCAGATCAATCACATGGTTTGGCCGCCATCTTGGATTTTAGGCAAAATTGACAAAAAGTTTGGACATTTGTTTTTCAGAGGTGATTCAACCAAGTAACTGCTGGTTTTGAATATAACATGCCTGAACATTGCTACATATGAGAAAAATAATATATTTTCGATATGTCACGTGGTTTGGCCGCCATCTTGGATTTTGTGAAAATGAAACTTCTGCAATTACATGTGTTGTATTGGTCAGATTTGGCTGAAATTGTGTATGTCAATTCTACTCAAGAGTCACATTCTTTTCCCTGAATGTCACATGGCTAGGTCGTGTGGCTACACGCCCATAGGGTGGGGGCTTCTAACCTCATTAATATGCATAACTGCTATATCTTGAGCACTGTTGTAGTTAGGAAGATGAAACCTGCTGAATTATGATGACGTTAAACAAGAGATTTGAATAAAATAACAGATGACCATATATGGTCAGGTGGACTCATTAATATGCATAACTGTTATATCTCAAGCACTGTTGCAGATAGGAAGATGAAACCGGTGTTATTATGATGATGTTAAACAAGAGATTTGGCTAAAATAACAGATAACAGAACTCATTAATATGCATAATTGTCATATCTGAAACACTGTTGCAGAACAAGACATGCAACCAGTGCCATAATGAAGACATCAACCAAAAAAATTAACTCATATAAGAGAATATCATTTATGATTATGTAACCTCATTGACATGCATGAGCACATGGCTCCTTGTATATTCTAAAAACCGTATCTCAATAACCGAACCAGGTAAATAGAAGGAAGCATCAGCATGTCAACCTCATTGTACAAATCATTCAAAGTACTTTAATGGCAATTCGCTGAATTATGATGACATTAAACAAGAGATTTGAATAAAATAACAGATGAACATATATGGTCAGGTGAACTAATTAATATATGCATGAGCACATGGCTTCTTGCATATTCTAAAAACAATATCTCGATAACCAAACCAGGTAAAAAGAAGGAACCATCGGCACGTCAACCTCATTGTACAAATCATTCAAAGTACTTTAATGGCAATTCATTGATCACTTTAATTACATAATTCGTCTGATAGCTTGGGCCCCTGTGACGCTGCTTGCAGCTTTAATCTGAAGTTAGAGTTATGTTTAGCACTCTGATTTGTGAGAGTGATGTGCGAGTGGCAGGCATGACTGTGAAATGATTGGAAGCGAGGATAATTCGCTGTCGTAACGCTGTTATGAAACACGAAATACTTACCTATAATACTTAAAATTACTGCCAAAACAGGCCGGGTATGCCATGGTAGAGGAATTTGATAATTCAACAGTGCATCGACCATAAAAACTGATGGTACACGTAAAACAACGTCTAAAATAGCGAGGACTTTCAATTTTATATAACTCTGGGCAGGTTGGTGAGCTATTCCATGAATTCCCTGCATGCTGTTTGACACTGACAACTCGATTTCTCGAGAAAATATCCAAAAATTACGCGACAGTATGAAAATGTTACTTCAGAAAGAAAATTTCACCGACTGTCTTTCGCCATTGCACTTCCGGGTTACTGGCTCGTCCATGTTTGAGGTCCACAAATTGTACTCAATATGATCTGCCACACCATCAGTCAACTACGAATATTATTTTTACCTAGTAGTATTTGATGTGAACTAAGTCATTATAAATTATCAAAGTTGTCTCTTGAACAATCCCTAAAACATAAATTTCTCAACATAAATCTTGTGAACGAGGATATACACGCCATCAACGTTAAATTCAATGTGTTAACCTAACTAGTAAATTTGTGTAAACCCTATTTGCGGTATATTGCCTTTCCCGTAATTATTTGTTGCTGTTTTTCGTCGTTTACATCAAAATGTAAATCCTCCTTAGTCTTCTTATCCCTCAATTCTATGTGATGACTACGAGATTGGTAACGTCACGAGGTCAACAAACTTTGCCATCTGCCAATCTTCTGGGGGTGTTGGATGGGATATTGATTCAACCAAGTCATGTCTGTCTCTGGTTTTGTGAGTACGAGATTTGAAGATACATATTGAGCAATGGAGCAGGATCGGGTCCAGGACCGCCTGAAACGATGGGCGAATGCTCTGGTGAGGGTCCCGGCTGTCTTCTTGTTGGAAATACTGTATCGTGTTGATCTTGTCGACGTGTTGCAGGCGGAGGCGGAAGTTGTGAAATGGACCTTCATCGATATCAGCTACGTGGCAACAGTTATGAAAATTCTTGGTATGTACTGTCACTGAAATTATATAATTGCATTGGTATTACATGATGGGTCCGTATTCCTCGTAACCTTAGAGATATTGTCTGTCATGTGAACGAATGAATAACATTTGTGACGTCACATTGACAGTTTAATCTCAAAACAAACTTCATCATAATGTTTCTTCCATCTATAAAATGTATTTATTCTTGTTAAAATTGTAATATAAAGTTTACAGGAAAAAAATTGGAAGAAAAACAAAAATTAAATAAAAATTGTAATGAAAATTAATAAATCACTCTCAACATTACAAACCTATTTCCTTCATGTTCATAAATGTTAATGGTTCATGTTGTGAAATCCAACCAGCCAATCAACAAGCGTATTGTGCAACATCATTTGGAAACATTCAAATGTTATTCAATTGTTTCAGTTTGAATTTACAAAATTTATGCATGTTTATAAAGGTAAATTGAATGGGTTTGTTTTGCAGAGTATATATTACATGTACTCACAGTCACTCTAGTAGAGTGACTGCGATGTACTGGTACTGGTAAACAAACATTTATAAAATTCAGGTATATAACTGGTGCCTTATGCGATTAATAAGATCCATTTGAAGTCGAGTGAATCGTGAGATCATTACTAATGCAATAAATGTCTGAAAGAAATGGTTTGTGTGTTTTTTTGTGCCCAATGCTTATTAGTATTTGCAGAGCTTGTATTAAGTTACACATAATAATAATAATAATAATAACCTTTATTATAACCGTAAAGAAGTTACAATTCTTTTTTTCGGTTTGTAAATAATAAAGTTTTTTTTTTTTGATATGGTGTATATAAACATCAACTTAACTACTAGTTAGTGCTAGTCTTTTAGTAAAAGCATTATTTAAGTATTTGATAACATGTCTAAGCAGAAATGGCTCTGTCGTGTTTAAATTTTCTATTTTCTAATGAGGCAATAACCTCAACAAAATCCTAAAAAAATTTTAGTTTAACATATCACGTGAATTACAATGTTCATGTGTCAATTTAATCTATGTTGCTACATTACACTGTATTATAAAAATGGTTTACACAGCACAAACAAGTATCATTAGGCCATGCCCTACAAATTTGCAATTTACAATAGTGGCGTTAACATTACAAATGGGACTGAAATTCAACATGTGCTGACATTTACTACTTGAATGCTTGGTATGAATCAAAATCATTCCCTTGGCAGTGAATTTAAGATAACATATACTGATTCATACTAGTACATGTATGACATGGCAATGCTGCTAGATATGGTTGGATGCAGTAGCAATGAATGAAATGAATGCCGAACGTTGTCGACTACTTATATTCATGTAATATATATTCTTCTTGCAATTCTACATCGATGTGAAAAATTAACTGTTCTGCAAATTCTTCTTTTCCATTCATGTCCGTGATGACTTATAATAAATACCAAATACATATGATTTCAATAAAGTAATTATTTTTATCATTGTTTGTGTATCATCTGTCGTGTTTAGGTCGATGTACAAATCAACGAATGAGGGCGTGATTTCGGCATGAGCTCAGTCGAAACGTATACGCTGTAATCCTTCAGCAAATACAAATGATTGAAATTTTCGGCACATGCCAAGATTCTGTAACACGAACTTAGTAAATATTTCAAAATGTATAATGCCATTGTTGTAGTCTTTTTTAAGATAGCAGGCCCATTTTGTATTGATTGTGATTTTACATAGTAATATCAAAATTTGGATTTTTTTGCACAGTATAAAGCAATAGTGTCAGTATCAAGTACAACAATTCTTTGTACCATGTCGTTTTATACATGTACATGTGGCAACATAACTGCTCACTGTCCCTAGGTTATCGCATTTTGTTTATGAGGAGGTGTCCAGGCCTCATGTTTATTCATGTATACGCAAGGGTTGTAAATGCAATGTAGAGATGTAGCAAACATGGAGTAGGGCAAGGTTCACAGTCTAGAGTAAGTCACACAGAAGTCCTGGCAGGTACATGTAAACCCTTAGGTAACAGAGTTCCTGATAGTGACCGAGTATTAGGTACCAGTATATAGGCAGTAATTATTAAAAAGCAATAACCTTTTTGGCCCTATGATCATCATCACCCAGTCTGATGTGGTACTATGCCTGTACTTTATACAGGTAAAATTTCTATTACAATGGCTATATGTAGATTTTCTTGTGACCAGGTGTTTATAAAAATAAACCTGGTGAAAACTGATGGTATAACTTGTTTACAGTTGTATCTGTATCATTATACATAGAGCTATTAATACATTGTAATACTGTCATGTATTTGTTGTCATACAGTTATGTCATGTACAACAGTTCTGTTAACGATATTGTTCATATTTTAATTATTATTTGATTAAATGTGTTTTGTTTGATATGGGTCCCATATTAAGATGTGTACACTGCTTGTAGAATAAATTGAACATGCTCTGCACGATGACCATCATCTTTTAATCATTAATGGCTGCTGAGGTCAATGTCAAAATACATTTTTGATTCACACTACTCCGGTAATTTCATGAGCAGTACGACTACAGATATGACTGTGAATTATTAACAACATCCCCTTTATATCTTCATAAAATGTTATAGAACTAGTGCTTCTTGACAAATTCTGTGTTTTTGCTGTCTGTAGCATTTTCTAAGAGGTTCATGTACATGAACTGATACAAATGTATTTGTGATGGTATACAAGGTCTCCATTTTTGTTTTAGATCAGATTCAAAATGGCCAACTGGCAGCCATACTTGTTCCCTGAAATTGCATTAGTTATCAATAGTATTGATACAGTACAGTCAGCTGTACTCTCAAGCTTATTATTATTTTGAAGATATTTATAACGTGACTGCTTGAATACAATTGCTAGATTTTATAAATGTTCAAGAGTGTTCATGGTCTTTCTTATGATCTGATTGAGCCATATGTTACAGGGCTAGGTGTATGATAACATAAGGTTATTATGAGGATATCTGTATCTCAAAGTACAGTGTATGCACGAAAACAGTACAGAGGGAGTATTGGCAGACGCGCAGCGGAGGTTGATGCAATGGCCTACTTGCATACTTTGAGGTACATGTATCCTCATAATAACCTTATCATTATACATCTTACCCTTCTAAGGATACATCATGGGAATGTCGAAATCCAAAAAGTTTAGAACAGAATCAGTGGACTTCTTTGTGTGGAGTCCGGCCAAACCCTGGTGACAGCCATGTTTGTTTTTATTATTAAAGGATGTTTATGCGCGTAATCGTTCCATATTTAGAATTCGCATTTCCTTATATGGTAGGATGAAAATACCTTGTAAAATACCGCAAAATTATGGCACGCTGCAACTTATGGCGTTATATATGGTGACATATGTATAATTATACATGTTATCTTCAATAAAAACCCATAATGTTACGCCTTCAATTTTTTCTACATTCAGCACAAAACTCTTTCTAAACCTTTTGTGTTCTCTCGTCCTTTTTAAGGATGGTGACGCTGCCAGACTTGAATTTTCAATAAGCATTGATACATGTATGCTAATTATGTTCGTTATTTCAATATTCATATAAAAAATGGTAAAAACATTGACTTTCTCTGATTTTGGTTTCCACTATAATCTAAAATAAGCTAATTGGCTACATTTTTATGTTTTGTTTCAGGTTACTTGTCAGCTTTCATGGCTCAGATTTTATCATTCCAACAATTATTAAATCTATATGCATACATGTTTACTGGTGTACTTCTGATTGGTGCTCATTATCTCTCCAATAATTACATTCAAATGGAATTGGAGTCAGGTTACCATGGTTTCATCTTTACTGATGTAGACTGCTCACAGAGATGGATCAAGTTCACTATGGCTCAACTCTGTATCATTTTATCCTGCACCCAGTTAATGAGTTGTGAGAAGTACTGGACGTTCACAGCATATCTACTACCGCTTATCTTGAGAGCGGCTTCAATCATCCCACTTTCGGAGCTACGCACTGTTCACACGTTTGCTATGGCTTTCACAACTCTACAACTAACTTTCTTTATGATCAAGTATATTTTTATTCCATATGACCTTGCTATGGCAGGATACCATACACTACAGGAGTACATGGAAATCTATGGGTTCGTCAGTGTCGTTCTTGCCATGTATAGCCGTTTGTTTGTCCCCATTGTTTATCTCATTTTCTGGCTCATTTTGTTCTGCATCCAGCTTTACTCGTACTTCTCGAACAAAAGTCATCCCATATTTAATGAAAACTGGGTGATTGTCTTACTTGCTGCCATTGCTGATTGCTGTGACACCCCCTGGAGCTTGGTGGGTTTGTGTTATACTGTGTCATATGTGGCGTATTTCATACTGACGATGTGTAAAGTGTACTTGCAGGGGATAGAAGGATTCGTAAATCATAACATGCTACATAGGGGCTGGACTGAAGGCATCACATTGCTGCTATTGTCGCTGCAGACGGGATTGCTGGAAATGAAACGCGTACAGAGAATTTTTCTCCTTAGTATTGTACTTTTTGTGGTTTTCGCCTCAACTGTACAATCTATGCATGAAATCACTGATCCGATATTGATGTCACTGACAGCCGCACATAACCGCAATCCAATCCGCCATTTACGCGTGCTCACTATGTGTGTTTTCTTGTTTGTGTTTCCATTGTACATGACGTACTTGGTGTGTACGTTCTTTGACCCCGAGTTCTGGTTACTCATAATCGTTTCAAGCTGTATACTCACGTCCATTCAAGTACTCGCTTCAACTGTGACATATGCGCTTTTTATGATTGACAGTCATCGCCGAGAACCCTGGGAGAATTTAGATGACATTGTGTACGCCATTAAGGGATTTTGCAGGATTTTAGAATTTTTAGTCGCAATTTCTGTTTTGTTGTACGGTGGGATGGAATCATTTTATAGCGAGTACAGTATGATTGGAGCAGCTGTTATCATTGTTCATTGTTATTTCAACGTCTGGCAGCGGGCACAAATGGGATGGACAAGTTTCCTGTCACGCAGACATGCAATGAGGAGAGTCAGTTCGTTGCCACTGGCAACCCAGGAGCAACTAGATCAACATAATGATGTTTGTGCAATATGTTTTGAGGAATTGTTAAATGCAAGAGTCACTCCATGCGGCCATTATTTCCATCCATTGTGTTTGCGAAAATGGCTCTATGTGCAAAATAAATGCCCTCTTTGCCACCGACCTATTGTTGGGGTGCAACTCAATGAAACTACTCCTGGAGAAGAAAATTTATACAATGCCGAAAACTTGCACTTTGAAGATGTGGTTAGAAATGTGGATGATGTTGTTGGTAACCATGGTGAACGCTGAGTTTTTTATTATTGCATATCAGAATATTGAAAGACATATCTAAAAGTAACATTTTACTGTATATTTTTTCTTGTACTGCATAAACATGACCAACAAATTAAAGGATTTCACATAATATGAAAGCTAGTAAATTGCCAATACTATGCGCTGCAAATAGTCAAAACTCATTCTTGTTGATCCATCAATAATACATAAAGCCTTGAGATGAATCTGCCTGATCAAGTCTTTACATATGTGTATCAATCAAAAATATTCCATGTTTTCACAGATTTGGACGCATTGTCTGAATGACACACCCACCATGGATTTTTCACTTCAAGGAATTCAGGACATTTTTATGTAGAAAATTAACTATGAACATGATTTTTAATGCTGGTTTCTTGTCTACACATACCTGAATTACAAGCGTCATGCTAAACAAGTTTGATTCTGTTCTTAATACCGGTAATATATGAAGTATTCTGTGCATATTCAATTAGATTGTTATTGTTGAAACTAAGGACTCTACTATGATGGACATGTTTGAGTAAAGTGATGGGCTAGTCCATCTCTTGCCCAATAATGTGTACATCCCTGTCCTTGCCATTTTATCACACAATTATGGGAAGTGTGTCCTCTTTATTCCATGCTGTTGTGGTTTTACTAGATAAGAACTCTAATGTGTGCGAGATTCCACATGAATATTGAGATAGCCAAAACTTGCCAGTACATGTATGGACCCCTTATTATTAAGATCTAATATCAGCAACAATAGGTTAACTTTATTGTATAGAGACAGACAATTTAGTCTGTGGACTTTGGAAGTGATTTATGCAAATCAGGTAATCTGGTTAAATTAGATTGTCACACTGCTGTACATTGATAGTGTGATCTTGTTGTCGTATGTATGGAAGTCAACAACTAACTGTCGCGTGGGACTGAGGTCAACGTTCATTTACTCATCGGGTGCTTATCTCTATCTAACGTCCACGCTGGAAATCACTATTTAAAGCATTGGTTGGCATGCCACGTAATAAACAATTCTCTGAGATGAGATATAAATTAAATTCATACAATAAATTTCATGTTTTTAGGTCTGGTTTATTTCTGCTATCCAAAATCAAATTTATTTTCCTTATTGGTAAGCAACAAAAGAGCAATTCAGATGGTCCTTGGTCATCTGGAAACAGGCAAGGCATGCTGTTTGGCGCCCTCTAGTGGTGTCATTTTATTTATAAAATGATTTACTTGATTTAAAAATAAAATAGTCTTGCCTATTTTTTCAGTTCTTTGATTGTCTTGTTCAGTGAAGAGTGCGTATAAATGATAACTTTTTTCTCAATTCCTGCAGATACATAATTGCTTTTGTACCACAGGTATGTTAATCTCCATTTTCAAATTTAAAAGGCAACTACTGAAACCTACAAGGCCTATTTATATTCAGTATACAATGCAATGAGAAAGGCATTGTGTGAATGAGGAAAGTTGGTGAACAAAGTGGGGACTTGTATAATGAATGATCTTCCATGAAACTTTCTATAAACGTGACATGGTGGATTGTTGTCACATATGGTTTTGCATTTTAGTTCATTAATTTTTCAAAAACTAGAGAATTTCAAACAATATGTATCTGTGAAATAACTGGTGCGTATGGATGTAGATAACCCATACAAGATGTGGTTGCAATCACCTTGTCCAAAAGTAGATTTCATGCCAAGCTAAACTATTTTTAATTTGCAAGATACAAAAACATGTTTTGACTAACATTATGTACGAGTTGATGGGAGTATGAAATATTAGTAACTGTATACAGTTGCATTTGAGCAATATTTTCGACTAACGATTCATCAAATAAAAAAAAATGCCACACAAGTATGAAGGGTGCCCTTTCATCCTTTAAGATGAAACTTCCCACAAGCGAGGTTAATACGGTAAGTCATGTAACATTGAAAACAAGTTTCTGATGTTAGTTGTAATTTTGATAGGCTCCGTATACTTGATGTTGAAAACTGTCATTGCTGTACAATCTCTCCAGAAAATCAACATGCGAATATAAATGTGGTAAAACAAAATAGTGGATTTATATAAATTAACAGTCAATGACCACGAGTGGTATTACTTTATTTGGTACAACTATTTGTTGAACAATTGTATGTAAAAACTAATAGGATAAATAAACCAATCACTGAACACAAGGAGGGAGGAGGGCTCATCTATATCACCTGCTCTGATTAGCTATTGGCAGAATAAATAGGCCAATCATAAATACCATACTGTCAAGGAATTATTTGCAACAACTACTCTGATTGGTCTAACCAGCACACTGGTAGATATGTTCTTTTATGAAATTTTTACGTTCCAAACACAATTTGCAACTGAAGGATGGACATGGCTAACTGGTACAAATGTGGAAAGTATAGAAGCACTACAAATTCTGGACTTTTTTTTGCAAAAAATTCCATCATAAAAATGAAATATATTAAATAAAAAGCTTGTTTCATGGAAATAATGACAGATTTGCTCATACAGTTGTGAGCCCTATTACTTGTGTCTATTTTCATTTGAAAATTGATCAAAATATATACAGCTAATATTTGTAATTTAAAAATTTAGTTGGTTACCCCAAATGACCAATCATAACTTAGCAAAATTAATTTGCCATATCCATCCTTACGATACAATGACTGAGTGTACTCAATTCTCATTTACACCTAAACTGGTATCCTAACACAATCTATGACATTGCTATGATTACAAAGTTATCCTCTTTTGATAACTAACTTTTTGTTAATTACTGGTACATGTACAAATTGCCACACTTTTTATCAACAAATTCCAGTGTCTAATTCAAACTTGTTTGTCTCATTGAAACTGAGTATAAGTAATGAAAAACAAAAAAACTGAATCTGAAATAGTTACGTCTAGATCTGCTGGGTGAAAGTGTTCATTACACAAAGACTCGCATATAAACAAGGTATGGAGTGGCCAAAGCCAAAGGTGGTGTACGATTGTCCTAATTTACAACAGTTATATCATCTACGGCACATTATTGATATTTAACGCAAATAAGGAGAATGACATATTTTTGAATTAAGGCTCTGTTATGATATATTTCTGTGTATATGTAAATACCAGTTAATGACAGTTTTCACACTATTTAATTTACTACAGTATGTCAACTGCATTACCAATTTAGATGTGAAATAATACATCTAAATGGATCATCCAGCATGCAAAATCTTGAAAAATATGCAAATATAATCAAATAATTACCACATTTGCTATATTAGCAGAGTGCATCTTTAATATTAAAGGCATGTTAGACAAAAATGTTGGTCACATTTTAGATGCACTTAACTCACACTAAATTTATTTATTCTAACACGTTATTTACATAGGTGCAAATACTGCTAATAGAGCAAACATAGTATTATACTTTAGTTATATGAATATGCTTAAAATAGTCCCCAAATTTAATATTTTATTTACTTTGTGGTTGACTTATAATAAGTAAATCAGATCTCAGATTTGTTTTAATGAGAATGTGAAAAGCCAGAAAAGATTTTCACATCAAAATGAGTCTTTTTTTATTTTGAGAGGACCATACTAAAACTGCTTCATGAGAGCTGACCATACTTTCTGCCACTTGCACACATACTGCTTTTGAATTCAGTTTCAAGAGTTATGTCATTCAAGTCAAGTTAGGTGATACATGACTTGATTCAAGCCAAGTTATGTTATAATAAGTGTTTTGAGTCTAGCTGAAAGATGAGAAGCAAGTGCAAAGTCAAGTTGTTGGATACATTGCAAATAATTATAAATCAGAGGCAGGGTCAGTAAGCTTGATAGAAAAAGGCAAACATATCTAAGAACCCTGTAGAACATTTTCTAATTCTCCTGTGTCTTTGAGTTCCTAAAAAGTAAACAAATAACAAACTGTAACCAAGTGTTTTCAAGAAACTTAGTCTCAGCTTTTCTAAAACTACACAAATATTGTACCATAACATCATTTCGTGAAAAGTGTGAAAATGTTAAAAATTCAGAAAGCAATCTCTTCTTGGAGTTTGAAATAATAGACAAAGTTCAAATACATATGCATAAAAAGAGAAATATCACTTGTTATATTTGTTTGTTGAGGCGATTGATACAAATGATGGCATAAGTTAATAATTTCATTTTCGATTTGTGAATAATACAGCCTTTAATGAGCATGTACTTTATTCTCAAAATAGGCATGGGCATTTTAAAGAAAGCTAGCTCAACAAAACTACCAAATATGATAAACGTTAACTTACTTTGATAATGTCTAATCCTCCAATCAATTCACCTTTTACATACAGCTGTGGATACGTTGGCCAATTGGAATATTTCTTTAAGCCTTGGCGAACCTCTTCATTTTGTAAAATGTCAAAAGTTTCAAATTTTATACTGAAAACCAAAATGTAATAAATCATTATTTTGCAGCATTTGACAACATTTGCATTATTTGATTGTGTACGTTTGTTATTTCAGTAAGTGACTAACAGAAATTGAGCATGGAGTCAATATGTAATTTATTTTTTCTAAAATTCTTTTCAATTTCTTAAACCCTTTGAATGCCAAGTCAACTTTTGACACAATTCACAAAATATATTTGCATAATTTGCATATATATGCAATGTGAATTATTTTGATTTGGTCCAAAATTAACAAAAAAGAAGAAAATTGTGTTAAATGGACACCAGTTTTGGCAGAACGAGTCCTGGCATTCAATTGGCTAAAATGTTATTTGCAAAGTTTCACTGTTGCATCTTGTGACTTTCTTGTACTTGCAAATGTATATTTGTCACAGAAAGCATACATTTGAATCTCATATCTGAGACAAATATCTTCCTATCAATTTCACATTTAATGCATAAATTATTTGATCTGCATGAACACATTAGTCTTCACAGATGGAGTAACATACCCATACCTAACCATGCAAGACTGAGAGTGGGTATGAGGTTGAGAGCACTTACCCGCTATCTTTCAATATTCCAACCATAGTATTACTGAAGCCACATTTGGGTGTCTCTGAGTTTCCTTTCATGAAAAGCATTACAGGAGCCTGATTTATCAAAGCCTTTAATCTGAAATTGAATAAACAAACTTCGAACTGATTGACTTGAACTGAGTGAGAAGTTCTGCACAATAAAATTCACACATGAATCATAACTACGATTAAATATGAAACATACCTATCTTCTAGACTGGTGGCTTTGGGGAGCACAGATTCCAGTTCACCGTTCTCTTTCATTTCTTTGATGATATCCAGTCCCCCAATGAGCTCTCCATCAATATACAGCTGAGGATAAGTCGGCCAATTGGAAAACTTTTTCAATCCTAAAAGTGACAACTAAATCAGTTTAGGACAACTAATCATCAGGCTCGTAGATGCATACTTAACCATTGTGACTTTTCAATTCTATACTGTCTAGGATTCTGATGCTGGCTGTGTTGTTTTCTGTTGGTGGCTGTGTTGTTTTCTGGCGGTGGCTGTGTTGTTTTCTGTTGGTGGCTGTGTTGTTTTCTGTTGGTGGCTGTGTTGTTTGTGTTGTTTTCTGTTGGTGGCTGTGTTGGTGGCTGTGTTGTTTTCTGTTGGTGGCTGTGTTGTTTTCTGTTGCTGGCTGTATTGTTTTCTGGCGGTGGATGTGTTGTTTTCTGTTGGTGGATGTGTTGTTTTCTGGCGGTGGATGTGTTGTTTTCTGTTGGTGGCTGTGTTGTTTTCTGTTGGTGGCTTTGTTGTTTTCTGTTGGTGGATGTGTTGTTTTCTGGTGGTGGATGTGTTGTTTTCTGGTGGTGGATGTGTTGTTTTCTGTTGGTGGATGTGTTGTTTTCTGTTGGTGGCTGTATTGTTTTCTGTTGGTGGCTGTGTTGTTTTCTGTTGGTGGCTGTGTTGTTTTCTGTTGGTGGCTGTGTTGTTTTCTGTTGGTGGATGTGTTGTTTTCTGTTGGTGGCTGTTTTGTTTTCTGTTGGTGGCTGTGTTGTTTTCTGTTGGTGGCTGTGTTTTCTGTTGGTGGATGTGTTGTTTTCTGGTGGTGGATGTGTTGTTTTCTGGCGGTGGATGTGTTGTTTTCTGTTGGTGGCTGTGTTGTTTTCTGTTGGTGGCTGTGTTGTTTTCTGTGTTTTGTTTACCTTGCCTCACTTCCTCATCTGTTAATATATTGAATGAACTGAACTGTGCTTTTTCTTCTTTAAGTATAGCTATGACTTGTTTACTGAAACCACACCGTGGCTCGTCTGGCGTTCCTTTCATAAATAACATACACGGCGCATGATTTGTTAACTTCTTAAGTCTGGCATCTAGATCCTGTAATTACAAGTATATGTTTATTAAAAACTGCTTTGCTATCAACTCATTACAAAATATCTAGCAATGGTTCTGTAAAGAGCTGTATTTGCAGTTGTTCAACATTTCCCTTATTTGGGTGTAAACTAAAACATTATTTAAATCAGAGGAGTAACAAGTTAATTAAAGCGAGTCTTGTAGCGACGTTGTTTTTAGGATCGTGGCGTAACAAATCACGGTCTTTCTCAAGTTCAAAACAGTGCACAGCTTTAGCGATTGCAAGAAGAATATTCTTTTTATAGTTGGATGATGAAACGACAAATTTACAGAAAAAGTTTTTGTGATGAGGCATCATCATTTTATCGAAGTCAGCCATGGTAGAAATTGAGAAACAGATGCAAGGAATTACTTGGAAATTTGACACACAGCACTAGACACACTCACGATTTAGCCCCATTATGAATCAATGCTTGACCTGTATCACATGACTAGCAATCGGCTTCTAGGAAAATTTAACAGTCTTGCGAGATCTCGTACGAAACGGAAAATAGCTTACTGTGCTAGGTGGAATTGGCAAACAAGGATACAAAAGCGCTTATCACTTCCTGAACATTTTGTTGACAATAAGATATTGTTTTTTTTATTCACCTCTTTTGTATCTACGGGTGCTGGCGGTGCTGGACTTGCAATGCTGCTGGCATGATGCTGTACTTTCTTGTTGAGATCTGGTGCATTAGCGCCATCAAGTCGGTCTAGCTGTTGACAATTCTATAAACAAATCATAAATATGCATTATGTAGTAATCTAATTGGCATAACTAATCATCAATTTGTTACAATAATAATTACAATTTATTTACCTCATTACAGTATTTCCCTGGCCTTTAGGAAGGGCAGTTCTTTCAATAAACTTTGGACGCACAGTTATAAAAGTTACAATGGTAAATTACAATACCGATATTTTCATTATCTACCTCGGAATATACACCATATATTGGCAGCATTGAAAATAAACTTGAGATCATCCTAGCATGTTTACTGTATTTGACCGCGTTAGCGCCCAGGGGCCTCAACTCACAATTTTTTAGGGGTGGGCGCTTACCCGAGCACCCCCCTCGAAAAAGAGTGCAAATGAAAATTTTGATTCATCAAGTGACAAATTACGTCTTTGAGGGTAAATCAAATTACTAAATTAGTTGCGTCGTCATTGATTTTCACAATGAAGAAACAGAAATGATCACAAAAAATATGCACATTTTATTACAATATTAATTACGTACCACCATAATTTACTGAATTAAAAACATTTGAGTCTGTTGGAACACAGTCAAAGTCAAAATTGTCATATTATTTCCACCATGATGCATTTGCAGATTTGACCTACAGCAGCGTCCTTTGACCTAATGTGTCAAGTTGGTTATTAACTAATCAGAATGCTGTGTTTTGACTGAAGCAGTTCTTCGGAAATTCCCGAAGACTCTCCGGTAACACAATGCGGAAGTGAATTATCGATGTCAAAGTACGATCTGTTGGAATTGATTTCAGCGAATAAACGACATGGTTTTTCCAAAAAACTAGTAACTAGCCATTTTTGAGAGGTAAACTGAATATGGCATCAAATATTTATCGCATTTTACTTTTATTAACAGGTCATTGTTGAAGCGTAGTTTACACATGGTTATCGTATTCTACGCATTCACAACATGTTCACAGCAATCGATATCCACGCTGTATCATATAAAAACGATTACCAAGCTTCGTTACGCAAGATCAAGTTTTAAATTAGTTGAATTTTGAAGGGGTGGGCGCTTTGCCGAATGTGACCCCAAATATAAAAATTGGGGGATGGGCGCTTGCCCGGGCATGGGCGCTAACGCAGTCGAGTACGGTATATTATTCATTTTCAACAATGACACAATTTTTTTCAAAACGAGAGATCTGCTGTAAATGGTATCTATACAGTTGTGGCGTATTTCATAATACATATACAATGAACAAATCATACAGAAACGGTATTCATCTTTGACACTGTTTGAGTTGCAGAAATACAGATCCTGTTTTCATGATTATTTTGTAGCTGTTCACTTGTTTGAATTCACAGATACACAAGCGACCTGACAATCAAAATAGCCTCGCTGTCTTACAAGAACATTTTGGTAGCCAAGTCAGGAATAAATTGACACAAAATAATGTACATCTCAAATATCAAAGCAATTGGGTTGGTAGTGCTCAAGAAAAATTACAAAATATTTTACCAAAAATTACAAAAATATTTGCCAAAAATAGAGAATTGTTGATATCCGCACGAAATGAACAAATCTGACAGGTCCACCCAAGGTATCAAAGCAAGTTGGTAGTTTTCAAGAAGAAGTTGAAAATGCAATTGTTGATAGACAACAGACAATCGCCTAAATAAACAGTTTCGCTCTGTGATCTACGATGTCAGTGGAGATAAAAAGGTGATACACCGCTGTTAGATTTTATTAATTGTTTTACAGTTACTGCCAGACAAAAGTTAAATATGCAATTCATACACAAATTTAGTTTTGGAAATAGACCCAAGGTAACATGTCAATCTTGAGTGTCTAATTTGATTGGTCGAATGTTATCATGTGAAGGATGCATGATTATTGGTAATTCCCAGCATGCATCACCTAAACTGACCAATGAACATTGAGTACTGTCCCAAAAGCCTTAAAAGTGAATATATAAACAAAAAAATTGTTGTATATTCATTAAAATATTACTTATTGTAAGTATATGTTCTAAGACCCTAGTGGAGTGATGTATAAGTGTTAAACAGTGGATAACAGTATGTAACACATAGTATATACTAACTTGGTATGTTTTAATATTTGATAAAATCATAGTATTAATTTTACCTTCAGAAATATAAATGTAGGCACAGCACTTATCTCATGGCGTTCAGATATTTCAGGAACAGATTCAGCTTCAAGCTAGTAAAAGATAAACAAATGAAACCTGAGTGCAGTGTGAGTTAAAACCTGAATTATACCTGAATTCCATGTTTCCTTATTTTTATGCAGGACCTAATCATTGTGTAGAAATACACTATAAACTCTTGTGAAAAAAATGGTTCTACAAGGTACAAGAGTAAAGATGACTGGTTCCTTTCTTTTCATATTAGTGCACGTATGAAGAAGTTGAGAATGCTTTGAATTCAGAGCTGTAAACAAGCAACATGAAATAAATAAACTGACGACAGAAACAGCAGATGGAGGTTTTCATTGTCCCTGTCATTTACAATTTTTGCCACAATGTTCTGATATAAGCTTGACCACCGTCCCTCAAGGGACGGTGGCTTGACATTAAAATCAATTAGCCCACTTCTAGCGTTATGTTGCATCATCGGCAAATTTGAATATCCCCTAGGTTAGACCAATAACAATATATTAAATATCAACCTTCTGTAACCAGCCTTCATAAGCACCAATGAATAGAATAGAATAGAATAGAATAGAATAGAATAGAATAGAATAGAATAGAATAGAATAGAATAGAATAGAATAGTGCTTTATTGACACCGTAAAGAAAATATTACATTTCTTTTTTGGTTATGTACATCAATGAAGTTGAAAAATTGAAAATTGAAAACATAGTAATGTATTAAGTAAAAAATATATAATAAAAGTAGCAATATTAGACTATACTACTAATATTTTGATTGTGAAATTAGTCCTAGCTTTCACACATACTTTGATAATAAGTTTTGACATTGTTAGTCAGTGTTTGTTTTTTTACATTGAAACAAATATTTAGTTAGAGCATATATAATTGTCTTATCTCTTGATTGCATTATATAGCAGGGATTGAAATAGAATTTTTTACCTGCATGCACAGTGTGCACGTTGAATTTGAAATTTACCTGCACCAACTTGTTGTGAAATGCACCACTTTTAAAGTTTTAATAAAGTTTAAAGTTTCTTTATAAGATCGTCGTCATCAGACCATGCAGCCTCATTTTCTGGTACCCGAGATCCATATCGTCTTGTTTGGGGTCTTCTGCTTGTTTTGCTATCTTGAAACCACAAGTCAATTGCATTGTCAGGAACAAATGTGTCAAGTTCATCATCACATAAATTGATTGCCATTAATGCTGTTAAGGTTTTAGGTTGAAGCCTGCTTCGCCAGTCACTTTTAATTACTGACATCAGTGAAAATCCGCATTCACATACTGCTGTACTACATGGTATGAGACGAACTATCTTGACAAGCATGAGAATACACTTATAATTGTCTCCAAACACCAACATCACTCTTTGCCAGATATCAAGATATTTCAGGGATTGGCCTTCTGTCTGTTCTATTTTTTGAACTATTTTCTTCAGTGCTCTCCATTCAATTAATGTGTCAATTTCATTGCATCCTCTGTATTCTAGTGTCTGTTTGAAGTGACTGTACAAACATTTGACTTCATCATCTCCATACACCTCTAAAGCCTCAGTCTCAGTAGGCCACATAGCAGGATCAAATATCACTGTGGATTTCAAGATTTCATTTTCTACTAAATCTTGAAATCTGTTATCAATACACTGTACAGTTAATTCTATTGCTTTCTTTGATTCTTTTATAGCTTCTTGCTGTTTTGACTGGGTGTGACTATCTACATTTCTTTGAGGTCTTCCTGGTCCCTCTTGTAGTAAGATGCCTTCATATACAAGTTTCCCATCAGCATTAGTAGATATGCCTTCCATCATGCATCCTTTCAGTTTGTCTTCATCTTTATACTGTACCATCAGTTTCTTTACAGACTCAGCCATATTTCTGACTCTTTCTACAGTAACCTCATTGTCTTGGAGGCATTTACTGAGTGCATTTATCATTCTAAAGTAAATTTGCAGGAATTTACAGAACATCACAAACTTAACACTTTTCAACATTTTCAGGAAATACACTGCTTTGTCTTTGCTTTCTTTTCCACCATGTATTCTGACATCTTCTATATGTGCAATATGAACTTTGTAATTCCTGAGTATAGCCTGAACTCCTCTTTCATGATGAGGCACCCATCTTGTACCACTAACAATCACTGGCCTTACAACAGAAATACACAAAGATCCCCAGCATTCTTAAAAGCAGCCCAATTCAGGGGGGAGTACTTATAGAAAAGGTACACCTTCTGAAGAAATTCATGGACTACAGTGAGATATGGCATTTGCTTTAGAACATCTTTGACAGCAAGTTCAAGTCTATGTGCAAAACAATGAACAACAACCAAGTGTGGTACATCTTCTTTCAATCTTGTGGCTACCCCTGATTTCGACCCCATCATCACATTGGCACCATCAAAACTTGCTGCTACAAGATCATTTTTCCAAGTTTTTCTTTCAAGATTTTCCTCCATTGTACTCTGGAGTGCGGCAGTGATTGACGGAGCATCAGCTTTAACAAGTGGTTTAAATGTTACAAATCTGTATTTTGGCCTACCATTTTTAATGTATTTAACATGTACAATTTCCTCATCAGTAATACTAGTGTCTGTACTTCCATCTGACAGTACCGCGGGTATAGCAAAAAACTCTGATTCACTCATTTCTTTGATCATCTCAACACGTTTACTTTCATATATGTAATCTGTGAATGTCCGTGCCTGCTTGTCATTTGCATAGGTTTCACTAACAGGTACATTATTAACAGCCAATAATTTTATCTGTCCAGGAAAATCTGTGAATGGACGTCCGGATTTAGCCAGAAAGAAAGCCACACGAAATAAAACTCTCATTTGTTCCAGTTCACTTTTTTCCATTCTAATCAAAAGTCGTTCTATTGGTCTGTCTTTTGGATTACATTCCTTGACTTGCTTTGATAATACAGCCTGGACATGGTTACTTGTATTTTCATGACCATTTAAAACATGTAAACGAAAGGAATTACACCTTTTTGTGCAAAATTTGTTTACCTTTCCACTGTGGTCAAACTTCTGACAAACATCACAAAACATTACGTTATTTTTTTCATCGAATATTAACCATTTTTCTCTTGAAGCCACGTCTGTTGAAAACGATAAACTTTTTTTTTCTTAGTGGGTGGCGACTCAATCACTGAGTCAAACGAAGTACTCGCGTCGTGGTCCCCAGTGTTGACACATGATGTCGCACTCGTACTCTGCTGAGATTCAACATTTCCTTCAGTGGTAGAAACGTGTCCAAGTACTGCATCCTGTTATTTCCATTATCGGGATCATTTTTTGTTGCTTGAGATACTGGGCATTCAGCCGTCTCAGATATTTTTAACGATGTCAATAGTCCACACTCGAAAAGGCTTCGTTGTTTTGACATGATTGTATACCAACCGAAAGACACGCGACTACCGAGCATGCGCAAATCTGTATGCTGTTCTGAGGTCACGCGAGACTCAAAGTACTCTCACAATGTACGCAAGTACGCTACCAATTTACTTCCGGGTTCTCGATCGATGCGATCATGGACGAATTTTATTTTGTTCACTTGTGCTTTTGAGTTTTTTTACAATATTGGTTGAAAGTAATTTAGGCTTAGTGAATATAATGAGAAAATGTTGTGTTAATTTCTACATGCACAGCGTGCACATTGGATTTTGAGTTTACTTGCACTAGCTAATAATCTATGTGCATAGTGCAGTGTGCACCTGAGTATTTCGAACCCTGTATAGTCAAATTTTTCTCATTTGTTTTTGTTTCTGAAGTCTTAGTTGATTAACTCCATGGCATTGTACAATGATTACATCTTCATTCGTTGACTAATGACATTTATTTGTGAGGAAGTAAAAAGGATTAAAATAGGTAAACAAACCTTGACAAATTTGACCTGTAAATACTGCTTGGCTAGTTCTGTCATCACATCGTTCATTACACCACACTGGGGAGCCCAATTGGTCCAGAAATGGACAACCACAAGAGAGCTGTAAAAGAATGTGATAACTAAATGATATAGAAAAGGCTATTCATATTTAACAAATTTATCATAATTGCAAAAGCTCAGTTGTTAGAGGTTCTACCTGCTGTGGTTGATGTTGTGGGTTTGAGCTTCTTACTCGGCCAGCATTATTAAACAAATAGAAGAAATCTATTTCCTTGATAACTCCAGAACATCTTAGCGCTCGCCTCTGAATTTTCAGCCTTGTTAGACAACTTAAACAATATTACTTTTCAACCTTGAGATTATGTGGAATTCCCATCATGCAGCATTTTAACTGGCCGATAAATACAGGGAATTATTTTCTCTCTAGGATTTAGTTGGTATAGTTATCCAACATACAATCTGGGCCTGAAAGTGTGCATGAATGAACAGTGGTCCACTATTTCGCCCTGTGTAATATTTTCATCAATATTATTTGATCCTGGTTTAAGAGCAATAGCATATTAGTACTGAGACTATCCAAAATAAATATAATTTTAAACTTATTTTGTGAATTTTATAGTAAAATGCATAATGCTGGGTAAAAGTTTCTTAGGGCCCTCTCACCCATAACTCTCATCCTAACTCTGCCCTCCAGTACCCCTCCACCATTTCAATTGAATATACCCTTCTTCGAGTCACTTATTCGGAGGGGCATATTCAATTACTTTGGGGGTTGGAGTGTTAGGGTTCAGGTTAGGGGTGAGGGGCCAGGCCTTAAGGAACTCTAATCTTTCCCAGCAAGCCCCTCATTTTGAATGTGTGGGCGGTTGTAGTTGCTATATCACGTGTAGGCATGCGCACTCATTATATACGTACACAATGTTTAGCTCTTGAAAACTGATGATCACCAATTACAATTTATTATAAATACGTGTAGAAGCAAAGCCCCATCTTTGTGTCTTTCATTGTAACTTCTACGGGAAATGTTTTAAACACTGAAAATTATCATTATTATAGCTCTGCCCGGCCCGGGTTTTTAGGATCCTTTGATGACGATCGGGTTATCACCTGTGCTACTGTTCCTCAAAACCATGATTTTGCTAAATATACAGACACCTACACATCTCAAGTTCACTGCTCATAGCATTGCAAAGCATTGTCATTGTGTCATGGTGTCGGTTTATCACTGGCATTTCCATGACAATCTTACACTTTATACGGATTAAAAAGTTAACTATTATACAGGATTGATATATGACATAATTACAAAGTACAAACCTTCCTGCATTTTTAGTAATACCGTCGAATTCGGAGACCGACTTCGCTTCCAGTACATTCGCCATGTTGTTCTGACCTTGAATTCGTTTTTTGTCCTTTGCCTAAGAGGGCGCAATCACAGGAAATACAAAGTGCGCCGCCTATTTTTATTTTTATTACATGTACAGTACAAGCCAATATAACAAAGAGAAAAAAAGAACATAAAACCACTTACGCCATATTTTTGTTTCAATCCAAATATAGGCGAAAAAGAGTATTTTCAATACGAATATAGGCGAAGAATAATATTTTCAATCCAGATATTTGTTTTTATCATTTCGAATTGTGAATCGAATGTTCCAGCTTACTGCTCACACCGTGAAGACAAGGGTGAACGGATACGAAACCATGCAATGGAAAAATGATGTAAATCCAATATAAAGAGTACTGTGGGGGGAAAAGAGCAAAAATAAAAAGGTCATCAAACACGCCAGAAAAACTTGAATATTTTTTTTTTCTATTTCGTCCACTGAACCGAGGAGATGATTTTGGACATGATTGTCAGTTTCTTCTGAATAATAATTTACAAATATGCTGGATATTCATAAATTCATTCCAATGTTTTCGAGATAATATGTGTGGATTGAAATGCCTGCAAAACCTTAAGTTAACCTTAAAGTCATGTTTTACTAGTGAATTAGTAGTTTGTTGTTAAAATTAGGTTGACACTTTCTTCACGCCAACACGTTTGAAGTCATGCAGTTTAATGAGTTTGTTATATATTCTAAAATAGCGTAAATTTATGTCGCATATATAGTATTTTGCATCAACAAATATTTCAGCTATAAACTACTATTACTCACAATAGTTAGTTGGACAAAGTAATTTCTGAAGCTGATTGTACAAAATGTCGCCGAAAAATAGAATCTGTCAATTAGGACCTTACCAATTTTGAATGCTGAATACTAGTATATACAGACAAACATCAGGATGGGAAGAGACTCTTTTTGTGCTCTGCACTCGGAAGCAAATAACGGGTATAAATGTCAACTCTTGATAAATTGCATCACATATATACTAAAACAGATGATTTGTTTTATAACAATAACCGTGATGCATTTATTTTATAATGTAATATTAATCTAATATTCGGAAAACGTGCAATATCATATCACAAATACTATAATGGGGGGGGGGGGTGTTAATTTCCTAACGCTTGAGTTCGTGTTTTTTCCACACTCAAGCAAATTGATTTACTCTTTGACACACAAAACTACCTTCAATATCGTCAGGGAAAATGTTTATGACATACAGGTGACCTGATCAGAGCAGCTTTTATTGAAGTCAAGACGATGTAATCTTGCATAACAAGTTACAGGAAGCTGATCGCTGATATTTGTTATGTTTGTGATTTAAAATGCAAATTATTGTGTCCGAGAATTAATTCACATATACTAAAGCTAAACTTTTCTCTACACACACTTTTCTGTGACATTGTCTCACAATCAATGCCAATGTTCAGGTAAATGAAAAAAAATGTAAATCAATATGTAAATTAGACAACTAAACTGAACAAATTAATTAGAAACTATTATCGGACAATCAAATGTAAAAGTGTTCGTATGTACCAAGTTTCGTCCCGTTAAAGCAAACACTTATGATACAACACGGGATGTATGCCACGCTGTATTTTGGCCGTTTTGCGTTGTCGCAAGTTAAAAATAAGTATGCAAATAATTATCGAGCTACATTAATCCGACAGTTAATCCAATTAATGTATACATATTACATGTGTGTTTTTAAGACGTGTGTGTTTCAAAACAACGCGTGTTTACAATGACATGTTTTTTTAAACACGTATGTGTTTTAAATTGACCTGTTTAATTTTAAATGGTGTGTGTGTTTTAAAATAACGTGAGAACCTCAATTCGTTTTGTACTAATATTTGTGTATGTGAAGAAAATAAGTACATTAACCTTTTTACGCTCATGGAGGGCGCTATCTGAACAATTAATAACATCACCTCTCGTGTCGCAAGGCGAAACTATACGTGTGTCTCCCTCTGTGTCACACGCCAAGCAACGGCGACTGAGGTTGCCGTTGTTGGCGTGCTGGCGAAAAACTGTCGAACATTATCTAAAGAATATTGTGGGTTAACAAACAAATTTTCGAGAAAATGTAAACCTCCATATAACTAGTACAGCACGGGATGTAAGCCTTCTTTATCACTGATATAACACGGGATGATGTCTCCCTAACCACTGGTATAACACGGAATGCTGCCTCCCTTACCACTGGTATAACACGGGATGCTGCCTCCCTTACCACTGGTATAACACAGGGTGATGCCTCCCTTACCACTGGTATAACACAGGGTGATGCCTCCCCCTCATCCAAGAACATTCAACAACGATACTGGGTCACTCGGCGTATTTCTACCGTAACTAACCCGTATTTTCGGCGGCGAAAAATGGTCACCATGATGGAATACAATTTGAACAAAGATATACTAGTAGTTCACTGTGACAAACTATAATAATTATGCGTGTCACAAGATAATCGATATCGATAATGGCATTTGTGAAAAGCTTGAAGTCTGACTTTTCTAAAACTATATACATTTTTGCTACAATCACAAGTCAAGTATGCAAATAATGACCGAGCTACATTAGTAATCCGATTAATGCATATTACTGGTAAATTAATATCCATAAATAATTTTAAACTTGTCTAAAAGTATATGTTTTCTGAGATCTATTTATATATATATACGCACTTCCAACTACTACGTACGTTTGAAGAACCAATACTAATGTGTTAGAATTATGTCAAATGTACAGCACATACGTGAAGTGCATTGTGAAACTCTTTCTTAGACTAGAAAATTTATTGACATACTATGAAAGGCAAATCTCACACAGTACACCCGACATAGTGTATATACATTTATTCGTTTAACAAACTCATCAAATTGACCATTAATTCTCGCCTGAATTACTTAATGGTGCAGCTTCCTTGCAGAACATACGCCTTGTTAACGAAAATAATGGCTTACGAGATACCACATTGTCCGTCGCCTGTTTCGCGTTGTCTGGCATCTTTTTAACACATAATAGATCTTCAATAACATTGTAATGAGTCTTTAAAGACGCGGGAAATTGGTTAAGTAACGTGTCCTACCTCTCACGGTCTCTGAGCAACGTGATGAGATGTCTTATACATTGCTGTAATCACCTCTTTACACAGTCTCGTCGCCTCGCTGATGTAATTTCAAAGACTTTGTATAGTCTCAGACTTGCGTCATTGAAAATAAGTTTGGTCACCTTCGCTTTCACTTCAGATAATTGCCTGTCATTCGTTTGGTTTATTCAATTCCCGGTCGTAAACCAAGTACAATTACTCATATATACAATTACACGTACTGTTTTCTCGCATAGCATTACGCCTTTGGATGGAGCATGATTTCAACGTCCAATATCACGTATGAGTGACGTTAATTTAATTATTTATAAATTCGATACTAATTGGCACAAGCTTGTTTTCGTGACAGCTGTCGTGGCCGTTGAACTGAATCCAGGTGACTAAACCTGAGATATTTGCAGGACTTAACGCATACTGTGATAATGATATTTGGTCGTTAGATAATCGCTCATTTCGCTTAGCGATGTCTTAACAACTTCGACGTCGGCCAAACTACCATGCACGTCGAGTTCATTAACGTGTTTTGATATAAGTGGCACATGCGCATCTTAAACTACACCAAACACTCGCATTGGAATCAGTAATTACGTCATTAGTTTACTAAGCCAATATCTGTACATTGCATATTTTACTAACCAACTCGGTCAAGGAACTTTGTCGTAACCTTTTCACGTACACATGTATTCAGCACTTTTTGTTTACATTTACTTTTTTTCTATATATATTCAATATATATATTTCCACACCTTGAAGAACACTGACATTTAAATATAAATAGTAAATAGCAGCTGACTTTTCTGTGCACCTCATTTGTTTCAAAGTTTGTATCTGTTTTGCACATGAATTTTAACTCAGTATTCACATGGAATTCTTTTCTGATATATGGTGAGCAACATTGTTTGACTTTTTCCGAATTTCCTATTTTTTCTCCCCTTAGTTTGCTCATCATTGACCTACCCATATTTGTTCACATACCAATTTGTATACACGCAATGCCGTGCAACATACACAATAATGTATGATACAAACATGGTATGTAAACAAAACAAATATTGACAGCATATTCATATAAATATGGCTGGCGTAGTGGCGACAGTTATTAATTAAGATTAGCAAAGATTCTAAATTTATAAATAGAATGGTCCTTTTTATATTGGTCAATTGAAATTAAAAAATTACTAATAATTAATTTCTTTGTTTTCCAGATAGAATCTTTAAAGAAATGATTAAGTGTTATAATATTGAGGAAATTGTGTTATCTATATAAGTACAATTTGTGTACTAGAGAATAATAATAGCACATATAATCAGTCTCGTCTCGGATTTGGTGGCCTCAACTCCGACCCGACTCTACACCAATTATCAGGATTCTAGCATACAATTATATATGATTCTAAATGCCACTGGCGTAAGCCCCGCCCTTCCCATTAGTTTTTGTTATTAATTGCTTATTGTCATAAAATTGATAATCAAATCAGTAAACCTGAATGAACTATCCCTCCAAGCTTTCCAGTCCTTTCTTTTCTGGTTATTACATAACCTTAAATTACGAACACAGAATCCAAATGACCAAAGTAAAAACAAAGAAACAAAACACCGGTAATGTTAGCATATATTTGGAACAGATCAGAGACCATGACCTAATTCATCTGAAGCATTTTTTCACAATTGACCGAGCACCACTTTTCTTGTACTACACCAGGGACACAAGTGATGCTTATTGACGAGAACGAGCATACACAGTATAAGAGACGTCGGAGTATTTTATCTTCAAACATCTGCTCAGGTTATTGATATTTAATTGATTTGTGTATTACCCGGAAAAGCAGGTAAAAATCCTAATTACCGATCAGGAACCCAGTCGAGATCTCACAGGGTTTATTGACGCAGTGCAGGGCACAAGAGAGACAAAAGACAGACATATACCGCTGACAACCAGATGTTCCCAGACTGTTTTCGACGATGATGCCTATTAGGTTTAGTGTGTCAGATATATGCGTATTGTGAGGTCTAAATGAGAAAGTGGTTAGTCGGCGAAATTCAAAGTAAAATAATTGAGATCTACCACATACAAGTAATGTTGGTGGTGCAGCCGCTGCTACGACTGTAATAATATGTCTTGCATATGGTGATTGACGCCATGTTCCACTATAGAATCGATTAAAGTTCCTAGCCAACTTATTATTCGTTGGCGAATCAGCGACCAAGAGATTAACAGAACATCAACGTATTCCATGTTCTGTGCAATCTCGAGTGCTTGTCAAGGATCGATCCGTAGTCTATGTGACATGGTCAGCTGTATAACCGTTAGTACATAATTACACAGGATTACACAGTTCGCCGTAAGGCACCGCTTATTAGTAGGTATTGCACGCTTCTCACCACTTTGGAGAATAACGATCGCGATTTAACTAGCGGGGAGCTGTCGCGTGATCAGCGGATGTCAAAGCCTTTGATTAAGGAGATTGTGGCAGTTCATTACTTTCTTGTTTCGTATTTAGCTCTCAAAGCTAGGTTGGTATTACGCAAGAAGCATGATTGTCATGGTAACATAAGCTTGTCCACGAGTCAGGTATGTTGTACGAGCCTTTGCTCTAACTTAAAGCTTCAGATATTTAGGAGGGCACATACTTACCCCTAGGTCATGTGTCTGAGCTATCGAGCGTTGTTTTATTTAAGCATGTAAAATTCCTAAACCCTAGTTTGCATATGGCGATTTTAATGTATATATATGACGAAAAGCGTATATATAATAGAACAGTGACATGTTTGACACGCTGTTTATCTGTCTTTATCAATTGTGTGTTCTTGTTACACTATTACAGAATAGTGTTCACCTAATTAATTGTATTTCGTGTGAATATTTTCGTCCCATTGCTGTCCGCTTTGCACGCTTTTTTTAAACCCACTCTCACATTAGAGTGAGAGGAATGTTCAATCTTACATGTCGCCCTCAAGCGATGCCGTTCATCATGTTAGTATATTTATTCGCAGAGAAGAAAACAATGAAATGTCAACTTTAGTAAAACTAACAAATAATTCTTTCTATTTTGGTTACTTGACCATCGCAGAACAAATAGTTCGTCCACTTATGTATCTGACACACAGCGGGAGTTTTATTAAAATTTGATATAAATCCATTTTAGTTACCGATGAATCACTATATATCGGCATTTCTTGAATTTAAAGTCTATATGGTGTTACGTCGTTACATTTTTTATATGCAATTGTAATCATTACGTTGTATATTTCCACTACCTTTATTTAGCAATTATCACGTGGTTTCAGTCAATAAAGCCGTCGAATTTGACTATAGTATTATGTATTCATTTAATACACACGAGAGATAACCTTCGGAAGTTTAATTTAAACGTCGATTACAATCGATCAGCACGCTGAAATGATGGAATTACAATCTTGGCCCATTTAGCTACAAGTGATATTGAGCAATGGGTTTGACATCGATGGATGGGTTGTTTCGCAATGGAGCTCTAAGGTTACATTGGACAAGTATAACCAGTAATTTGCGTGCCCACGATGCGTGGATTGCACGATAAAATGACACACTTAGTGAAATGTCGAAATTTCACCTTAATTTAGTTGAATCGACTCTACATGTATTTAGTTAGCCCGACTTACGATATCTTCTGCGAACACAAATTGTGTCTGTTGCGCTAAATCCTTATATTGTCAGCATGTTGATTTAACATCGTGCTTTCTTCAATCATTGAGACTAAGAACATTCGTATTGTCCACACAACTACTTATGATAGACGAAAAGACACCATGGTCCTGCTCGATACGAGCATTAATACAAGCATATAACTTTGAAATGAATCACGTTTCCTGTGGATTAATTCTTTTCTTTGATTTCGATGCTGAGAAATCGTAAGCCATATTTTAATCGTCTAATCACGATGTAAACTTATTATTTGCGTATTGATGCAGCAAGTCCTTCTAATTCAGACGATACTGGAGTTTGTTATAATCAGATTAACGCACGCGTAGAAGTATAGTTCTTTATTACATACAAGTGAATAACGTTACCGTGGACCGTCACCGTTGTTTTTACCGGTTGTGATTGCCAGAAGATGAAAATACCCGGATGTTCGCTCCCGAGAATAGAGTGCATTGTCTGATTGGAACTCCGAACAGTTTGATAGGCGTTACTTATGATCACTGCACAAAGCTATACCTAACATTTACAATGTAGAATATGTTCAAACTCAAAGTCCATGACTCTGAATAAAATGCTCGTTTGATTTGATTTGCGTTAGAACAGTTCAGTACTTTCAAAGATATCAAAGATTATACAGCGAATGAGTAGCTTTATAAACTTACCTTACAAAATCACCATGATTCGGAATTACCACATGGCCTATGGCACATATGCTAAAACATGTTTCCCACTAGACTATTAACTTGTAAGAAAGCACTCGGTCGCATATTCATGAACCCTCTTTTATCTTCAAAATAACTCTTTATCTTGCATGAGGTATCATGGTTGTGACCAAGCCTTCGATCTGTGAATGGGATATTAGTGTCAACAGCCAGGTATTTGGAATGCGGACTGACATTTAAAGTAAATATAAGCAGATTTGTCTAAATTGTACATTTCGAGGATTTGAAATTTGTTAATCTATCCGCATCGCGCTGCTGAATATGATAAGAATGACTGAGGGCGCTACTTTTTAAGTCTAATTTTTGTTAACTTGGGAAATGACTCGATCGAATCACGTGGTTAAAGATCTTTAGAACACGTGGCAAAACTGCTGACAAGTAACAAAAACAGTAAGAGTATCAACACCAATCAAGAATTTGACTGTAGTGTCCATTTAATACACGCGAGAGATAACCTTCGGAAGTTTAATTCATACGTCGATTACTATCGATCGACACGCTGCAATGATGGAATTACATTCTTGGTCCATTTAGCTACAAGTGATATTGAGTAATGGGTTTGACATCAAGGGATTGTTTGTTTCACAATGGAGCTCTAAGGTTACATTGAACATGCATATCCAGTAATTTGCGTGCACACGATGCAATCCACGTAGATTGCGTGAATTATCGAAATTTCACTTTAATTTTGTGATAGATGAATCGACAAATTCAAAGACTCTACATGTATTATTCGGACATACGTTGTGCTCTGTGAATACAAATTGTCTGTAGATTGTTCTTAACATCGTGCGGTTTTGCATTCTGCGAACACTCCTACTGTTCACACAACTATATCTATTATTACGATATAAAAAGTACATAAAGTGATCAATACGAGCATCCATGCGAACAAAGAATGTCGACCTGCAAATTGGATTATGACATACAACTTTGAAATAAACCACGTGTCATGAAGATTAGTTCCTTTCTGTGATTGCTATACTGAGAAATTCTAAGCCATATTTTAATCACGTTGTAAACTTATTATGTGCGTATTGATGCAGCAAGCCGTCCTAATTCAGGCGATACGGAATTTTGTTACAACCAGATTAACGCATGCGTTGAAGTATAATTCTTCATTACATACACGTGAATAGCGTAACCATAGAAACTTGGGAACAGTATTAAGTCACAATTATACTGAGGTTTGAGTACATGCATTTGGACTTCGTGTATACTCGATTGGCCTAATTGTTTTATTTTATTTTATTTTATTTTATTTTATTTGCATAATTTATTGGGATACAATATACGTTCATCATAGGTTCAGTTATTACCTGACGTCACTGTAAATGAAAAACAATGCAAGTATTTTAGTCTGTAATTGGGGCTCATCCGAAAACAATTTCCAGAGATGAACTTGAGGGCGCCGTGAGTTGTATGGTCTCCATCACTTGTCATCGTGTGCTAGAATATGTTCCACGCAATACAACAACACCAACCTAGAAGTCTCTGAGTTTCTTCCACCTTTTGATGACATAATTACATTATATTAACACACTAACTGGGATTACCGAGCTACCTTGCCAATTGTAATATGCCAACTAGAATATACTGAGCTACATTGCCCATAATAACAAACTAACTGCGATTACCAAGTTATTGTCACCTTTCTCAAAATATGAACTGTAACAGTATAAATATTTGTATGTATCTATAATTACATCAATATTTTGATTTTTAATTACTATTTGCAGTGTAAAAGATAATGTAGTCCCCCATTTTTATATTTTTTTTTTTTGAATTGAGGGTAATTCACTGCTTTTTGTGTGTCGTTATCAAAATATGTAAATTACCACGCAGGCGCCACGTGTTAACATCACTGCGTACGTGATTTTTTTAATTTAGATTGTGCATATTTTTTTAGAAAGTTGGTCATAAATCGCATGACAGTGTTCATTGGTTTATTATGTAAAATTATGAAGCTATTGTCCCATGGCACAATGACGTATTTTAAGAAACTTGTTATTTTTCAAATATTGATATTTTTAGAACAAGCTATAGAGCACAATGTGGAAGAAAAATTTCATTTTTTGTCATTTTTTAAAACCCAGATTTTTGAGATAATTTAGGACATCAATAAGTACACATTATTAACAATATATGATTTTTTCAGACTATGTCACCAGGCTACAATTTGAGATATGACATAATGTCTCTGTCATTTGAACCTATGGTAAAAGCACTGTGAAATGGCTACTATCCACTACTGTCCACTAAAATACCTGGTGACCCCAACCTTTTTTAAGGCAATATACTTATAATGCCCGAAAGTACGATTTGATTGAAACATTCCGGGGTTTTACATTCATGAGTAGGCTTCTATCTTAAAATGTTAATAGACATGCACAATAAAAAGCAGTGAATGAACGAAGGAAGCGCCGCGTCCTGTTCGATATGGGACTCATAGCGACGTATACAACGCGTGTATAATAAATTGTATATGTACATGAAATTCGAAGACGCGCTGCGCGACGACCACCGCGCTTTAAACTGTATCTGGTGTGTTGCTTATGCCTTGTGATAGATGCATGAGAATCCCCGAGTTTTACCCGAACTTCCATGCTGAGTTGTTCTACCAAATAAATCATCGAATTAATAATACCATGAGCCGAGTAACGCCAGTCACGGACTGAAGAGGGTGACATTACTATGCCCATAACATAACAAACCAAACTACATTGCTTATATTAACATGCCAACAGGGATTACCGAGCTATCTTGCCCATATTACCACACTAACTGAGATTACCGAGCTACATTTCCCATATTACCACACTAATTGAGATTACCGAGCTATCTTGCCCATATTACCACACTAACTGAGATTACCGAGCTACATTTCCCATATTACCACACTAATTGAGATTACCGAGCTATCTTGCCCATATTACCACACTAACTGAGATTACCGAGCTACATTTCCCGTATTACCACACTAACTGAGATTACCGAGCTACATTTCCCATATTACCACACTAACTGAGATTACCGAGCTACATTTCCCATATTACCACACTAACTGAGATTACCGAGCTACCTTTCCCATATTACCACACTAACTGAGATTACCGAGCTACCTTTCCCATATTACCACACTAACTGAGATTACCGAGCTACCTTTCCCATATTACCACACTAACTGAGATTACCGAGCTACCTTTCCCATATTACCACACTAACTGAGACTACCGAGCTACCTTTCCCATATTACCACACTAATTGAGATTACCGAGCTACCTTTCCCATATTACCACACTAACTGAGAGATTACCGAGCTACCTTTCCCATATTACCACACTAACTGAGATTACCTAGCTATCTTTCCCATATTACCACATTAACTGAGATTACCGAACTACCTTTCCCATATTACCACACTAACTGAGATTACCAAACTACTTTTCCCATATTACCACACTAACTGAGATTACCAAACTACTTTTCCCATATTACCACACTAACTGAGATTACCGAACTACCTTTCCCATATTACCACACTAACTGAGATTACCGAACTACCTTTCCCATATTACCACACTAACTGAGATTACCGAACTACCTTTCCCATATTACCATACTAACTGAGATTACCGAACTACCTTTTCCATATTACCACACTAACTGAGATTACCGAGCTACCTTTCCCATATTACCACACTAACTGAGAGATTACCGAGCTTCCTTTCCCATATTACCACACTAACTGAGATTACCGAGCTACCTTTCCCATATTACCACACTAACTGAGATTTCCGAGCTACCTTTCCCATATTACCACATTAACTGAGATTACCGAACTACCTTTCCCATATTACCACACTAACTGAGATTACCAAACTACTTTTCCCATATTACCACACAAACTGAGATTACCGAACTACCTTTCCCATATTACCACACTAACTGAGATTACCGAGCTTCATCTCCCATATTACCACACTAACTGAAATTACCGAACTACTTTTCCCATATTACCACACTAACTGAGATTACCGAACTACCTTTCCCATATTACCACACTAACTGAGATTACCAAGCTACCTTTCCCATATTACCACACTAATTGAGATTACCGAACTACCTTTCCTATATTACCACACTAACTGAGATTACCGAACTACTTTTCCCATATTACCACACTAACTGAGATTACCGAACTACCTTTCCCATATTACCACACTAACTGAGATTACCGAACTACCTTGCCCATATTACCACACTAACTGAGATTACCGAGCTACCTTTCCCATATTACCACACTAACTGAGATTACCGAGCTACCTTTCCCATATTACCACACTAACTGAGATTACCGAGCTACCTTTCCCATATTACCACACTAACTGGGATTACCGAGCTACCTTGCCCATATTTTAATAAATAGCTATTTACAAATATATTTTGATGGGAAATAGACTAGACTAGCTCTGCATGAGCTAATTTCTGTTTCCCAGCCATAGATTAATATTATTATTATTTATTAGTTATTATTTATTGCTGTATTGTTATTTTTTTATGTAATCTATGGCAAATAAACATTATTATTATTATTATTATTATTATTATTATTATTATTATTATTATTATTATTATTATTATTATTATTATTATTATTATTATTATTATTACCACACTAACTGGGATTACCGAGCTACTTTCCTATATTACTACACTAACTGGGATTACCGAGCTACCTTTCCCATATTACCACATTATCTGGGATTACCGAGCTACTTTTTCCATATTACCACACTAACAGAGATTACCGAGCTACCTTACCCATATTACCACACTAACTGAGATTACCGAGCTACCTTTCCCATATTACCACACTAACTGGGATTACCGAGCTACTTTCCTATATTACTACACTAACTGGGATTACCGAGCTACCTTTCCCATATTACCACATTATCTGGGATTACCGAGCTACTTTTTCCATATTACCACACTAACAGAGATTACCGAGCTACCTTTCCCATATTACCACACTAACTGAGATTACCGAGCTACCTTTCCCATATTACCACACTAACTGGGATTACCGAGCTACCTTTCCCATATTACCACACTAACTTGGATTACCGAGCTAACTTCCTCATATTACAACACTAACTGGGATTACCGAGCTACCTTTCCCATATTACCACACTAACTGGGGTTACCGAGATACCTTGCCCATATTACCACACTAACTGAGATTACCGAGCTACCTTTCCCATATTACCACACTAACTGCGATTACCGAGCTGCCTTTCCCATATTACCACACTAAATATAACGAAAAATTGCAGGATACAATTAGAGAAAACATAACAAATGAAAAATGTATCTGGGAATCTATTAGAAAGAATAAGAGTAAATATCAAACATCTATAATCCAATTACAAGATTTGGTCATGTACTTTGAAAAACTGTATAACCAGGATTCATGTAACAATAACATAGATCGAGAGCATCTTACTGAAGTTAAAAACTTTTTGTATAGTTTTGATCCACATTCTCCAGAATTTGGGGAAACTGACACGACATTGAATGTGCCAATAACGAATGAAGAAATTATTCAGTCAATACATAAACTTAGAAATGGTAAATCTGCAGGTCTTGACCTTTTAATCGCTGAATTTTTTAAATTTTTATGTGATGTGTCGATAACATTTTTAAATGCCCTTTTTAACTTAATTTTTAATACTGGTATTTTTCCAGAAGGTTGGTCAAAAGGTATTATTATTCCTACCACAAGCAAAACAGTCGAAATGATCCTGGTAACTATAGAGCTATATCACTCATGAGTATATTTGGAAAAATCTCCACCAGTATCATTGAAGCACGACTATCAAAATGGGCAAGGCTTTTGATATAATCCCAGAGACACAGGCTGGATTTCGGGAGGGCTATGCAACTATTGATCAAATATTTACATTATATGCCATAATTCAGAAACAGTTAGCCAGGAAAGGTGGGAAATTGTATTGAATCTATATAGATTTCCAGAAGGCATTCGACTCGGTTAACAGGGATTTTTTATTGTTTAGACTGGCCAATAATGGTATCAACGGAAAAATGTATGCAAGTATTTATAAAGACGTCAACTCTTGTGTTCGTGAAGGAGGAGTCACTTCGAGATTCTTTGAATTGGAGAATGGGGTTCGACAAGGGTGCATGATCAGACCTATTTTATTCTCATTTTACATTAATGAGCTACAAAGCAGTCGGTATAGGTAAAAATGCTTCAACTTGTACAGTATTAGGCGATAGTGGGAGGCTGCCCTTATTTTGTTACCATGTTAAAAGATGTGTGAAATATTGGTTAAAAATTACTAGCATGGATGAAATAGATTACCCCAGAAAGCTTACCGGATGCTACTTTCACTGGACGAAAAAGGACAAAGGTCATGGGCCACAGAAATTAAAGAATTGCTATTTAAATATGGATTTGGTTATGTCTGATTTAATCAAGGTGTGGGGGACTCTGATATGTTCTTGTACACATTTTGTGAACGGATCAAAGATACTGGAATTACAGATTGGTATATAGACGTTTGTTCTGGCAAAAAACGCAGTATTATAGGCAATACAAAACAAATTTTGGGATTGAAAACTATGTGTCATTGCCACAAGCCACAATTAAAATTGCGCAGAGCAATAGCAAGATTAAGATGTGCGTGCCACCCCTTAGAAATAGAAAGAGGCAGACATAATAATATCCCTAGGGAGAGCCGTATTTGTCATTTGTGCCTGCAAGAAATTGATGATGAATATCATTTTTTACTAAAATGCACTGCATGGGACACAATCAGGAAAAGAAAAAGTATCTCCCAAATGAGACACAACCCCCAAATTTGAATACTCTAGTACAACTATTAAGTTCCTCTAAAAGCCAAATCATTAACTCGTTCGCTCTATTTATTTATAAGTGTTTTTTAATCAAAGATCAAATGAGAATAACCTAATAAGCTTGTATGTATATATATTAATATCCCAATCACATTATTATATAGTGCTTATATTATCTATTGACACCCTCTTCATCTATATTTTCATACATATTTTGTAATGTAAATTTATTTCTTGTCAATAATTAATTTGTATGATTGCAATGGGCCATACTAACATACTAAATGAGATTACCGAGCTACCTTGCCCATATTACCACACTAACTGAGATTACCGAGCTACCTTTACCATATTAACAGGCAACGGGAATCTACATCACTACTTAACAAATGTGAGCCATACATTGTATCACCGGAAATGACGTATCTATAATTCACTGATTTTAATACATGCATGATTATCCCATATGCAATTTGCAGAGATTTGTAGATCTGTTAATCGCTCTGTTATTAAAACTGTATATCTAATTAGCAAAACGGTGTTGCAATTGCCCAGTTATGATTGAGTCCAACTGTATGGGGATCATGACAACAAAACAACGAACAGTATCTATACCTATAATTAACAGAAATAAAGAAATGATATTGTTCAACGTCTTGTCCATACTTATAATTATCATTCGCAATTTTAAACTCAGTCTGGGAACTTTAATGACGAAATCTAAAATATATTTGAAGAGATATACTTACTGCAAGAGAAAGACAATGAACAATAAGTGTTTGTGTTAACTACTGACTGACTTTTGCCAGCATGACGACACATTTCCATTATAAGCCGACCGACCATATAGATGAAAGGACATAAAGCTTATACATTTTATGGCCATAATTTAATCACGCTGTCATGGTCTGTTGGACGTCTTGGTGAATTTACGACTGTTAATTACTTTTTAATTATTGTTATTCTATTAAAAAGTTAATTGCTTCCAAGATATGTCGCAGGATACAATAAAGTGAGTTACGGTTCGCACTCACGTCCGGCACGACACGAGGTCTCATGTGACGAACAACAATCGCACTGGCCTAGCGGGATTGTTTGAAATTGTCATTGTTCATTTCTTGTCCAGTAACCAATGTTTTCATTTTCACCGGGACTTCCCTCCCATGTTTTAAAATGTATAAGAGCCACGTTAAATAAAACTTGTGTTTAACGATAGCACGTAGAACTGCTTGTACAATAGATAAATAAATATATTAATTAATTAATTAATAAATGGATTATACTACTATTGTAAGGGGTGACGAAGAGTCACGATTTGCGCAATATATAACCATTTCTAATTCGTATTAGTACTTATACCTGATTAATTATACCCTGATTTGATCAGTTGATCATACGCCTGCAATCACAGTGTTCACAGTCGTAAAATCGCGATTTAGTTAGATATTTAAGCAATTTAATCCAGTTTCGGGGAAGGATCACGGGTCTCTAGGCTTAACAATTAATAAAAAAAAACGTGTAAATGTAGATCACGACGAGTAGTGGTAACGTCGTGAAACGTGTTATGTAAACTGCCATTAATAATACCAACCACAATGTCATCTTTGTGGAGTAGTGCAGGATGTCTGGCACCGCTAAAATCATTGGTAAAATCAGACCTAACTTATTAGTTATTAAAACGAATCAAATCATACGAACAACTGACAAACAGTCTACACAATAGAAAACAACTGACAAGTACACTAAAAAACATGGGTAAACAAGCAAGAGACACCACAAGACAATAAGTGATGCCATTAAAGAAAACTCTTTAATAAATCAATTAGGGTTATGGCTGATATGTTATTAACAAAGCCATATGTATTTGTCACTAGATATTTGGGACTGATGTTTTTCTATTATATTATATTAAGTGTTTAATTGTTACAATATGCTTTAGTCCATACATGGTTATATTTCTTATACCACTTTTGGTCATGTAACCCAACATTTTCGTAAATCCTCTTTGCTAATTGTAAATCTGTTACATTTGTATTCCTATGCAGAGTGTAATTGCTACAGATAACTATGGCATATTTTGGAAACCGCCATTTTCTTTGCTACATAACTGTGGCATACAATGTAAACCACTATTGTAAATATGACCTTAAACCTTGGCTAGAACTGAGATAAATGTTTCGATAAATGCAATTTACCAGACACTGCCCAAAACAGTGTTTTTTTATCTGTAAATCCAAACTTTCCCGGGGTGTTTCTGATACACACCTATGTACAAAAGTATCTGCAACGATCACATCAAGCATAACGTCAGGGTTGAATTGCTTTTGGAAGCCCCGGGAGTGATGATGATGATATTCTAGATCAAGATTTATGAGGTGGTAGATACAACATAAATCATACTATATTATTAATATTAAGAAAAATCCGTTTGGGATTTGAATTTGTTCAACCTCATTTATATCAGTCAATTTAAATATAGCGAAAGACAATAAGAACACGTTTTCTACATAACATGTCAACCATGGTAATCACTTTACGTGTACTGTTGTTCAGACCAATCTAAGGATAACCCCAAGGCATTGACTTATTAGTCTTCGTTCATGATATCCAATGCGTTAAACCCATTAAATCGCCATCACCGGAAACCGATGTAATCAGGCTTACATTTAACTGTATAACGATCTTATTTACTACATGGAATACAGTAGGTAATGAATTAGCACAATACACAATGCCTCAACTGACCAGACTTCACATGAATCACAATCGTGTCATAGCATATTAATTGAAATAAAATAATATTTTTGGCCCGATCGTAATATTTAAAAATGTAGATTTATATCTACTTGGTGAATAGTTGATCAAAACTAAGTACTAGTATTTGACATGCATTATGTTTAGTCTAGTCAAATTGTTTTTTGCTAAATAATAACCTTTTGAACTGGCGCATATTTATATACATCCAACCAAATAATAGAATGATTTTACTTTTACTATCTCACCAAAACAGGTTGATCTTAGTTTGTAATATTTTTTTATGTTTGCATTTGGCTAATTTTGGAGTTGTAAAATATCGGTCTGGCTTATGTCGATCGTTATACTTGCATACAATCTCGTTTTTTCAAGAGGCGGCATGCAAGTCTAGTCGATAGTTCAACACTGTTGCCACGATTTATCATTGACCTTTCTTGCAATAACAAGATGCAAATGCCCATCATTTTGCCACCCTCAATCAAACATATCTGCCACGTATTCGCAATCTAGCGCACATCAACTTGAGCGTCAAAAAATAAAGATTAAAGTTGCGTCTATATGTAGACCCCTTGATTATTGCGATCACCATGAGCAATGATAAAATCAGTTGGTATGGCAACAAATCCTGAAATATTGGAGCACTGAGATAGTATGTCCAATCACCAAATCGAACTTCATTTTCATTGTTCTAATCACTTAATTTAATTAAGAAAGTATTTTGTTAGATAGGATGTTCACAAGGGTCAGTAGGATTTTTTACGGAGATCATACATAATTGGAATACAACTTTAAAGAGGCGTGATAATGATGACTATCTTGAATTATTCAAATGAAGAAGTCCCATAAAAATGAATATCCTACGTACTGTGCGCAATCCAATATAACTGTGAATTACTGTCACATAAGACGACCCTATTAGTATGTAATGCATAAAAAAAATATTGCTATATTTGACGTACGTCATTTTGAATTCACGCTAACTGGGATGTATCTCACTTATTGGCATGAGATTATTGGCAAAATTACTTGAGTATGAGCAAGAATGTTTCAATGAAATTTGAAATTGTAATACTTGTTTTTACTCTCCCCGCTGAGATAGTCTGATTGACATCTGACACAATCCTTTTACAACGCGCCTCTTTAAGAATAGAGTTTCCTAATGGATTGGACTCAGTGATGAATAAATTTCGAGCACACTCATTTAAAGAAAGACGACATGAACAAAACTAGACTAAGGAGACTTTAACATGCCTTGATTTCAAACCTCTCTGAACTTGCTATCGTCCACACTATAAAATCATTGGTTCTATAAAAACAAGACTTGCCACTTACCCACCCTCCACTCATCCTTTTCCTCATCTGATACCTGACTGACACAATCATATTCAGGGACCTAAATGTTTACGATTTGGTAAATGTGGTAACTGTCTATTCCTCGACGGTGTCCAACTTACTTGTATTTATGCAAATAAAGTTTCACATCTCCGTATAATAATGACAATATGTATATTATAGTAGACTACTCATATTGGATTATAGCTATGTAACACACAATAATTTTTCAATTCTTTTTAATGTAGCCAGCTGATTATTTGCATAATTATTACCATTTCTGCTTCCGGATACATATAGAAGAATATGGAACATAACTATATACCCTAAGAGTTTGAAGGTCAATTGGCGCCGTTCCGTATGCCTTGAGATCTCGCATACTGCGTGAAATGCGCTGACCGAACATCTGTCACATAGATAGAACAATTTGATTTTGCATTCATAGCTCAATGGCGTAATGGCCATCCTTGAGAGGGGAATATTGCGTGGAGTTACCCTTACTTCATCATATGTGTATAGCACATTATTATATATCAGTCACCGTAACGCCATAAGTTACAGCGTGCTATAATGTTGCGGTATTTTACAGGGTATTTTCATCCTACCATATTAGGAAATGCAAATTCCAAATATGAAGAGATTACGCGCGTATGCGTCCGCTAATAATAAAAACAAACATGGCTGCCACAAGGGTTTGAATCAAGAAGTAAATCACGCCTATCAGTAGAGAACCAGGCGGAAGGCGTAAAGTGTGGAGGCTTATTACACCGCCGCCTCATCACCATCTCAACATACCACCACCAGAGAAACATACAACATCTGGCAAGAGACAAAAACACAACAAGGATGTACCTGGATGCCAATAAACTGGCTAATATAAAAGGAGATATCATCAAGAATAAAAGGCTCACTGACACCGAGCTCGGAAACATTAGAGATAGAATCAGGGAAAAGTCCCCAGAAAACAACACGAGTGAGTTAGAGCAACAAAAAAACCAAGAACCTGAAGGTGAGGTCGAATCACCTGAGATTGATGCTACTCGAGAACAGCAGGGTGAGCAAGAAGATAGTAGCACTGAAATGATGCGAACAAGAATATTTCAAATATGGGAAACAACTAAAGAGCAGCCAATAAAATATAGAATGGCACTCCCAATGATAAACAAGACCACCCCGCTATCAAAACAGCAAATATAGCACTTACAGAGGTCAAAAAGCAGCTTTGTCTTACGGAGATAAACCAGCTAATATATGCAGCTGCACAATCCATCATAGAACAACTAGGCCAAAAACCCAAACAAAGAAAGAAAAACTAAACTGAAAAAGCCAACTTGGAAAACAAAGATTGAGAACGAGATAAAACAAAAACGAAATGACCTATCCATATGATGTGAAATAGTAAAATGGTACCATGTAAAAAAAAGAAGAGAAAACAATTAGAGTAGAAACTAAACATCAAAACTGCAGATGACATACCAAGGGTCATGAAACAACAAATCCAGGCAAAATTCTGAAAGAGAAGCAATTTTTTTAGACAGAATAAGATCTTTAAAGAAGACCCTAAAAACTCTACAGAGAGCTAAGAAGAGAGAAAATTATTGTAAATGAGCCACATTGAATACAAGCGGTTGAGAAATTTGGGACAAGTAAAAGCAGTACAATGTTTGCGCCTTGTGGATTAGGAAACAAGAACACGAGAACATAAACCTAGAACATCAAAAATGGTCTGAAATCAACATCGAAGAGACCACTGAGACATAAAGAGAACCACAACTGGGAGGCACCAGGAATGGATGGCATAGACAACTTTTGGATAAAAACCAAACATCTATCTACACACATGAGTAAAGCCTACTCAGACGCAGTGAAAAAAACAGAAAAATGCCCTGAATGGTTAACAGAAGGAACAACATATCTACTTCCAAAAACAGAGGAAACAAAGAACCCCCAAAACTACAGACCCATCACTTGCCTTCCAACTATGTACAACATATTAACATCATTAATAACAGAAAGAACTTATGCGTATCTTCGCCAGACCCAACTGAAGCAGAAAGCAGAAAAGATGTAGAAAAGATAGCAATAGTTACAAGGACCAACTCCTCATCAACAAAATGGTCTTGGAGGATGCAAAAAGAAAAAGAAAGAACCTATCAACAGCATGGATTGACTACAAAAACATTTGACAGCCTGCCCCATAGCTGGATCACTAAGACACTTGGAATGTACAGAATATACCTTACCATCACAAAGTTCATCTCTGAGAGCATGACGACTTGGAAAACCACCTCACACTTGAATCATACTGAAGGGTCACTGGAATCACGTTCAGTAAACATCAGTTCAGTAAACATCAAAAGCGGAATATTTCAAGGAGGCAATCAACAAACTTCTACACATAGTTAAGACTTTCAGTGATGAAATCAAGGGAGATTGACCCAACATAACTATTGACACTGACACAACAATCAAAGAGAATATGAGTGAACCTACAAGTATCTACGAATCAATGAAGGAGACACTCCGCCGTGAAAGAAAAAGTCGGGAAAGAATAGCCATACCAGTTGTAACTTACAGCTTTAACATTATTAACTAGAAACTAAGTGAGATGAAGTTAGATACCAAAACACGCAAATTCCTTACTATAGAAATAATGCACCACCCAAAATCTAATATGGACCTCCTCTTCCTACCATGATCCACCTGAAATGTCCTTCAAGGTAATAATAATCAGAATAATCATCAGAATAATCATCAGAAATATAAATGTGTTTGTTTATTATCTATTTCCTTAGGGGGGGGGGGTCAACATTTTTTTACATTTCGTCTCGGTAATTGCTGTAGAAATGCCAATCCATGGAGAAATTGAATTCATCTTCAGCTTTATTATGAGAACAGTTTATGCAAGTTATATTTTCAATTGGAGTTTTGGGTTGAGTGTCTACCAGTTTCTATAGGTTATGGTTACTGGTTCTAAATTTACAAAAAAGTGACTCTTTATTTGAGGGGAAGTACAGATAAATATGGTTCATAAGTATAGGTATATTTAAACATTACATATGTTTCAAGCTTTTTTTTCTTAAGACATTCTTTCCAGAATACAATGTAATCCTTTTTATCACATTCGTAATTTGTTTTGAATCCTGTGTTAAATTGTCTCCGATTACAGATTTGTTCTAAATTAGATTTATTTAAATATTAATAAGTAATGGGAATTCTTCCAGCTCTGCTTTACATGCAATATTCGTGGAAAATTTGTTTAGATTCAATAGTTGTTTGCAAAATTTTAGATGAACTTTTTCTATTGAAGTTTTAACCCATTTATTGTTATCTAAGATTTCCATTCCCCCAATTTCTGCACCATATAATAAGACACATGTCTGGAAAATATGGTTAACTGTTTTGCAGTCTGTTTCGTTTGGCATCTTGAATCCCGCTCAACTCACGCGTGAACTAATAACGTCGGTTCTATTTTCGTACCATGCCTTCTACTCATTAAAAATTAACCGAATCAAATTAATCAGAACTAATGTAATCATCAGGGGCTTCGTGATTATTTCATAATAATTGCACATGTTTCGCCATCTTTGATTTATGCAAATTAATGAATACATTTGCATCATTATCGCGAGAGTAACAAGTCGTTTTAAAGATATCAAGCAAACCCCTTGAAATCTTGGGAAAAGGAACTTTGTTAAAAGCTCACCGACATTACCCAAAATATAGTTTAACTAATTACCTGGGTAACTAATTATGGAACTAAATGACATGCCCTAATAACGTGGTCCTTGTCACAGTATTCTCAATTAGTCACACATGGGAAGGGACAGATTAAACAATTCAACGAGTTCGACTTGCATTATAAGAAAACACCATGTTCAATCTAAAAGAAATAATGTGAAATGACGATACTTAATACATCATCATCGTAGCACCAGTGTTTGTAGTCACCCGAGACCAAGATCCAATTACTAAGTAACAATGCTATTGGACTCAGCTTACTTGTATTTTACAGAAATCCTTCAAAAATGAAAGTTATAGTTTATTGCTTTATTTGTACTAACTGATGTCGTCTCGGAACCACATTAAGAAACCTATGATTTCGAAATGTTTAACGTGATTGGGTAGGAATTCGGAACCACCACGAATATTATTTATATTATTACTTGAAACTGTCGGGGTATATACATATTCCATTTTAGGAAATATATCCATACTTTAGGACGGAATAAATCTTATTGACTGCGAAATTTGCTGAAGTTCTAAAATTTTAACGCAGTGAAGAACAAATGCAAAACTATATATATACAGGGATGCTTCGCCAGGAGTAAATTTAAATCTCGCCTCACGTAGCCATCTATTCGTTTTGCCTAAATAGACTTATATTTACGTTAATTGTTTCAGTTAAATCTCAGCTACTAGGGCAGGTTACACGTTTTAAACTCTGATGTAACTCGTCAAGCATATATTTATAATGAAATGCACGAGTCGTTCCTAGATATTGTTTTGAATAAAGTTAATTATGATGAAATGGTTTATATCAAACTGAGTATTGCCATTCATACACTTCTGGTCATTGGTTGCCGTAGCAATGAATGTTGGTCCTATCAGCAGATATTCAGATGACCACTATATCGTATGAAAACCACATCACAACGTCGGCCATCTTGAGTAACATTGACAAAAAACACCATTGAACTAATTTAAAACATAATTTCAGTGTTATGTATTACAAGTTGCGGATCAATTTGTTGAAACAACATTTTTTGTTTAACTCGGTATTACTATTAATTATTCATAATCACCAAATCTATCGTTTTAGTGGATTTGTTCACGTTTTCTGTATAAAAACAGCAACAACAAGAAACACGCCGTTCAAAAACACCAATACGTAAAAATATTTTCCCCGAAGATTGACACATTGCAGCAATATAAATATATATGTTTAGACTGGCACATCAAAGAACTTTTACTTATCTCGTAATAACATTTACCAATATCATGACAAATCGAAGTTAGCTGATTGAACATTTGGAATTAGCGTTCAGAGCTTTTGCAGTAGCGTCTATATGACTTCAATGGCGGACATTGTTTAGGTATTCACAAAATGCTTTCTAATCAATGCTTAACAAATACACGAGTGTTATTGGTGTACATTTGTTAGTAAGAATAACACATTGTAAGATCAGAACAAGAGAAATTTGTAGGAGCAATTACCTATACTCTTCACCAAGGACTGTTTCAAGTATGAATATAAATTTTACCTTCTCATTTTACTTTTATTTTATGCAAATTAAAAACAAATTTGCAAATATCGTGCATTATTGCATTATTTATGCACATGACAATTGTCTATTAATAACTAAGTGAATTATATAGTTTTCCTCTCGATTGTCCGAGCATCCTTGTTGGATTTACAACATCCTGTCCGCTAACAATGCTACCCTGTAGGATTGGCAATTATATCCGTCCAGGCAGCCGGTGTAATTATACGTGTACAAACTCACCGAGTAGGGGGACCTAAACTAAACTAAAAAAAATGAAAATAAAAAAAATAAAAAAACCGTGTATTGGCTAGTGATTACAAAAAATAAATTAACCATGACAGTATGTTTTTTAGATAGTCTCTCTCTTTAAATATTAAAACAGATACAGAGAATTTGTGATTGCGCTTTCATTCTGAATGTTTCAACACGCACTTTGCTCGTCAAATAAATAGTGAATATATCGATATATACTATCCATCCACCTTGCTGGGCAATTAGTAGATGCCGCCTTCATTATGGGGCTTTCTTGCACCCCTTCTACCTGATTTCACTGTATAATTTGCCTCACAGTGCCATTTCGCTGTACGCCTTCTTTTTCCAATCGACGCTATTCAATGAACCAATCAGCCGCCGCGCTTTCCGACTGGCCTTCGATGAATGCATCTCCATTACGATGTATTCGCATCATTCCATTCATTGCGTTGCATGTGTTGCTGATGAGTACGTTATTCAGAGGCATCAATCATACAGCCAATACGTGATTATACTACCCGGAAATGACTATACTACCATACTGTGAAGTCACTCGTTTGCAATAGGCACAGGCTGTGACATACAGTGCATTTCCTGAAAGGACCGTAGTTTTCTGCACACGGAAGTCCCTCATCGCAGTTGTATATGTATCCAAGCCACGTGCAGAATTACGGACACAATATAGAATTGTCAAAAAGGAACAAGGCGTTATTTTATGCTAAGTCAACAATATTCCGCGATTTGTTCTCACGTACGGAAATTCGCAGCTGAAATCATACAGTAGAGTTAATCGACACCATTAATACAACATCGAGCTGGCTATTTAACTGTTGAATATTCTTGTTAGCTGTTTTCCACCTCAACATATCGGTAACATTGTACGCAATTGTAAAGGCCATCGCAGTTCTTCGTTTTCCGAACTCGAAGTATTGCTTTGGCGTCCGTAGGCAAATATCGACAAAACACAGCACAGTGAAGATTTGCACATGTCGATTAGCAATAAACTATCCAGGTATGTACATGTTCAAAGTGATTATATTCTAGTTCCTATCTAGGTTGATAAAACAACGTCTGGGACCCATGAGTTTATATATTAGGTGATGCGACCAGTCTCACAAATATTTAACTGGGCATTTTCTTGCCAAGATTCCCTTGGTCAACTTTGGGACCAAGTGGCTCGTAAATGCTTCTGTTTAGTTTGTGTACATACTTCCTCCTTGCTTTAAGTTAGTCTTATAAATATTGCATGACATTTAATGGACATTTATAAGAAAATGTTGAAAACATAGTATATGAATTAATGTGATGTGTAGAATTGTTTGTTCCAATTGCTTTAATGCGAGGTTTTCGAAGCACGGGTGTTTTAAACTGATCTTCAGTTTTATAGTTCATGGAGTTAAAAGGGGTTGTTTTAGTATTCGCGAGGGGCTCGTAAACTGTACGTACGTTGAACTGTAACATTGTACACTAGAGTCGTCATTTCGATGGCTGACCGTTATAAAATATTTCAATTTCCCCCGGGAGTCAAAGCCTGGGAACCTCAAAGAGATTTCAAATAACGATACGCCTTCTCATGGACTGTTTTTCGAGTATTTGTGATTATCCCAATTGACATTCAAGGCATTTCATGTTTACGAGAAATTTATTCCTCAATTTTATGGCAGAATTATTGCAGGAATTGAAGTGAAACATTGATTGGGAGGCTTCAATAACACATAGTTCGTTATTTCGAATTTCATATCATAATCATGCAATAATCAGTCACACTAGGCCGTAATATATTATAATTAAGTTTGAGCTGCCTTCCCCGACTTCTTCCTTTTTAATAAACGCTGTCGCTGACTATTTAATGATCTGATATGTATTCGTAGATGATCTGAAGTTATAAATTTGTAGATATCTCGCCCTGTTTATATTCGTAGAAATTCCTGTTAATATGTTTGAATATACCCCCCCCCATTGTATATATGTGTTGATATGCCCATGTTGTATATATTTGTACATAATCCTTCATTGTCTATAATTGTAGACAATTGTTGGTTTTTATATATCTGTAGACATTCTTCGATGCATATATTTCTTCGATATAGATTGTAGACATTTCCTCAGTATATATATTTATATACATTCCTGCAGTGTGAATATTTGTTATTGCATATATTTATAGACAGTATCTATTTTGGTACACCTTCCCCTCGGTGTATATATTTTGCAGATATTCCTTATATATACAGTGACAGATTTGTTTTCTTTATTACTATAGTAATATGATTTGAAAATGTCGCCTGTTCGGGTGTCGATATGAATATTACTAAACGCTACAACAATTGCCACCCCAGATAGCGAAGCAGCCGACGGAGGCACGGCACCTCATGAGTGTGGAAAGACACAAATATGAATTAGTCACGTTTTTTTATCAAATCAAATTCAAGGCAGTCTGCACCCGTCAACATATACATATATATACATAGCGATGCATTCACACCACACTTATGCAGTTACCCATCATGCAATTTAATGTTCTATCTTAAAAAAAGTCACAGATAGTGAAAAAATTACAACTTTCCTAATTGACATACACAATCATAATTAGAGGCACACAACAATGCTCCAGTTATCGCACTCCGAGAAGAACCGACGACCTCTTCTGAATTTGTGTAATAGCATATTTGAGTGACTTACTCACACCACAAGTCGCAGTGTGTGCGGGTAATGTGTGGAGAAATCATGGTACTGTATGAGCGCGTGATGAGATGACCAATCATGGTACTGTATGAGCGCGTGATGAGTTGACCAATCATGGCACTGTATGAGCGCGTGATGAGTTGACCAATCATGGCACTGTATGAGCGCGTGATGAGTTGACCAATCATGGCACTGTATGAGCGCGTGATGAGTTGTACTAATCACGGTACTCTATGAGCGCGCAATATAGACACTAGTATAGTACACCTCAGGACTATGAGGTACCAGAAATGACTGTCGTTTTCATCGGCCTACTGTCTCATTTATTCCAAGGCATGTAGTATGTTTAGTACCGCACAATATCTCTTCGCTGTATATATAATTTGTAGAAATTTTTTCGTTTTGTATGTTTGTAATTAAAACCTTCAGTATTCCTGTATATGTGATCGTTGTCAGTGTTTGTAACCGATTTTCTAGTTTTGTGGTTTGGTCAATAGTTATTGGTCTTGTTCTATATTTTGAAAAAGGAACCATTTTGTTGTCATTGTCAATATCCGCAAATAAACTTCTCGATATCTATAACTAGTGGGTTCCCCGTAATTTATCGTTCTATAATTCTACTACGTTATAGTTGCACATATGATCATCTCTGTAAACTTTCGCTTCATTTCGTGCTGCTCGTGAGTTAATTACCTGCTCAGAGCCTCATTCAATGTTGGTCCGCCCATTTCCAAATGTGGCATATACCCCAACTCCGACGTTGTTGAGTCGAGTGTGACACCTCACCCTCACCCTCAGTCTTAGGTGTTCCCTTTCATGCGCACAAGAAATTAACATATTACGCTAATGCTCTCCCCACGTCCATTTCATTGTGTGTTTAATATAAAGCGGTATATGTATGGCATGTGGTAATCCAGAAACCATCTAAGTATACCGACTATGCCATTTTCTTTGTCAGTTATTCTCGACCTTTCCGTTTTATGCGCATTAGTCAAATAAAATGTTTGCCCCAGGCACGAATAATTACGTAGCCTATCAGTGACGTCATTCGGCGAAACCATAAGAACGGAAAAGTTCAATCTCCTGATATTAGTATTTTTGTTATCGCGTGACCCAGCGAGCGTGAAGGAAATGATTTAACGCGTTTTGTGGAGTAGCAGATCAACAAAATAACAAATCCAGACTTGCTTAGAATATAAATGAATAAAACAGACAGGCGGACAGGATGGTCTCCTTTTTGTGAGATTTGCCGCTCTGCAATTTAATCATTTCAACAGCGCCGTGTGGAGCACCATTGCGTGCTATTTTAATTCAAATAAAATACATCTTTTCTTTCCCTTTTCTATGAAGCCTGTCAACATCACTGCATGCGTTACACGTTACATCAGATAACTGCACCAGCGAGACGTGTCAATCTCTGAGAGACAGTCCGTGTGATTTTATTATTTAATTCTATCCATTAACATTTAATATGAAAAAAGAAACAAAGAAAATAATATTCGGTTGACACTAATTTAATTTATCGTGCACCCTACATTCGGCAACTGAGACTTTACATGGACGTCACGACTGCTTCGACATGAGATGTTTTACATGTTTTTGTATAGGAAACTTTTGACGAGGTTTCAATATGGCCACCAATACATAGAAATGGCGTTCGATACACCGATCAAGCAGCGTGGATTACGTCTATGTCAGTGGCATCACGCTGATCTGTCGGCCATATCGACGCGTGGCGCCGCCGCAGCTGGCGCTAATGCGGGAAAAGATATACTGGATACCAGATTGTAGGACACTCTTCCCAATAAGACATAATATACAAATTGACCGATTAACTATCAGAACCAGAAAAATTACAATACAAGTTGTAGTACGGGGACGTAAAGGAATGTGTTTGTTGACGTAATAGTAAATATATACATATAACGTGTCCCATATACCCGTTTTGACTTCAGCCTATCTGACTATATGCGTCATAACTTAACATCGGCTATATTATTTTTCTGTGCACATTATTATATACACATAATGTACGGATTGGTTGGAGAGAGGTAAAACAAAATAAAATTATATAAAACAGACTTTCGCTCAAAATAAGTCAACCATTTCGGCTTCATTTTTGTTAGTTATCCGTGAATAAAGATAACTATTTTTTTTCAAATTTAATATATTCGTCTTTATAATAGAAGCAAACGCAATTCATATGACAGACGGTTATTACGTGACCAGCCTGGAATGAGCTAGTCGTACATCACTGCATAAAATGTTTGCCGTATTAATCGATTTTCGCTGTAGTGTAGTCGTAAAATAAGCCACTGTCCGTGTACTCAGCTGACTGGCACAGTTTCCACACAACAGTATTTTTGTTAAATATACTTAAATGGGAAGAAACAAAGTTGACAATATTACGTTGTTTTCAACTAAATATTGACGATGTGGATCAACATAAGATGACGAAATGTTTGATCAGAGGGAACCCAACCCGACGTTTCTTGTAATATAAAACATAATATGACTAACTCTTACTTTACAACGCGTAATTCACTATAATCAATACTGTAGCAAAACATAGTGAAACTAGTAAAAGCTTGTCCAAATGATAATATTGTATTGGTAAAACTGCCGAAAATGTTTGACCAACAGGTTAACGTGACAAACAGAAACTAAACCTCGAAAATCAACAACTAATTTTCACGACTTCACAGTTCTCAAGAACGGTGTATAATTTGACAAAATAATCAAATATATTATCATAATGACCTCTGCTACGTCACCATATGTGTGTATAAAAACCTATTTATACCATATAATAATGTTCCTATATATTTTCTTATGAGTCAGTCTTGGTCGACACTGGGTAAGGTATCGTGGTTTCAATTTGTATTTTAAAATATTCGAAACTAATTACTAGGTGATCTTTTGGGACCACCTTCATAACGACATGTGCGAATTATCAATACGGTAGACTGAATATTGCATACGTACGAGTCACGTCCACGTGTCTGTGCAATAAAGACAACTACTTGTTTAACACAAAAAACGAATTAACTCATTAAAAACACACGCAACGAGGTCGTGTAAGGAATTTACACCAATGCTATGCTAACATACACAAATAATATGTTAACAATACCTGTAATATACTATGTATCAACTATAACATGCATTGAACCCATTTCGTAATATAACTGGACACTTTGTGGTTGGCCGTCTCACGTCTATCAATCAACTGTCAACGTTGAATATAGGAAAATATCAGTTATATACAAACCGATGTAAACCTACACAATACCATTGACTTTGTTGTCATTTTCACAATATAGTAGATATATCGCAAATATCTGTGATTCACAAACTATGGTATATATTAAGCATCACGTAAAATATCGGCATTTCCGTAGATGTACTTGTATTGAAGAATGAGTTAACACCCTCTGTGATTGCACAATAATAATGTAATGCAAATTACTTTTTAATATTAAACGGTGACAGTAGATATAGTCTCACACTAATGAGAACGCTGCAATAATTAAATGTTAATACAATGATTGCTTCTTTGTCCTGGAAAATTACGTAACCTATGAATAACGGCGATTCAGCGTTGACAGCAATTGTGCTCTCACCCTTCACCGTGACTGTTAGTCCATCTAATTAAAGATTGTTCTGTTTAACATCTGTGAGCCAGGCGACAGTTCTCAAATTGAATGTCACTCAACGAACATTGAACATACTAGTATATTCTTAATAGTAGTTTATAAATTAATAAACGCTGCTCGGACTGATAAATATGATATATAGAAGATAATATTTGGTAATCGTAGTCCTAAATAACTATTAAAAATTACTACGATTACCAAATATTATCTTCTAGTATATTCTTGTACGCTGCTCAAGAAAGGGCCATTGCCTGATACATCAAGCTACTCTGAATAGTTAATTAGAACAGCGATTACCGACACAGTGCATACAGGTCTACAGGACCATCATAGCAATTTAATACGTTCATTGTAAACATGAAACAGTTTATATTGGATCCTGCTACCGGCTCTGACATTGGTGTATGCACACAAGTAATTGTGGGACTATATCTAATTTTACATGCCGAAGTATTTCAGTATATCATACTTCATTTTATTTTCGAAACCCAAGCATACAAATGTGGAAGATGAATACACCTTTATTTCATTTTGTATGAGTTCTGGTTCAGTTGCTGTATGCAAGTTTGTTTGGCGTTGTATGCTGATCAATATATTCGAATGTGACGTATATGGAATATGATATTTAACTACAACAAACGCACGCGCATTTCGGCGCTGTGGAGTTTACTATTTCTTTGATCACGTACTATGGTACAAAAACAACGTTTGTAGTGTATTTACGATATAACCGAGCTCGTTTATCAATATGCTACACGAAGCAAAAATATAAAAACACACTTAAAATGACCTACTAGTATATTACGCAATGTCTACACATTAAAGCATTGAATTTATCTCCCTAATGAGGACTTGAGAATAAATAAATAAATATATAAATAAATAAATACATATTGAAATTAAACCCATAGTGGTTCATTTCGTGCCTATCATGTCGATGAAGCCCCAATCAAAATAAAACTATATGATTTTCCGATGATATCCAAAGAAATCATTTTCTCTCTCTCATCAATCTTACTACGGTAGAAATTGATCGGGTGACGGGGACAGCTGTGCTATGTACTCCCACGATGAGTGTTGGCGCCGTCATACATTGGCCGGGTGCTTGTAATAACGGCCTCGCGTCCCAACAGTGTGTACAAGGGCATAGAAAACGGTAATTCTTTGTCCTTTTCCATTTATATCTGACGAATCAAACGCTCGGAGGTCAGCGTTTTAACTTTTATTCCTTTGTATTGAGAGACCCAAATCCGAGTACTGCTATATCATACACCGCTAATTGTGGTAAGCCCCTAGTCGGTTACAGCATAACAGGACGCGTTTGAATTCCGCGTTATACGTCGCGTTGGACGCGCATTCTGCCGTCTGTCTACTCTGTGCCCGTAAGTAACATTTCTTCCAAATTAATATTTGAAGTTGTAATTTAAAATCTGTCGTATTGACTATGCTGACCCACTGAAACTGTTTTTTCACAGTATATTTACTTAGTTTTTCAAGATTACATTTTTCCGTGTATGCTTTCTGGGTATTTTGATTGAATCGCTTTTGTGCGGCGTTTTACTGAGAGCATATCCACGGACGTGAATGGAATGTTTAATTGATTTATACAAATCCATTTTTTCTCTCTCATAAGGTTGTAATGATACATTGTATTTTGTCGACCTCCAAGATGATGTACTGTAACGTTTGGTTTATTTCCATGGTTTAATCATACCGTGGGCCGAGTATCCCCGTGGATCAGTTGTTCAACTCAATCGAAAAGACGTCATTAATGCTGTGGTGTTACAGAACTGCTATATATAATGGACTTATTCAGTTTGTATGGTTCAATAGAAAATTTAAGTCCGCTGTCTGTTACATTTGGTAGTGAAAAAAAACATTAAACATTGTGAATGGGCACGTCTTGTGTTCCTAAATTGTTTCAAAACTCGAGATCTAAAAAGTGACGCACATTTCCTTAACACAGAAAATAACGCGATTCCGTGTCGTCATGGGATTATAGCTTTATGATGATGATATATATTTATATATATATATTCACGATTGTAGCGCGCGGGACTGCGAAAGCTGGTGTGATTTCGAAATAAATCCACATCATTGGCTTCACTTGTACCTGATGCCTTTCTTTTTCTCACTTGGAATCGAATTACAGCATTGTCATATACAAATGTATCGCTAAATTATGGTCACCTATTTACGTAATAAAAGCGTTGGCATTAGAGGGCGCGATTTATTGGCAAGGTACTTTGCAAATATCAAATAGAACACGGTTTACTCACTCATAATTTTTGTAGCAATCCGCAATAGCAAGTACAGATGCATTCGATCTCTCTATCACCAACCACACTTTGTCCGAGTATTGGAACACTGTCCATCAGCCAAGGGCAACACCGCACAGAATTCAAGTTCTCCATTTTTTTTTCAATTTTTCTCTGAGATTGAATAGGAGACATCAATTCAGGAAATCGTTGCATAGAAGTGTGTGATTATTCGACGCATAGTTTAATTTGTTTCAGGCTAATCCGCTTGACATGAAAAGCAAGTCTTGCGATAAATTAGCAGAGGCGCTTACAAGATTGAGTTATTTCTCGTTAATACCTTACTACTTCTTATATGGTGTAAATTCCATTGCAACGTGAATCAACGAAGCTTCACAAATAACGCGACTGCACGACATTATTTGTCAAACAACAGTTGCATACTGCCAAATCTTTGCCTGTCGCTGAGTTGATTACGATTTGTTCGTATCCATTCTAGTATGATCGCCATTAAGTGTGACTTGGGCGATGCAAAATACTGTGCATGTAACATATGTGTTAGTCTCTGTTCAGTTCACTAACATTTACTGTTATTGTTGTTGATTGCAACTGAGGTCAATGTACTTTATCCCAATGAGACATTGTAGCTCGTTTTACGCTAGATTCAACGCAATTAATAAAGCTAAGTTTGTGACAGGTTAATTAGTATCGCCCTTAAAATTAATGACATGCAAATTTAAATTCATGAAAAAAACAACATAATATCTAACTTTGGTCAGAAAACCTCCCTAAAAAAACAATAAGCGCTAATTAAAGTTAGTTGTTATTCTTGATTTTTAGTTTTTATACGTTTTGAAACTGATAATAAAAACAATAAGAGAGACAGAATCTCGTCAGACTATATTGGGAGATTAGAGTGCTTCTAGTCTGATAAACGTTCTTTTCTTACTTGGTAAAAGATTCGTGTATCAGGTAGATTTAAGAAAATTAGCTTAGAATTGTACAAACAATGTAAAAACAATAAAAAATAAATAAAAAGAAACTTATCACTGCAAACAGAAAGTATCAGCACATAACAAGAAATGGGATACTTTTAAAAAGTAACAACAACAATTTCAAGGAATGTTGAACATTGGTGTATTTCCTACACACTAGTGTTACCAGTAGAGACACATGAAACCAAAAGATGAAATCATGTGAGTTAAGAATTTAATTAACAAGACAGGTGCTGTGCAATTGGCGGCAGATGTACTATAAGTGAAGATTGAAAATGATGTTTCGTATATTTTTTCCAGTCATATGCTTCTCCGCATTTGTTTTGCACTTAAATAAATACAAAACACACAAATAAGCAAAAACAAAATGTGTAATGTTAACAAAAAAATCGTGGTTCAACTTTTGAAAGATGGAACGACAAAACCTGGATTCAACTGAAGTTATAATTGAGTGCAATAATTTAAAATTGCAAAACCACTTCGAAGCGCATGTTCCAATAAAAAATATATTTGGTGTCTGAGAGTTTTACTCAAAGTTTTATTTTATTTCTAATTGACACCAATTTAACTAGTTGAAACAACATTTAAGAACAAGGAAATGGTTTTGTTTATCCCTAAACACAAATTACCTTTGTATTGACCCTGTCGTTGTTTGACTCTGTGAGCTAGAGATGAGATATCGTTTAAAAACTAGCAGTGATAGATAATACAAACTAATAACAATAAAATGTCCAGATGGAGTAAGGAAACAAACGTGATAGCCTGATGTTTTACTCTAGTTTCCTTCTCACGGTTTAGGTGAAAAATTAGTTGCGATTAAAGAAATAAAAACGGAAGTGAAATCTGAATCTCTATTATCGACAGGATGTTCTTTTTTCCATCACGCGCCCTGTAAAAGTAACTAAAGGACGGTTTGCTTTTTGATACTGCTTTGAATGAAACGGGAAATTGTACTAGGTACGTATCTGGGCAGCGAGCGGGAAGCAGTCTGTTTCGTCAATGCACAGGGGAAATAGAATAATTCTAAAAAATGACAAAGTGAACGCAATGGGCGAGAAATGGAACTCGTGGAAATAAATTCATCACTAGGGTACTGCCACGGCGATCAAGGTGGAGCAGGTGTTGCTGACACGCTTGCCTATCTGTATAGCGTTAATACATCCGAACTAGCTGTCTGCTTGTGAGACACCGACTTATCGACAGTTGGATGTCATGGCTGTATATACATGTTAGCCATCGATCTACAATAAATGATTGGTGCTTTTAACCACATTTATTGTTATCATTATAGTAAAACATTACGATATGACTTATATAAAAACTCGTGCTATTGAAGTACACTTACAAGTTCTTTGAATACTTGACCCAGCTTTTATACCGTAAATTCAGCAATAGCATTGTTACAAGAAGTGTGAATACATACAAATGCAGCAATAGTACAACTGTTGCATCAAAACACAGTCATCTATAACATCTTGAATAACGACGTCATTTAAACACGTATTAAAGTACTTTTACACGTATTTTATTATAGAAATTTAGCTGTAGTTATTGTACGCTATAAATATGGGTTATTAATACTTTTTCATTATGGTTCTATAAGCATAAGTGTTATAGTTTGTATACTATCTAATAGTCTTAAACAGTATGAAGAGTGAGCTTAATAATTGAAGCGAAGAGCGACCTCTAGCGGGGAATATGCGTTTTTTCTTCCTATGCAAAATGGATTCATGTATTGCTCGCGTTTGAGGTCTGCATGAATAACGATATGCACACACCCACTGAGAGTTGTGACCAAATAGCCGTGTAATGGAAACATGTAAATATAAAACTGAGCTACCACACTCTGTATTGCTTTATTTATCACGTTTTTCTGTTCATCGAATCAACATCAAATCCCGGATTCGAATCGGGGCTTATGCTGTGCTTTACATTCCGAATATCTGTTCGGTAAATTCAGTCAAATGATCTATTGACATAGCCCGAGTGTAGGCCTAAGCATGTATCCTGCATGATGTTGGTATTGTTATATTATCAGAGATATGTTATCTGTTTATCTTTAGCTTTTTCTCTCGTGTACAGTCGGTCCACCGCGGTGCTAATGGTTTTGTCTTGCCTTCGGCGACTCATAACTAAGTCTGTAAAATAGTTTTGCTCCCAGCCACGCGATAATTATTGATTGATGAATTCGATAATACGCCCCTCAATGCCGAAAAAAGCAATTACCATTAGTGGATTATTTGGTCATAGATATCTTCGAAGTTGATTGATAATTGGAAACACATTTCTTGTCTGTGATTCAGCAATTCAATATTCGCCCCCTTAAACAAAGTAACAGAAAAAGGCCCACAGACCATGCTTTATTTACGTCGCCACCATTTACATGCAGAGTGGTACTACATTCTGACGTTTAATTTATTAGATAAGCCTTGAAAAGATTTGAGATACTATTTCAAATGTCATTTTTCACGGGAACTCTTAGTTACAGATGAAATCGCAATAAATCTTATGTGCTAGTCGCTTCACAGGATTTGACATATCCCCGTTTCTAATTTCTTTACTTTCTGTAAGACCGCGGATTTAAAAGCGCTGTTATTTTGCAATAAATCATCGACTGATAATTGTGCTAATCGACGTCTTTCTGTCATTGCCAGGGCGCCGTTCAACGGACCTTGTTTGTCAAATGAGTCCCCGGATGGCGATAATAACAGCAATGCAAACATTTTCACGTATCTAATTGATATTAGGGTATATATTGATTCCACCCATAGTTTTATGTTTAATTGCATCAGCTAAGGCAATTAGAAACGCAATTTATTCCAGACCTGACAGCTAACCGCAAATGATGTATGACTTATCATGTAATCGGATGGAGCACAATCACGTGGTATAGTACTCTAGTATTTTTCAGACTACCAATTTTACCATACTTAAAAATGTCGAAGTAGGTAAAATTGGTTGCACTTGATTTATTATCTAACAGTCAGATTTTTTTTGCTTGCAGTGTCTATTTTGTTTGTTCAGCTTCCCAATAAAGCTTAAAGAAGTGCTCCTGTCACACAATAGTTACACAACTTAAAAGGAAATAGTGGCCATTTGACATAGAAGTTGTTGCAACAGGAAATGTTTTTCATTTATACATCAAATTAGGGATCATTACCAACTAAAGCCTCTCCCAAAAGTCCAATTTAAGTTGCTCAATGGCCGCCATTATATCACAATAAGCATGTATTCCATACCCTATGTATCAGACTAATCAATACCAATATCATGGTTCGTTTTTTTTTATTTAATATTCCCGTACACATTGATATTATACAAGATTTACAGAATTACAGTATGACTTTGTATTGCACCTGAACTATGACATGATCGCACGAATATGTAATAATAGCTGGTGTACATGTGCGTTGTTATTATTGTTGGTCTTTAAGTAAGTAAGCATGGTTTGTGTGGAATTTGTTTGTAGCACTTATATATATACTAAGTGGTATTCATTATAGAATCGCTTCGTGTTTTGTATGCGTACCATACAACGTATGCAACGCTTGCAAAATACATTCTCTTCGCAAAAAAAAAAAAAAAAATCAAAACCTCCGTACGACGACTATCATTTTAAATTGTAGTTATGTGTCACCCTCGCCTATAACATGTGTCAAAGTTCATTATAATCTCCGAAATACTACCAACAATGTACGCCAATCATGCCTTGTCAAATAGTTTTTTGGTATACCTGACATCAGCTTTACGATGTGCAGTCTTGGAACGCTATGTTCTTGGATGGTGAGTAATCAAAACTATACCTTGAAATTGTAAATCGGAGATGTTGCTTTTGAACACGAAAATGAACACGCGTATATAGATTGGTAGAAGCAATTAAATGCAAGGTTCCTACGACCATATCTGATTGGACTGCAGCTCTTATGGTGGCCGCTGATTGGTAAATTGGGACAGCACGTGGTATGCATATTATTAGTGACTGTATACAAGTTTTCCGGGATATCAAACGTGGCTGATGTGACATTGTGTGTTGCACGTTATGTTGGACCAGTCTATGGTAAAGTGCGTGTATTCGTGTCTGTGCACATGTGTCGTCTTGTGGCTATGAAGGCATTGAGGAACTACTGCGACGCCGCCAGTCTACGTCTCGGTGAGCCAAGAGGGGGAATTGTTGAAGGACTTAAAACAATCCATGACGTGTTACCACAACAAACACTCAACCACCACCATTTCCACTTCAGGGTTGGGGTTGGGTTATTATAACGAATAATATTATTTTGATAGAACTCTTTATACTTCAATGTACCATTTTTTATCTACATTTACGACTTTACGTTATCAGCCAGCAGAGTTATCATTTTGTTTGTTTAATGTTTTGTTGATTTTACGTATGCGTACTTTGCGTCTCTTTTTATTTTATTTGAATTGGTCCCTTGAATCTGTGTATTAACTGTGTAGTAATCCTTCGAAACGCTCATTTGTACATTGCGAGTCACCTAGGAATGTGTTCCGTTGTATGATTGGCCATGCGGTAACCAGTAAGTATTTTTTCGCCTCTTGTATTTCGGAAACTCTTATCAAGCCTTATTATAACAGACAAGGCTTGTGTGGTTCCCTCAGGTGTTATTGTATTGTATGCACGCATCTGATTGTGTTGTTTACACTGAAATTGCTCACCAATTATTGTGTTCCCTGGTGCGTAAAAGTTTACTTCAAAACAGAAATAATTCGTATTTGGTGATTTACACAGAGCATTTCCCAATTGGTTGCTATTCTTGTTTTGGAGTAGTAACCCGAGGCATGTAGTATTTCAAGTTGAACGTTACGATTGAGTCCAATATAGTTGAGCATTTTCTTTCAACCAACCGAGATTGGACATGATGGATGTCCAGATTTTCCCACTTCTTATTAACTTTTTGGTTTTCTATAATTAAATACTTAAGGCATTTTCAAAAATTCCCTCGATGGAGTTGATTGAATTCAGTAAAAAAAATGTACTTGCCTCTGGTAGTTGTATATCATATTCGAATTATTGCTTGTTCAGTGAGTCAGTTATAATTGATATATTTCTATTTAGGCTAATTACATTCAAGTTCAATGATTAGTAAAAGAAGCTTTTAACGATATCTCACCGTGACTTGGTATGTATTGACATGGAACAATTCCTGATATTTACAGCACAGGAAAGGAACACACTAAACTGAAAGGAATACAATCTTATTTTCCCCAGACCGACCAATAACGACACAAAACCAGCCAATGAAACAAAATGTCCCTCTCATCGCATAACATGATGTTCGGGGACATCGTAGTCAGTCATCCATCTTGCACAATAACATCATATATTTACATTGAGGTGATGGAATACCACGTGAGCCAATCTATTCAATACGTATGACCAACTAAATACTGTCTAATACTATCTAAATAACGCCCAATAGCTTACGAGAGCACATGCAAATACTATTTAATGGCCTAAGTAGTCATGTGAATACTTTCCAATATCCTAAATGAGCTCATCATAGTAATGTTCAAAAAGATAAGTGAGCCCAACTGTATAATGCTCACTAGTCTAAGTGGACTCATCTGCTCGATAGTACATGTGATCTTGTCAAATAAGCGACGTTAATTACCGACGATAACAAATCAATGAGAAAATAGATTCCGATTATTGTGAATCATTGTCATTTTTAAAATAATGCAAAATGTATTTTAAAATATTGTTACATAAATCTAATAAATCTACAGTTTAAGTTAAATAACATATTCTTGTTAGCGACGCTTGTAATCAGGAAGTATCTGAAACTAAAGTGAGTGACATTTTGTCTGGCAATTATAATCTGGTGCGATTGTATGTGTAAGCTTAAAGCACTCAAGGCATTGGCGTTATTCCCCAGCTTTCGAGGTAATTCTAGCTTACATACGCTACTCGAGGCTTCCCCTGAGTTACGGTTTGACACACAGATTCAGGTCCGAAATTACAATGTTTTCCCAATAATAATTCCCTATATTACGTTCTTAAACTGATTAAGAACGCTTTTCAGGTCACATCAACATTTACTCGTATACGGATGAGTGACTATGTATCGAGGTGATGATTTTGACAGCGATGTTGATATCTTCACGTATGTACGTCACACATAACCAATACAGTCAGGAAATTAAAAGGATAAAGGTATTTTATGTCATAGGTTATTTACAAAATATCAGGATTAAGGCAAAAAATATCTTGTAATTACTAGAAAAGGAAAAACAGCATTAAAAGTAACATAATTCAAAGAGGATGAAGATATTAACGATACACGGAATCAGTGTAGTGGAAATTAATTAATCTAGGCATAGACACGCCAGAGTACCAACCAAGTTACAAGTCCGACATCGTTGTCGGACTTTTTCTGCATTCATGCCTACCGGCTATTAAAGTTTTAATAATTACAATGCTCAGAAATGTATATATAAATTGTGAGCAGTTTTTCATTACGTGCTGTTAAGTAATACTTTAATTGCCTGTACGTATATGCAAATCGTAATCCAGTGTCATTCAATTTTATTACACCCCATGACCATGACGGCCAATTAGATTCGCGCATTTCAGGTAGACATGATACTGCTGACGTTTTTGTACGTCTACCCCCATCCGGGTAACTTACTTCTAAATTTTAACTGATTTACGCCAATAACTTATCAAAGGAGCACTATTCATGAAATAGTTAGTTTGCCGTACTTACTTTCATTATATGACTTATTGGAAAGAAAACTAGGAAAATAGGAAACTCGCTCGCTGTGAGTTTCGTCAGCGCGCTCAGCCACGCCCTTTGAGACCTTACATCTACGGCTGCGCAGTTCGTCTCTCTAAAGAGACTGAGAGTCGTGAACTTTGCCGCGGGACGGCACCGCTGTGTTTGATTTTATTACGTATTTTGTGTGTTTTGACAGTGTATCTACATATTACGTATAGTGTACTTGAATTTAATGAAAATGGTTTTGACAAAAGTCTATATATACTCAAGAAGCGTACAGCTCCATGTGCAGCTCGTTTCAGTGTTCTAATGCGAACTAGCATGCTGTGTGGCGTTTCGCTGCCCACTGGATGGCAGCTGGTATGTTTGTAAAAAATAATTCTTCGTCAGGCTGAAGCTGCTGAAATTAGGTTATACAACCATGAAGGTAAAAAAGTCGATACAACTCAATAAAATTCGATCTCAAATATACATATTTATGCATACATGCATTCATTCAGCTCTACGAGGGTAATCTGGAATATTGCCATAATATGTGTTTTGAGATTTATTCGGTATAATAATGCAAATGTTCACCTAACAGCGGAAATACAGTTTTAGGGACCCTTAAAGACACCTCTGGTCGCTAAAACTGTATGTCAACCTCTATTGTGGTAAACATTTGTTAAGTGTACTTGTTTTAATCATGGTAATATTATCGCGAGTGACGCAGCGAAAAGGTCACGATTTTAAAGGTAATAATAATGAATATTGTTTTCTGTCTGTTTATAGAATTCGATAAAATGTTTTCAATTTAATCCTTAATTTGTTCTCTACACTCCACGATACTCTCTCAGTTTTCTGGAAATGGTATTGTATCCCAATCCCCTGTCACTGCCCCCACACAGACACCTTCCATTGTAATTTCAGTTCTTGCCCTAACGAACAGATGCAAATCAAGTGTTGTCGGACTAACATCAAAGCTATTTAATTTCCTATTGTGTCGTACCATTCAATAAAATGCCACGTCCATTATAATTCCTCGGGATCGCACGAGAACCGTGCTCAGACTGCTAACTGTTCTTGTTATTTCAAGTGATCATCACAATGTTTGGACTCCCCTGCTGTAATATAAGCAAAATATAACTATACAACGAAAGTACTAGTCATTTGGATCCTGCTGTATACACATGGGCGTTATACGTCATAGTAATTGATAGGCCGAGAGTAATAAAATAATAAAATGAATTCGACACAACTTAAATGCACTATATGAAAAGGCATTACTGTTTTATGTGGCCCTAATTCAAGATCATCCACCTAACCATTCTGATATCATCCGCCAACCCTTTCTGATATCATCCACGACTATTCTGATATCATCCACTAACCCATTCTGATATCACCCACAAGCCCATTCTGATATCACCCACAAGCCCATTCTGATATTGTCCAACAACCTATTCTGATATCGTCAATCAGCACATTCTGATCCCGTCCACCAATCAATTTTGATATCTTCCACTAAACCATTCTAATATAATCCACAAACCCATTCCGATATCATCATCAAGCCCATTTTGATATCGTCCACAAGACCATTGTGATATCATCCATCAACCTACTCTGGTGTTATCCACCAATCCATTGTGATATCCTCCACCAACCCATTCTGTTATCTTCCAGGAGCCAATTCTGATATCACCCACAAGCCCATTGTGATATTATCCATCAACCCATTGTGATATCCTCCATCAACCCATTCTATTATCTTCCAGCAGTCCATTCCGATATCATCATTAAGCCCATTGTGATATAATCCACAAACCCATTGTGATATCACCAACAAACCCATTCTGATATCTCCCAGCAGCCCATTCTGATATCATCATTAAGCCCATTGTGATATCATCCACCAACCCATTGTGATATCATCCTCAAGCCCATTGTGATATCATCCACCAACCTTTTTATATCGTCCTCAAGCCCATTGTGATATCGTCCTCAAACCCATTCTGATATCATCCACCAATCCATTTTGATATCGTCCTCAAGCCTATTGTGATATCATCCATCAACCCATTCTGATATCTTCCTCAAACCCAATCTGATATCATTATCAAGCCCGTTGCGATATCATCCATCATTCCATTGTGATATCTTCCAGCAGAAAATTCTGGTAATCGTCTATTAACCAAATCTCACTGAGCACTTTCTGGTATCATTTACCAATCTATTCTGATATCGTCAATTAATGAATTTCAACCAACCACATTCGGATATCATCCACCAACCTATTCTTATATCATCCACCAACCCTTTCTGATATCTTCCACCAACCCTTTCTGATATCATCCACGACTATTCTGATATCATCCACTAACCCATTCTGATATCACCCACAAGCCCATTCTGATATTGTCCAACAACCTATTCTGATATCGTCAATCAGCACATTCTGATCCCGTCCACCAATCAATTTTGATATCTTCCACTAAACCATTCTAATATAATCCACAAACCCATTCCGATATCTTCCACCAACCCATTATGATATTATCGACGACTATTCTGATATCATCCACCAACCCATTCTGATATCATCCAAAAGCCCATTTTGATATCGTCCACCAACCCATTTTGATATCGTCCACCAACCCATTCTGATATCGTCCACCAACCCATTCTGATATCGTCCACCAACCCATTCTGATATCGTCCACCAGCACATTCTGATATCATCCACCAATAAATTCTGATATCGTCTACTAACCCATTCTGATATCTTCAATAACCCATTCTAATATCATCAACAAGCCCATTCCGATAACATCGTCAAGCCCATTGTAATATAATCCATCAAGCTAATGTGATATCTTCCAGTAGCCCATTCTAACATCATCCACCAACCCATTTTGATATCGTCCCCAAGCTCGTTGTGATATCAACCATCAACCTATTCTTATGTTATCCACCAACCCATTCTGATATCATCCACAAGCCCACTGTGATAATCAAGCCCTTTGCGATATCATCCATCATTCAATTCTGATATCTTCCAGCAGAAAATTCTAGTAATTGTCCATTAACCAAATAACATTGAACACTTTCATGTATCATTTATCAATCTATTCTGATATCTTCAATTAATGAAATTCAACTAAACACATTCTGATATCATCCACCAACCCATTTCCAAACTATTCTACCAATCAAATTGTGATTTCATTATACGACCACATTCTGATATCGCCCATTAATCAAATTCCATCGACCACTTCCTGATATCACCAACCAGCCCATTCCAATATCATCCACAAGCCCATTCTAATATCATCAATCAACCCATTCTGATATCTCCCACCAGTCCATTCTGATATCACCAACAAGCACATACTGCTATATTACACCAGCCCATTCTGATATCATCCACCAACCTATTCTGATATCTTCCACGACCCATTCTGATATCTTCCACCCACCCATTCTGATATCTCCCACCAGCCTATTCTGATATCTTCCACCAACCCACTCTGATATCTTCCACCAGCCCATTCTGATATCATCAACAAGCCAATTTTGATATAATCCACCAACCCATTCTGATATCATTCACCAACCCACTCTGATATCATCCACCAACCCATTCTGATATCATCCATCAACCTATTCTGATATCTTCCACCATCCCATTCTGATATCTTCCACCAGTCTATTCTGATTTTGTCCAGTAACCGACATAATCTACCAGCTCACTCTGACATAATCTACCAGCTCACTCTGACATAATCTACCAGCTCACTCTGACATAATCTACCAGATCACTCTGTCATAATCTACCAGCTATCTCTGACATAATCTACCAGCTCACTCTGACATAATCTACCAGCTCATTCTGACATAATCTACTAGCTAACTCTGACATAATCTACCAGCTCACTCTGAGATAATCTACTAGCTCACTCTGACATAATCTACCAGCTCACTCTAACATAATCTACCAGCTCACTCTGACATAATCTACCAGCTCACTCTGACATAATCTACCAGCTCACTCTGACACAATCTACCAGCTCACTCTGACGTAATCTACTAGCTCACTCTGACATAATCTACCAGCTCACTCTGACACAATCTACTAGCTCACTCTGACACAATCTACCAGCTCACTCTAACATAATCTACCAGCTCACTCTGACATAATCTACCAGCTCACTCTCACACAATCTACCAGCTCACTCTGACATAATCTACTAGCTCACTCTGACACAATCTACCAGCTCACTCTAACATAATCTACTAGCTCACTCTGACATAATCTACCAGCTCACTCTAACATAATCTACCAGCTCACTCTGACATAATCTACCAGCTCACTCTGTCATAATCTACCAGCTAATTCTGACATAATCTACCAGCTCACTCTGGCATAATCTACCAGCTCACTCTAACATAATCTACTAGCTCACTCTGACATAATCTACCAGCTCACTCTAACACAATCTACCAGCTCACTCTGACATAATCTACTAGCTCACTCTGACATAATCTACCAGCTCACTCTGACATAATCTACCAGCTCACTCTAACATAATCTACTAGCTCACTCTGACATAATCTACCAGCTCACTCTGACATAATCTACCAACTCACTCTGACATAATCTACCAGCTCACTCTGATATCGTCCACCAACCTAATTCTGATATCGTCCACCAACCAAATTCTGATATCGTCCACCTATCCAATCCTGATGTCGTCAACCGACCCATGGATTCTCATGACACACGATTATACTTCATGGAAGCTCATTCTTGTGATTATCATTTAGCGTTAACACATAACACTGTTTTATGCATGCATGTTAAATAAATGATGTGCATCTAAAGAGAGGAAACATGAAACAACAATATAAACTTATGAATAAACAATAATGGCCGACCATTGTTATCTTTGTTATTATCTCTTAGCATTATCAATTCCACTCCCGGGCATTTAGATTTTCATACGCAAAATGAAATGAGAAATAAACGAGAAATAAACGCTGATCATGTACTCACAGTTCCTTTCAGCAGTTTTCTCCCGATCATAACCGGGGATACCTAGACGTATTGATACCTTCTCCGTGAGTGTTGTCAATGCGATCAAAATAAATATTATTCCCCAATGTTCTGTCTGCATGAATGTTATTTTCCCTGAATGCTAACGGACCCGTGTTACGGCGATTATTTGAAACGGTTAATGATGGTAGCGATTTCTAACCGTATCAAAGCATCATACATTGACTAAACCCGAGCTTTCTACGTTATCCGTTATAGCAACGAATAACAGAAAGAAAAAAACAAAGCAGAACGAACAAACGTAATCATGCACTATTATACGAGTATTTGCTGACAGAGATTCATGAATATTACGTCCCATGTGTGAAAGCAGCTTTTCTGCTTCCTCAAATTAGACACTTGTTTTTCAACTTATCTAGTGAGTAAACTTGAGTTTAGACACACTAAACTTTATATTACACTTCAACGTGAGTACACAGAATACCAGTCTGTAATTGATACTACTGACATCTGTTTATGTAGTTATGAAGAAGCCATTAGCAGAACACTCACACACACTGTACTATGAACTTGGTATTTGGTGGTAGTTTTCCCGCCTTTAGTTTAGTGCAGGACAGACCAGTCAAGAGGCAGCAGCTATACTGAAGAGCTCTTACCATGTAGGGAGAAATAGAACCCGTACCTCCAATATTCACTGGAGTGGACATTACTGTCTGGGATCACCTACAAGAGGAAATCTGGAATCTGCTCTGTTGGATGTTGTATGCTAAAGTCCTGTACTGAGGATCTCGCCGCTACATTTATTGTGTGGTACTGCTACAAATACCGAAGGATGCTGATGTGAAAGTCAGAGACTGTACGTGATCACTCCCCAAATCCCTATTTGGTGTCACTGCTTGGTCATATACTTATATATATTCAGATAAGTTCTTATTTGTGTTTTATCTTTATTATTTCTTTAGTTTTAAGATTCCATTAAATATTAGTCTAAAGTTAATCTTTGTGTGCTCGTAAGTCATTTAGTCAACAGTCCATTTCTCATTAATGGTTCCGCCCAGCTTCCCGAAACCGGCTTTATTTCGAAATGTTTAGCCTAATAAGACCCAGGCCGTTACAAATTGGTGGCTTAGCGGTGGGATTGTTTCGAAATATTTAAGAGAAGTTTTGAGAAATGACTGGCGACTTTGTGATTTCACAGTGCATCTTTGATAGACATTTTTTTTTTATAGATTTTGATAAACATTTTTCTTGGGTTTTGTGCTTGGCTATTTGAATGTATGCATAACTGTTTCTGAGTGATTTAAAGAAAACTGATTTAAACAAGTATGGCTGATGGAATTTATAGGAATTTATATGATGTGGATGAAACTGGGCGTGTCAGTGGAGATGAGAGTATGCCTGAACTTGTGGGGAATTTAGAGAATGCTGGTAAGAATGAACAGGGTGCAGATGGTGATGAGAGGAGTAAAGTTGGTGATGAAGAATGGATTGATCTGGAAATGAGTGATGAAGAGTTCAGACGTAGTATGAGAAGAGAGATGTTAGAAATGAGAACGATTATGCAAGAACAGGCTAGGATTAAGACAGACTTAGAAAATAGATTAGAGTGTATAGATAGGGAACGTATGGTTGCATTAGACAAGGCTAGAAATTATGAGGAAAAGTTTAGGACATTAACTATGCAAACACATACGCCAGTAGAGATGACCAACAGACGTGAGTGTTGCCATAGTGACTGGAACACACCACTTAGTGGTAGGGACACAGCTCATACTAAGCCAAAGTCCATTGTTTTAGATAGGTCAAGTACATACACAGCAAATGGGGATATATATAAACAGGAACAGATGATGAACAGAGAGACATTAGAGGGAATTGGTTTGTCAGGCAGATCTAGTATTACACCAGGAGATAGGAAAACACAGAATATTGACACATTAGCCAGTGCTAGGTCAAAGTATAGTAGGGAGACAGGGATTCCAACAACTAGTTCATATGCCAATATTAAGATTGATAAGTATAGTGGTGATACCCCATGGGAAGATTATTTAGCATATTTTGAGGGCACTGCCTTACTGCATAGATGGAATGTGGAAGAGAGAGGTTTACAGTTGTTTGTCAACCTTAAAGATGCAGCATTGCGAACTGTAAATGATGAGCTCCGTGGTGCTCATAAATATGACTATGATGCTATTGTTTGTGCTTTGGCAATTCGTTTCGGCACTGCAAATCAAAGTGACCGGTATCTTGCTGAGTTTCGATCACGTAAGCGCATGCCTGGTGAGTCCCTTGATGTTTTTGGGTATGATCTGCGACACCTTGCTAGATTGGCTTATCCGGAAGCAAATCAGCAAATGATAAACAAAATGTCTGTTGAACAATTTGTGCGTGCAGTTGGTCATTCAGGGATTCGTAACCGTTTGAACCTGAAAGAGCCAAAAACTATGGAGCAAGCAGTGAATGAGGCACGCAAGGGTGAGATAGGTTCAGCAATGGAAAGAGATATTGAGGCTGAGGAGGAGCAAAGGTTGAGAAGGTCAAAATATGTTAGACAAGTTAGTCCAAATAATTCAGGTGCCACTTGGAATAGAGATTTTGTGTGTCATCGTTGTGCAGGAAATGGTCATAGAGCAGCCATTTGTCCCAGCATAGTAAATGCCAATACTGTATTGACAGGTGATAAAAGGTTTACATGTCATAACTGCAGTGGTGTAGGTCATTTTGCCAGGGACTGCCCTACCACTAAAGGGAGAGGTAAGTGGGGAAACGCCAGCCGATCCAACTTGGGGGCACAAGGGGGATCGCTAGCAAACGAGAGCCCAGAGACAAAGGAATAGATACAAAGGAACCGAGTAGTATTGAAACTATAGTAAGTGAGTGTGTAGATGCAAAGCCCCGCACATTGTATGTACCAGTTTACACCTGTGGTGTTAAAGCATCATTCTGTTTTGACACTGGTGCAACAGGTAGTATAGTTTCCATAGATTTTTATAGAAGTATCCCTGCCAAAAAACGCCCAAGTATTAGACAGGTAAGTGACAATACCTGGTCCCTAGCTGATGGTAGTTGTCTTAAGGTTGTTGGCGAAGCTACTTTACCAATATGGGTAGGTTCTACTAAAGTGGAATTACTAGTGATAGTAGCTGACATTAGAGATTCAGGTATCCTTGGAATGGACTTCATGGACCAAACTGGCAGCTTGTTTGATGCACGAGGTAAGTGTGTAATAGTAAATGGAGAAACGATTTTCTGTGAAAATAAAACAACAGGTCCAACATGTGCTAGGATATATTTAAAGAATGCCATTACGATTCCTGGGGGATATGAACAAATAGTTATAGGTAAGACCTCACGTTCAGTAAAACATAGAGATTGGAGTATGGTAGAACCAACAAAAACAAGTGTTATGGCCAATAAGGGATTATTAGTAGCAAGGTCAATGGTAATGGCACATCAACGTACAATACCTGTCAGAGTTTTAAATGTGACCAACGCTCCTATCGATCTCAAAGCTGGAAATATGATTGGTATGGTTCGTATGCTAGAGAAAGATGGAACTGTCAACATGGTAGATGAGGAAGTGGAGAGTTCGGCAACAGAGAGAGAGGCAGTAACAAGTCTGATGAGTCATGATCAAACTCTACCAGCCCATGTAACTGACCTCTGGAAAGATGCTTGTGAACACCTGGATGAGGACAATTCTAAGAAGGTTGCTGAATTCTTGACAGAGTACCAAGACATAATCTCGAAAGGTGATGATGACATTGGACGTACCAACTTGGTGAAGCATAGTATAGATACTGGGGACGCCCAGCCTATCAGGCAACCACCAAGACGTTTGCCATTCCAACAGGCACAAGAAGCCAGTAAACAGGTAAGTGATTTATTAAATAGGAATTTGATAGAGAGGTCGACAAGCCCTTGGTCTTCACCTGTGGTCTTAGTTGGTAAAAAGGATGGTACAATGAGATTTTGTGTTGATTATCGGAGATTGAACACCTGTACGATTAAAGATGCTTACCCATTGCCCAGAATCGATGACAGTCTAAATTCGTTAGGAGGTGCCAAATGGTTTAGTACTTTAGATTTAGCTAGTGGTTATTGGCAGATAGAACTAGATGAAAGTGCGAAACAAAAGTCGGCATTTGTGACACGTGATGGCTTGTTTAATTTCAAGGTCATGCCCTTTGGCCTTTGTAATGCCCCTGGTACATTCCAAAGATTGGTAGAGAGAGTAATGGCTGGATTGCAGTGGAAAATCCTTCTACTGTATCTAGATGATATTATTGTGTTTGGAGAGACTGTAGAAGAGTCATTAGAACGCTTGGGTCAGGTATTCCAAAGACTGAGGAATGCAGGACTCAAGCTCAAGCCGAAAAAGTGTAGTTTATTTAAGAATAGTGTAGTTTATTTAGGACACAAAGTTTCAGCTGACGGTATCACGACAGATCCGAATAAGGTAGATGCTGTTCGTGACTGGCCGACACCAAGAAAAGTGAAAGATGTCCGGAGTTTCATTGGGTTCGTTTCTTATTACCGAAGGTTTATCCAGGGCTTTGCTAATATATCAAAACCATTACATCGGCTGACAGAAAAGAAGCATTCCTTTGTTTGGTCTGAGGAATGTGATTTAGCATTTCAGACTTTAAAGGCTAGACTCATGAGTGCACCCATATTAGCCTATCCGCTGCCAAAAGGTGAATATATATTAGATGTAGATGCTAGTAATTACGCAATAGGCGCTGTTTTGTCACAAGTTCAAGATGGTGTAGAAAGAGTGATTGCCTATGCTAGTAAATCCTTGACTAAGGCAGAGCGAAACTACAGTGTTACACGTAGAGAGTTATTAGCGCTTGTGACATATGTTAAGTATTTTCGTCAGTACTTATGGGGAGTTAAATTTAGAGCCCGTACTGATCATGGTGCTATCACCTGGCTGAGAAACTTTAAAGAGCCATCTGGTCAAGTAGCACGTTGGATTGAGACGCTTGATACGTTTGATATTCAAATCGAACACAGAGCAGGTCGGAGTCATCAGAATGCAGATGGCTTATCTAGGCGACCAAGTGAGTCTGACAGTGAGTCAGATCAAGAATCTGTAGGTGAGTTGGGTCCCGTTGTTGTGACGCCACATGAGGATGACCCTAAGGTAGGGCGGAACTCTAAGAGGCGAAGACAGGGTCGACAAACCAGAGGTAAGAAGCACAAAGTTAAAAGTGGTCATGATGGGGACGGAAGGTCACCCAGGCCAAAACAGGTAGTTCATAAGGTTGAGATGCCCACACTACTGGCTGGTCCAGAAGTAAGTGAGAATGAGGATAGTGATATGGAGAAGTCACAGAAACCTGTGGGTATTCCAAAGGTTCAACAGGTGTTTGAACATATGAAGAGAGGTAAGGTAATAGATGGTAAGTATGTACCAAATGTATGTGAGGAGAGTGATACAGCTGTAGTAGGGCTTATTGAAGCTAAACCAGTATGGTCGTTAACTGATGTGAGAGAGGCCCAACGCGCTGATCCCGATGTGAAATGGATGATAGAAGCTAAAGAGAGAGCTGATGATCGTCCAAGCTGGACAGACATATCCGGTTTGTCAAGTCGAGCAAAGTCATATTGGGCTGAATGGGACATGATGATTTTGAAAGATGGAGTACTGTATCGACAATGGCAGTCGGTGAATGGTAAGTCAGTACAAAATAAGTTGGTAGTACCGGATGAGTACAAGTCTGTAATTTTAAGTGAATTACATAATGCCAAAACTGCAGGTCACTTAGGAGTGAAGAAGACTATAGATAGGATTAAGCGTAGATATTATTGGAGAGGTGCAAGTGTAGATGTACGTAGTTGGATACGAAAGTGTGATAGGTGTGCTGCTAGGAAGAGGCCCACCCGGAAGGCAAGAGGGCCACTTCAACAATCTGCAGTTGGAGCCAAACTAGATCGTGTAGCTTTAGATTTATTAGGACCTTTTGATGTAACTGAGCGTGGTAATAGAATAGTTTTAGTTGTAGGTGATTATTTTACAAAGTTCATGGAAGCCTATCCACTACCTGATGGCAAATCTGAGACTGTTGCTCGAACGTTTGTTCAACAATTTGTCACCAGATATGGAGTACCTAGACAGTTACATAGTGATCAAGGTCGTGAGTTTGAGGGTAAAGTATTTCAAGAAATGACTCGCTTATTTGGAACAGAGAAGACACGTACGACTTCCTATAACCCTAAGAGTGATGGCCTTGTAGAAAGATTCAATCGCACATTAGTAGCAATGGTTGGTTCACTGGTCGACCCAAATGACAAAAACTGGGATGACCAATTAGCATACGCAGGCATGGCATACCGGAGCACTCCCCAAGCTTCAACTGGAGAGTCCCCAAATATGATGATGTTTGGTGAGGAGAATCCAATGCCAATTGACATTGCGATGAGTGGCATCATTAATAAAACAAGTGATGATATTGAGTCAGATTATGTGCAAACACTTCGACATAATCTGAAAGAAGCATATGAGCGTGCACGAATTGTGCTTAAGGCTAGTGCAAGGAGGCAGAAAAAGGAATATGACCGTAGATTAGTATACAAACCATTAGAAAGAGGTCAATTCGTTTGGTTATTTAATCAACAGCGTAAGAAGGGAGTTTCCATTAAGTTGAGACCAATCTGGGAAGGTCCATATTTGATCCTGGCGAAGTTATCAGATGTGATATATCGCATACAGAAAACACCTAGAGCAGCACCAAGAGTAGTCCACTATGACAGGCTGAAACTATACACTGGTGATAGTATGCATAGTTGGCTAGACAACACAGTTGAGTGAGCAGTTGAGTATGTCTGATATGTGCATTGTGATTATATAAGTTATTTGTATACATGTGTATTTTGTTTACATTTTGTTTTGAATACAATTTTATATTAGTCTTAGTTTGTGGGAAAGTATGTTGAGATGAAAAGAACAAGTGGTTGACGTGAGAACAGCCTAAGAGTGATTGGGACTATTGAGTGATGAAAAAGAAGTACTATCTTTTATCTGTACTTAAGTTTTCAGTATTTTCTTTATTTTATACTTTACATTTTTAAACAAGAACTTACTAATGACCAAGCTTAAACAACCCATCCCCATGACCAGCAGTGAAAGTGATATATATATATATATTTATATTTCACTTAAATTAGCCCCATCACCCTTTATCTACAATTGGAAGAGGAAGACAGTTAACCTGATTAACCGGGACGGTTAATGACTTAGGAGGAAGCCATGTGTGAAAGCAGCTTTTCTGCTTCCTCAAATTAGACACTTGTTTTTCAACTTATCTAGTGAGTAAACTTGAGTTTAGACACACTAAACTTTATATTACACTTCAACGTGAGTACACAGAATACCAGTCTGTAATTGATACTACTGACATCTGTTTATGTAGTTATGAAGAAGCCATTAGCAGAACACTCACACACACTGTACTATGAACTTGGTATTTGGTGGTAGTTTTCCCGCCTTTAGTTTAGTGCAGGACAGACCAGTCAAGAGGCAGCAGCTATACTGAAGAGCTCTTACCATGTAGGGAGAAATAGAACCCGTACCTCCAATATTCACTGGAGTGGACATTACTGTCTGGGATCACCTACAAGAGGAAATCTGGAATCTGCTCTGTTGGATGTTGTATGCTAAAGTCCTGTACTGAGGATCTCGCCGCTACATTTATTGTGTGGTACTGCTACAAATACCGAAGGATGCTGATGTGAAAGTCAGAGACTGTACGTGATCACTCCCCAAATCCCTATTTGGTGTCACTGCTTGGTCATATACTTATATATATTCAGATAAGTTCTTATTTGTGTTTTATCTTTATTATTTCTTTAGTTTTAAGATTCCATTAAATATTAGTCTAAAGTTAATCTTTGTGTGCTCGTAAGTCATTTAGTCAACAGTCCATTTCTCATTAATGGTTCCGCCCAGCTTCCCGAAACCGGCTTTATTTCGAAATGTTTAGCCTAATAAGACCCAGGCCGTTACACATGGTTCTTATTGAATTTACATTTAATTCTGCTTAATACTACAGTACGAATATTACATGCAGTGTCTGACTAAAGCGCGATCTCCGCGATCAAACGTGAGTAGACAATAAGCTAGATACAAAAAGTATATAGATAAAACGTATGCATCATTTATTGACAAATAAGCATTGCATATTAATAACTATGCTTTGTATATTGAAAAGTTATGCAATTGAGAACACATACGACAGTAACGGCGTTCCATATACCATGATTATATATTGTATGCGATATATTCGATCAACAAAATATGACAATGGATTGTAACGACTCAAATTAGAATACGATTGCGTACAATCAACATTGGTCCAATACAGGCGTATCTCCCGATAGAAATATTCAGATATATAAACGACAGTGTGCCGGAAACTTGCCATCGATTAATTTAGAAAGGAATATGATAGTATCCGTCCGCCGTGTTTACTCGGGGACTGTGTCGATCGACACCGTCAAATTGTAACATTATTTCCCAACAATTGCCAACTTCAAGCAGGTGAGGCAAATTAAATTGAATCGTTGGTGAGTGAAAGTGATGGATGACTGTCCGCTGTATATACACTTACTCTCATTCATCTGTGAGTACGCATGTGCTATGACTTAACATCTTTACACAATGAGGCGTACTCACTCGTACATGTGCTCATCCGTTTAATATCTGTCAGGTTTCACCTGCCGGGTAGCAAGCTCAGAGGGTTGTCTAGCACAGTTACTCGTATATTGGGCACGATTCGATATAATTACCGACTTGAACGAGCCACTTTAAAACCAGTGAAACATTATAATCATCGTGGATCTGTGGCTCGAGTTCCATGCACGGGTTTAGTGAACGTATAAGACAACTTCCTAAGTTACGATGAACGTGATCTCATCTGTGCTTATTAAATTAAATAATTAGTTAAGTCGTTAAGTTGTTGTAATTGATGGTATAAGGCAATGTCAACAGGAATTTGTAGATCATTTGGTGGCTCTGAACTCGTGTATACTTGTATGAAGCAATGGAACCCACATATTCGTTCAATATGGGGTCACGTGGGCCTGATAATAATAATCTGCAAACATAATGGAGAAAGCGAACCGTTCATTTGCATTATTATAACCAATCTCAGAATTCAACGAATGTATTCAGTCAATTAAACTATTTACAGTGGAATTGTCATCAGTTTACAATATATACTTCTGGTATAATAACTGCATTTGTAACTACTGTGGTATAAATAAAATCGAGTTGCGACGTCGGAAATTAAAAAAAAAAATATCGCTGAAACAAAACAAATACCGCCTACCTACCGTATATTGATGCGTTTTCTCGCACTTTGGTGATAAATAAACAATCGGACATAATTTTCTTTTCTTTCATATGCGTTATAGGCGTGTTTTATGTATACGCATTCATACAGATGGATCAAATATCACAATTACTCCTTTTAACACAAATATAACCCTTTTACATGTAATTTAGAAATGGTGAAATTCAAATCACCCACCTAGGGTCAAATACAGGCAATCGATCAAGAAATTCAATACAGGTACATTACCAAAGTGCTGAATACAAGTAATCTATCAAAGAACGAATAACAATAATTTACAAGACGTTCAATACAAGTAATCTACCAAGGTGATCAATACAAGTATTCTACCAAGGGGTCGATACAAGTACGCTACCAAGAGGTCCAATACAAGTAATCTACCAACGGATCCAATTCAAGTAATTTACCAAGGGGTTCAATACAAGTGATCATTCAGCGGGTGAAATACAATAAATTTACCCAAACGTTCTATACACGTAATCTACAACGGTGTCAAATACAGGTGATTTACCAAAAGATTCAATACACGTAATCTACCAAGGGGTTCTATACACGTAATCAACCAATAGATCCAATACAAGTAATCTATCAAAGGGTCAGATACAAGTACTTCACCAAGGGATTCAATGCAAGTAATCATTCAGCGGGTTAAATACAATAAATTTACCAAAAAGTTCTAAACACGGTGTCAAATACAGGTGATTTAACAAACGATTCAATACACGTAATCTACCAAGGGGTTCAAAACAAGTAATTTCCTAAGGAGTTCAATATAAGTAATCTACCAAAGAGCCCAATACAAGTAATCTACCAAAGGATCCAATACAAGTAATTTACCAAAGAGCCCAATACAAGTAATCTACCAAAGGATCCAATACAAGTAATCTCCCAAAGAGCCCAATACAAGTAATCTACCAAAGAGCCCAATACAAGTAATCTACCAAAGGATCCAATACAAGTAATCTACCAAAGAGACCAATACAAGTAATCTACCAAAGGATCCAATACAAGTAATCTACCAAATGATCCAATACAAGTAATCTACCAAAGAGCCCAATACAAGTAATCTACCAAAGGATCCAATACAAGTAATCTACCAAAGAGACCAATACAAGTAATCTACCAAAGAGACCAATACAAGTAATCTACCAAGGGGTCCGTTACAAGTAATTTACCTAGGGGTCCAATACAAGTAATCAATTAATGTGTCACATTTGTTCAATTCGGAAACATTTTAGTGGACCTTATTTTCAAAGCACACACCCATCATACACCAAGTATTGCAATTGCTGAGTTCAATTATCGATGTACCGTGGTCTCTGAAAAGAATTACGGCGACAGCTGTGCGTTCAACCGATTATTTGAGCATCCTTGCGGGCATTCATGTTAGTTACCTAACGCTTCAGTTTATCTGATGTCCTCGTCGTGTTTTGCTGATTCCATTTGTATGACTATCTCTGAACTGTAAAAATAATAAGCCCAAACATCTCCATTGTTTGTAATGCCATATTTGATAAACATCTGATATAAATCTCCCTTTCTGGTCACGCTACCAGAGTTCATTGACGTAACTCTTTTCTTTTCTCGTCGATTTTTAACGAAGTTTGCTTATTTAAATAATAAATGGGATGTTGCCGATCGTATAGATAGTATGCGACCGTTAGTGCAATGACTTGTATATTATTACTCAGGATACTATAAAATAGTATATATAGTAGTCTGAGATCATTATAATTCGCTATTCGCCATACTTCGATGTACACAATTTTCGTAAAAGCCAATTCTAAATCAACGAATAAAATTGGTTATGGTAGCAACAGGGGTAAAACTTGTAAAACACCCATGTGACATTTTCTAAAAGTTACTAAGAATGCTACTGTAACAAGAGAGCTAGATTTAAACAACACTTTACGTGTTCCTTTCCACCTGCGGTCGATGATCGTATTTTGACAGATTTGTTCGTAACTTGGAGAGTGATCGCATATGAAAGTAAATTACCACTGTCTAGACAGTAATCAGACACGATTTGCAGTTCAACAATATTCCACATCTGTGAAAACTTTAATCCATTCCCTAAACCCATCATTTCCAGAAAAAGTGTCGGAGAAAGTACTAACTTAGTGTATGAATTTCTTACCTTGCTATATCAGAAAACTACACAAGGCGTAACACGTGAAGGGTATACTTTTTATTTAACTGTTGTATTTATTACCATAGCACCGACTTTTTTATGCATTGCCTTGAACTGAATACGTGAATGCCACATGTCGTCTGAATTCCGGTGAATTCCAGTGAAATCACGAATAAGTTGGTTATAGTCAAGCTTCGACATTGTACCAAACATAGATTGCCGACAGATTACAACGAGGGTAATCCTAACGTGCCATTCGCCATTGATAGAAAGTATCTGTCAGTCACATATAAGTACCGCCTATTTAAATGCACATTATCTATTTATTTAATGATTGGATACGATAACGAGTACATATGTATCACCTCAGAGAGGTAACGTTAATTTCCCTCACATTAGTCAACCATCTAACTGCGGACAACAATCTACTAGCACCCCCGTACGTATTGAATAGATGTTTCTATATCTAAACACCGGACGCAACTTCGGGTGTTTGCCTTAAAACTTACTGATTTGAGGTGGTGGGCCGTACATGACGCTGCGTGATAACACACGAGCAACTACATCATCTGTTTCATTGCCATAAGAACACAAACCAAGCCGTTACATGTGTATGTTTACCAACTATTGTATGTGTTTGCTTTTGCGTTGTGTTTACAGGACTGTAATATAAATTTTCTTTTCAGTCCCCAGCACGTGATTCGGTCAGCGTGATACAGCGTGTTGACGTCGCTGTGCGGTTTCTACAGGTAGGAACAATTATATTGATTTCAAATTATGTCTGTTCATGTTATGTTATATCAGTTTTTATGTGTCACTTCAATCGTATGGCCCTTGTCTGACATCTCGTCGAATCGACCTTATATATTATACTCTAAGACTGATGTTATTTTAAATTTTATTATTCTTTCACTTTTCTATTTTCCTTGACTATGTTCATCTTCTATAGAATAATGTCAATAAAGTTATCTTATCTTATTATATATTGCCCCAAACATGTCAAATACACGAATTGCACGTGTACGCAGTGTAGCGCAGTGTGTGCATATATGTAATACTATATTTATATTACTGCAGTTGATCTTTAGGAGAATAGACAATATGACCTTCGAAACGGGGGCATATATTCCAACAGTGTTTTTATTCACGGAGGTGGAGGTAAATCTATTTTTACCTACATGTCCATTCATAATCAGGATACAACCAAGCTTGAACCTTTATTGTATACATTACTTATTTACATTTTACATTTACTGTCGCTCTTTTACGGCCAACTGCAGAGCGCCGTGCTTCAAAGTATTTATGAAATTCACGTTTTACTCAACCTTGCGTTGTCCGCGTCGCAGCTTCAATTTACAAGGTGCATGCTATCTTGTTTGAGGATGTTGAAGTGTTTTCCTGATAATGCATATTCACAGTCACACGTGCACATGTACGGATTCAATGTACTGGACACACGTACTAGACGGGGAGGTTCGGGATGGCGGATGCATGGAGCTTTTCACAGTTCGGCATTCGATAAAGACGCATCATTACCGCAGTGTTCGGTATAAAATGACCGATGAATTGTGAGGCAATACTCATCTTATTTATTACAGCAAATACAATTTTGCAGATGGATCCATATTAAAAATAGGGTATTGTAGGTGTTTTTTATATACATCGCACAGCACCAGTGTTATTTGTACATCTGTAAATACATTTCTAACTTTATTACTTATTACTAGTAATCCTTTTCATTTTTTGTCACGTTTCTGTCTAACCGAATGTTTACACGCGGGCTCCCACTGCATGTACTTAGCTTATGGAAACACAAATTACATTAAACAAACTTTAATTTTCTATAATTATTTTAAAGTTCATATTTGCAATAATAAACTTCATGTGTGTACATAAATAACCGTGCTTCTAACAGTGTAATGGAGGAAATGTATGTAAAATAGAGGTGTAATTATACATGTGTACGCGTTCTTACAGTATTGCTACAATGATAACGTGTTAGCTACATTCGCTGTGACGCGTTGTGGTCGATTTGAGTTTCATGGGACGTATACAACGCGTGTGAATACATGCTTTTTCTGTGGAACTGTAAGAAAAAGGTATTTGCTTTCATGACCGGAGAGTGAATCTTTGTGAAAGGTCGCACAGTATACACTAATTCATCGACGTTGTTTCTGTGTGTTAGGTGATTTCTCTGATTTTACCAAACCACGTGTACGTGACTCAGTAGAGACAGTTATGAGAATTGCGACTCGTGTCACGTGACGGGTCAGTTCATCCAATCACACGATAAACTGCTATATTACACAAGAGCACTTCTCGTTGAAGTATAAATTACTAGTCTATTTAAACTACATGGTGAAATTGACAAATCCATAAGATTAAACTGTATGTCTAGACTGTATGCAACGTACCACATTGAATAATCCATAATGGCCTAAACGATACACTACATCGCTTAACCAATCATTTTTTTTAACTAAATCCAATCGACCAATCGCTTAAAGGTATTCTGGGCACACCAAACCGATTGACCAATCACGTAACAGTATACTCCATATATCACAATTATAGGTCAATGGTATATTAATACCACACCTATTGGCTAATTATGTAATGGTGTACGTAATATACCATACCTTTTGACCAATCAGATAACGGTAAATTCGATATACCTCGCATACTGACAAATATACAATACGCGTTAACATTATACTTGAATTACGCATTTGCTAAGATATAAAAGCAGTTCTGTCAATGGCTACTTGGTTACACCACTAAATGCAATTCACCTTTCTCAAACTCTAAAATTATATATCTCCCGTATTCTTGCAGTTTTAATTTTTTCTTTCAAATTTGGTAAAAATCCAAAATTCCGTCATGCACACAGCGCAAGATGTGTGCCCATTTGCGGAATAGATATTTATTTACCAATCATGGCAATTTGTATAACTAGAAAGATTATTTAATGGGAATAATGGGAATCCATTTAAACATTGTGAGCTACTCGCCATAATAGGGACAGCTTTGGTGAGATACGAGATTCAGACTATTGCCATCTGACATATTTAGTGAGATTATGGTCAGGATAAAGGAAGCTGTGTACCTAATTCGACAATCAAACCCATTAACTCGAGAATTCTGACAAGAAACTTAGTACGAATTTAATGAATCACTTTCTTAATACGTTTTTTTTTTTATTGAGGATCTAAGTAATGATTAGGAATGTGTTCATTTCATGTTCCCATCATTTAAACAGACTGTCATTTGCACATAAGAGAGTTTCCCGTTTTTTAATCGAGATAAAAGTCAGTTTTGCGTCCAACCGTTATTAGTTTTGAATTGGGTTTACAAACAAAATGTGTCGCGTCCATTGCGCCACGTTTCCTTTGAAATGCGATTCTGTGTTATTTGGTTCTCTTCTTTTAGGCTACTTGTGCACTCGTGTCGATAGTGAGGGAGATTTGCGTTGAAAGACAGGGCAGGATATTGAATTTCTGCATGAGTTCATGGATGCGTATATATCACAGATTAATACAGAGAAGATTATTTCCATTAAGGGGAAGCGTTCAATTTGTTCCCGTCCAGTGCTGCTGACGAAGTGCAAACACAAAACGATGACAGATGTCATTAAGTATACGTCATTGTCCAATTCCGACAATACCGCGTTATTCTCTTACAAATTGAGTTATCAAAAAAGACCATACTTTTGTGACGTGCCGCGTTACAAATAGTTCATACTGCTCTAATACATATACATTCTTCATGTTCTATGTAATCAACCATCGGCATCGGTTTACATTGTGTTGGTTTTACGGCGGCCGAGAAGTGCGTGAAATATACACGTCTTCGCGTCAAAATAACACTGATGAATATTATTTGATCATTCGTCATTTAGAATACAGTAACTTCCGAAACAACATTATTTTTATTGACAAACGACTACGGAGCAAAACAATAACATCGCTGTGAACGACATTCCTGTCAAACATTTACGCTAGACCAGCGCTGGGTCGCTAGAGGGCGCGTTATATGAAACGTGTTGTGGTTTGTTCAGATAAATGTGGCACGTCCCAGACGTCTGTGTTACTACTAATTATGTAATAGGCTAAAGATTTTGTTCACGTTGACTCTCGTACACCGATTCGTAATGTAACATTACACGGCGTTGACAACGCTCGGTTAGTGGTTCCCATGATACAAGGACTGTACCGAATCAGAATCAACCGAATCAACCAGCCGCACGTGTTCAAGTCTCTACACACGTGAATATAAAGTATACCCGTTTTATCGCACGCCGAATGAATTCTGTGTGTGAGTGGGCATGGTTCAAATCTGGCGTCTTTTTATGTGTTCCTCTTTTGAATTCCGAATGATGGATGGCACACCGAATAAGTTATATTGATGACACTGTGCAACACATCTTGCTAAGTAATTACGTCAGTGTCTGATAGCGTATACATGTCAGACATTGTCAGCTATTACATTGACTCGGTGTCGACAAAACAGTCTAGTTAAATGATAGAAAGGACACTTGGTTTACTCAGACCCTGTACAGATTACATTTCAACCACAATATTATTGCTTTCATTTTGTGATGGTATGTTTTGTCTTGCTGTGTCACAGCAGCACACTGGAGTGTGGCTGGACGGATAACACTTGAGAACGCAGACGTAAAATAAAAAAAAAAAAAACACACACACAAAAACGTCTAATTTGTGATTCATATTTTAACCAGGTACGTTACGTGACTTTTACAATACCGTGTGGAATTTGCAACCAATAAACGTTTATGGAAAAAACAAACTCATTTATGGGTGTAGATTCAAAACTTTTAATATGGTCTTTTTTGAACATTGGGTGTTAAACGCTATGAGTGGAAAGGATAGAAACATTGTGCAATTTATTTGTTCATGCACTTAGTTTGGAACCACATTTATTTCCCAGAATGATGTGAATACATTTTTACTTTCCACTGTCGAACATGAGTGTTTATAATTTTTTTATATATAAATTATGTCATTTTTATTTTATTTTATTTTATTTTATTTTAATTTGTTCTCATTTCACAAATCTCGTCCAAACGATCAGCCTCAAGTCATTTACACAGTCTGGCACGCGTGATATCTTGATGTGAATAATATGACATTGTTTCGCTGCAGGTGGTACCTCCGTGTCACTGAGCCAACATGTATAGGCAGCGTCACGCGGTGCCGATGAGCGTTTCAGTGTGGGCGTTGTGTGCGTTAGCCAAATGAACTCACCGTGACGTTGATATTTCTCCATATACCATATTCCAACCACATACCCCCTATAAGGCGTAAATGTTTGATCTGTGGATAATATATAGCAAAATCACAAACTAAAACGGCTTACACTCAACGAGAGGGGCTTTAGTATGTTCGGAAGTCAATGTTTCTCGTCACAATCTCAACGAAATTCTCGCCCACCAACTGTATGTACAGCTACACGTACGAGGACAAAAAGAGCAAAGTAATTATGCAAAAAAAAAAAATGGTATTCCTCACACTATGTTCGTTTGTGCCCTTTAATCTAATAAAGGTTACGGACTAATTAGAGCGTGAAAAATAATCTGTTTTCGATTAGTCTCTATATTAATACCCTGAGGTATAATAACACGAATGAAATTGACAATAAAGTATATTTGTACAAACAGTTAGCAAAACATCACAGTGCAGTTCGTCAGCGATGAACTTTTGAGTTGTCTTCATATATAATTAGTATACCACCGCCCCCGTCTCGCGGGCAAAAACGTGGTTTCGAGTGCAAAATAGTCGACTGAATAGAATAGACACGACCGGCACGTCCCATCCCGTCCTTGGAGACATCCGTTTACAATTCTGACTCGCAGGCCCGCCGGTGTCACTCAAAGTGGTGGTCGGAATAATTTTGATTTGTTTTACGATTGCACTAAGGTTTATTGGGTGTTTTTGTGGATCCGATAGATGTAAAATTGAGGTCAGGCGTGTGAAACGGGAGTGAAACAGGGACGTTGAACCTGTTTTTGATGGGATGTACATATGCGTCTGGACCGTTCCAATGAAATCGTAAATCTTAGCCTGGGAAAATACTGAAAAGTCAGAACTTTAATTTATGATCAGTTTGGTGAAAACAAAAGTCACTCTTTTGTTATTTGTCGATGGGTACCTGACGGAATATGATGGATATATGTTTCGATTAAGAATAATGGTCCAGGGCGTAAATAATAATAATAATAAATACTAGTTTAGCAGCCACATACGTTTTACATTTCCTACACTTTTTGCGCAGTGTTGGCCCAGCCCATAAAAGCTACATGCTTCGTGAAAGTGGTTACTTTTAATGCACGCCCAAAGAAACTCACTGACAAAGAGGCCACGCGTAGGGACGAGAAAACAACACACCTCTCAATTAATAGTGCCTATGATTTGGATTTTTCTAAAAACATGATGGACTCCTATGAGTTTCAAAGGACTTAATTTAGTGTAATTATACATAGTGGTGATACAGTAGTGATCTCTGGCACCTTATTGATTCTAGACCAGAATTATTTGTGGAAGTAAAAAATACACGATAGGATTTCACTGAAAATAGAGATGCCACTGGCCACACCAATGCATTAATCTCAGCACTACGTCAGCAATGATAGTTTTTTAAATTAATTTGTAAAAACTTCAACTGTGTTAACCCGATGCGAGAAAACACCCTCAGTGTAAAAAATCAGTACACTCGCAACCTTATATGTGGCTTGCAATATATACAACCGTGTTCAGTTCGCGAACTGGAGTAATATAGGTAATTACGGACTGTGCGAATGCCACCTTTAATAATAACAACTTACTGATTGATTAAAATAGTACGATCCAATGGTATTACTGGTCATCCAAGCGTTATTTAAATATATGATTAAAGTTCTATATTATTTGGGAAAGCGTCTTAGCAGAAACGTTACTCTAGTCGGCACGTGAAATTCCATCTTTGACCTTCGTGCTAATCAATTTGGTTTACGTTCTGTCAGTGCGATGATTGCCAGCGTTCAGGGAATTCCTCAGCACTCACTGTCCACTAATATCGCTAAACATTACGACTTGTGTTTCCTGTTGAGCTTTCTATTAAAATTCCCATAGCCTGACCCGAGTTGTACAAAACAATGGTTGTGCCAAATCCCTGGATCAGGGTTGGCGATTAACACGTTAATTTTCCCTAATAAAACACATGTTATTATTATGATGTTTCATTAGCTGTTAGAATGGTGCAACCCGATCCCGTTGACAGTTTGCTGTTCGCGTAAGTAGATTTCCCATGATTCATTTCGGTGCGCCATCTGTACTCAGAGAACGAATTGTCGAGGCTGCAGGATTTGTTTTACTTGCAAGATACGCCATTTATTGTGGGACCGAACTCGTACAAACTTCGAGATTGTTATATGCAGCAGTGGTCGAAGGCTCAAGTAAATAGGTATGTACGTTTATACCTAATCGCCGTGTTCCATGTGTGAATATCTTGTCCTGGTCGACTTCTGCGTCTAGTTATTGCGTTCCCGAGTGGCACGGGCGTAGTAATAGCGACAACAATGGTAGCGCCAATACGATTGTTATTGTTTTGCAGATGCAAATTCAGTCTACTGTTTATTTTATTGCACACTGCTACTTGTATTATATACAGGTTGGGGGAGTTGTTCGAGTGTATGCATGTTCTACGATTTAATTTGCATAATTATCTGTATTTCAGCACGAATCTAGCGATATTTGAGATTTTTGACAATGAGCGCCAATCGAATATATGTTTAGGTTATATAATCAGACGTTTAGATTCAGAGTTCCATTAACCCATGGCCATCTCGTGGATTTCAAAGTTGTTATCGGGTGGTGGTGGTGGTTGGCAAACGGCGGCGTTTTTTCGTTTATTTCACGCGTACTGATCACAGTTGTTTTGGAGTCTGCATTGGTATAATGTACAAGATGACTGAAAGTCAAAACAATATAACTCACTTAGAAAGCAAAAAAGTCATAACATCATCATGACGTTAACCCGTATTAGAACCCTCATTATTTTGCAATATTCAGATTCGTGCCGCAATATTGGCTGTATTGTGATAATATGAGTAAATATTCAAATCTGATTGTTATTTTACAATAATAATCAATGTTGAAAACCCATAACATGAGTGAAATACACTTTGTTGGTAAGTTTGACATCAGACAGAGTAGTCATAACTCACCCTAAATATAATTCTACGTGAAATTATCGTACCATTTATCTTGTCAAACTGCCATGAAATTATTAACAACTTTGAAATATTAGGTAAACATGAGCAGGATATGGCTGTTAAATTGCTCGTTTGTGTACAATAAATGTACTTTAACCTAGTAAAATTGTCTCGAACTTTTAGGAATCGAGTTGCCCGAGATTATATTCATTTGATTGTTTTACCATCGAGTTCATTGTATAACGGAAATTTGATGTACATTTCTCATGAATCATTGAACTACTAAATATGAACGAAGAGGAAGCTGCGTTCCCTCAAGACACTCGCCTATGTTTGCATTTTTCAAGTTTCCTAATAAATGTGCAACGAACAAATTGTTACGTGAAATGAATTCGAGTGGGCAACACGGCGACCTAGAAGCAATAGTTAACACCATTCGCCAGTCTAATAAATTAAATGTGTATGTTACAGTTACAGAATTAGTTTGAAGCTTATTTCTGCATGTATTATGCGACCTATTCTAAATCTATTTATAAGCCTATTTATAATCACAAAAAAGTTTCAGTAATTATAAATGTACACTTGGTTCATACCACTCTTTAAAAATATCATTTTGTGACCACATTCTATACGTACATGCATATCCAATCTTTCCATGAATTGAGCACCGCCCCTGCAATAATACTATATTTGCTTCGTTGTCAAACTATGGTCCCTCTTCTGTTGTCGCGTGCCGATTAGCTCTCGGCGATATCGTGTTAATTCACGAACATCACAGGTTACGTTAATTTGAATAGTTGTTGAAACTGTTGATTTATTAGAATTGTGTTGATAATGTGTCGATACCCCGACGCCTCAATATATGTGTAATATTTCGTCAGCTGTATAGTATTAATATAAGTCTCAGCTATATCAATATTTAAATACGCTCATGCTTTGTCATAACTAGAGTTAAACGCTCAACTAAGTAAACGTGATATTGTTGCATTTCGATTATTATTGGTGTTTTTGTTGTTAGTAGTAGTAGTTTTCGACGACAACTCATTGCACATAGAGAAGGTCAAATACCGTTGGTGTACGGCAGCTCAGGAAATGATCGGAAAATAGGAAATTCGATTTGTAGACCAATATTCAATTCAAAACTGGACACACCCTAATTGTAGATCGATATTCAGTCAGTTCAATACTGGACCTATACTATTTGTAGACCCATATTCAGTCCACTACTTGGCATAGCCTATTTGTAGATCCATATTCCGATCAATACCGGACTCATCCTACTTGTAGACCCATATTCAGTTTACTACTTGGTACATCTATTTGTAAATTGATATTCAGTTCAATTCTGGACGCATACTATTTGTAGACCCATATTCTGTTCACTACTTGACTCAACCTATTTGTAGACCCATATGCAGTTCAATACTGGGCTCAAACTATTTGTAGACCTATATCCAGTTCACTACTTGACTCAACCTATTTGTAGACCCATATTCAGTTCAATACTGGGCACATACTATTTGTAGACCCATATTCAGTTCACTACTTGACTCAACCTATTTGTAGACCCATATTCAGTTCAATACTGGGCTCATACTATTTGTAGACCAATATTAAGTTCACTACTTGACTCAACCTATTTGTAGACCCATATGCAGTTCAATACTGGGCTCAAACTATTTGTGGACCCATATTTAGTTCACTACTCTACTCAACCTATCTGTATACCCATATTCAGTTCACTACTTGACTCAACCTATTTCTAGACCCATATGCAGTTCAATACTGGGCTCAAACTATTTGTAGACCCATATTCAGTTCACTACTTGACTCAACCTATTTGTAGACCCATATGCAGTTCAATACTGGGCTCAAACTATTTGTAGACCCATATTCAGTTCACTACTCGACTCAACCTATTTGTAGACCCATATTCAGTTCAATACTGGGCTCATACTATTTGTAGACCCATATTCTGTTCACTACTTGGCACACTCTATTTGTAGATTCATACAAGTACAACACTTATTATTCTGAAATGTTTGAACACGGTTATATAATCGCACTGTTTCCGGTGTGATCGATTCAGTTTCAAACTTGTGATAATTATTTGCCTTTCTATGACAACCGGAAATGTCTATAATTATGTGTACCTACACACAGAAAGTTGATCGCCGCCATATAGATGCGTTTGGTACTCAATTCGTACCGCGTTCACATGTACGACCGACTACCGATAGCCTTTTATCAGTTTAAATTATGATATGCGATACAGCCGTCTGTTCAGTCAAACATTCAGGCAGGGTCGTATGTGTAAATTAAGCCTAGTTGGAATAGTTTTGCACTGATCACGGGTAGATTAAATCGTGAAATTTGATTTCGGGAATAATATCCTGTACTTTTCGAGGGTAATTACAAAATGTGCTTCAGTGAATACTATCTTGTACTTTTTTTTTGGGGGGGGGAGTAATTATTAACCAGGTTGAGCGCTGTTTTGATGATACACGAGAAGAGTATGAATTACCGTGATAACCGGTGACCCTTTAAACTTAGTTCTAAACTAGGACGTCATCACCACCGCACTAATTACATGGTTGTGATACAAGTAATTGGGTGCATGGTGTCGTCACACCGCCTTACTTTAAATTACCAAACCTTTAAATGCTAGTAATTGTGTTTAAGAAATAAATTGTAAATCCCAGAGATGTGATGTTTTTGCACACAGGTCACATTCTGCCGTGAAGTTAATTTGAATCAAAGCCAGAGCCAAAACACAAGAGAAATAAGAGAACGAATGCAATTAGTCGTATGCCGCAGATTTGGATAATTTAAGTCATTATAAAAAAGTTATATCGATTTGTCTCTGTGACATGCAAAAGTCATGACAGATATCAAACCTGCTTTAATTTCTATTATTTAGTTTGCCAAATATGCAAATTCAGTCGTATGAAATTAAAATATACCAACTTGTCATTGGATTCAGAGATTGCAACCCATCATTATGTCCGTCTGTCACAAATGAAAGTTCAACTTGTGATAGTACAACAGTGGACATTGCAAGACAGTGGGTAAACTAGGAAAGAATTGTCCTAATATCAAAAACAATTTTCTGCATTGATTAATACTTTTTTATATTCCTCCTGCCATATTTACACATTTACCGTCGATGCACTTCCAATTTATCTTCAACTACACGAAGTACCGTTTTCTCAATTCAATGGTACCACAAACATTCCTTAAATTCGTGCCCACTACTGCTTTATACACAAGGTGAGAAACGATAGTGTAATACGAAAATAAGAGAATACTAGTAATATTCTTTGTTAAAAAACAAACAAAACAAAAACGTCTGAACATATAATTTGACAAATATTTACAGGTATTTTCTTACCCAATTCGAATCTCCCTAAAAATCCATGTTTTGTATGTAGAATTAATTTGTACGTAGTAACGGAATATTAATGGTTCGTAATCTGCCTGTCCACTTCCTGTTAATTGCATGATTCCAAAAATGAATGACACTCGTGGGAATGATTCTCTCTGCGTTTCTAGGCGTGTGTTATACGATAAAACGGTAGGGATGTCGGTTATGTGAACGCGCGGCATGGCGTTGGCACACGCTCGTCTATGCTCCGGACACGGAAGGTATAGCCTGCAATAAAACCCTTGCATCTCTGCTTACATCAGTCGTTTTGCAGAGTAAACTTGTACATCATATGTTTATAACAATATGGGAATGATGCTATTATTTTCTACGCCAAATGTTAGCAAATATTATATTATATGAAATTGCCGATAATTCGACGATCGATTTAATTAAACAACCATATTATGTTAGTGTAATTTCGTCAAAACACGTTTTTCCTATATTTATTATTGACTCGTATTCAAATTTCGTGAATGGTTTACGTGATACCATGATCTGTATCGTTTTGAACTCCAATCGTATTTTACGCAGCAAGAGAGAAAAGAATACCCGTGATAATTATATAATATTCAACATAGTTCAGCCGGAAACAACAAGACACTAATGCGGGCAAGAATTCAGACACAGTGGGTGTAAGACAAACACATTTTGTAATACCAGGAAAGTGACCTGTGTTTGACATCGATAGCTTGTCACATGTGGTGAACGCAGGAGGATGTCATGTATTACAACGACCGCATACATTTGTTTGTGAGTTTCACAATACATATCCTACCATACAATGAATTCAATGGCGAACATACTTGCTAGAACCATACAATGATATGATTAACCCTGGTTGATTTCTGCAGCTCTCAATGTTTATTAAACCGTAACCAATTTTCACATGTCAAATGTCCGGAAATAGATAACACTGGTAACTCAATGCATCGTATATTAAGGAATAATGAACGACACGCTGCCTTTTATTGCATGAAAGCGGGGCAAGGACTGGAATGTGCGCAATAACAGTCGAGAAGTTCGCCCCTGTTGTAACGCAATAAATGGCTGTGTTGAGTCTTTTATTTCAATCACAATACCCTGGGTTATCGAAACATGCGGTTGATTGAAAGATAAGAAATTTAAAATGTAAATCAATTACCCGTAGACGTTCACGAGCAAGCGACATAGGTAATTTCCATGTTGAAAATGATAGAATAGACGTCGGTTTGTTGCTAACGATTCTTACAAATGTGGGGAAATATCGAATGTTGATGAGTCACACACATACGACCGTGTCCAGTTAACTGGTAACAGGACTGCGTGTGGTACCGATCGACGTATTGGATCACAACCGGGGAGGGGGAGGGGTACTTGCAAAAGTACTGACAGAGGTGTTTAGCTGGTTGTTTGAAACCCCTATAAGGTGTTGTTTTACGATCAGTGTTATGAACGCCGTGTGTGGTTGTCCGCGACATCCTACACTGGCCAAAACGCTTACGGAAATCGGGTTCGAACTTTAAAATATCTGTGCATGTGACATATTATAGTGCTGATAAAATCGGTTTTAAGTCAAACCAGTATGTGAGTATTGACGTTAATACTAGCTATATCTATCGGTCTCATATCGTATAACACTAAATTACCACTTCCCGTCGACTGACAAAGACCATGCTGAGTTGCTGATTGTATTTGTAATAAATATTGAACCAAGCTGTTCTGCGATTGGATAGAGAGTAGAGTGACGTATGTCTGGAAGTAACCAATATATAAATTCAAGGCGATCCTGTTTAGCCACGACAATGTCGCATGCCAAAAACAAGTAGAATATATTAAATAAAAGATGCACTACAGAATATTTCATGCTCCTTTGAAGAGAGAGACCTAGCTCGAGCCATTCCATTAGAGCGCGTCCGTTCCATTAGAGAGCATTCCATTAGAGAGCGGTCACGTGACGTGTGATCACCTGACAAATGCTGGATACACGCTCTAACGGCAAATACCGTTAGGTTTAGCGAATTTACGAACCGTTACGAAAGAGTTTGCTCGTTCGAAGGCCGTTTTTGTAAAAGCGACAGCCTTGATCGATACACTGTTCATTTACACAATCTTTCCTGGCACCATACGCACTCACACTGTTAGCGGCGGAGTGAAACGCGCCCATGTCATGCCATTAACCGATTACTGACGTCTATGTATTTCATGTCTTTGGCATGAAAGCTATAAAATATATGAAATACAAGGCCTTGCTATCGTTTGAACATTTCAAATATTTAATTAGTCTAGCGTTTTTTTTTTCGCTCTTCATTCCATTACAGGACGGTATGACCCAAACCACCCTCTAACGTCGCTCTATTTACTTGAATTGATATGGGAGCTATTAAATATAATTAATAAAATATATTCAAACAGTTTTGAACATTTCAATTATTTAATTAGCCAAGCGATCTTGTCATTCCATTACAGACGAGTCGCTCTTCATTCCATTACAGGACGGTATGACGCAAACCACCCTCTAACGTCGCTCTATTTACTTGATTTGATATGGGAGCTTTGAATATAATTAATACAATATATTCAAACAGTTTTGAACATTTCAATTATTTAATTTGCCAAGCGATCGTGTCATTCCATTACAGACGAGTCGCTCTTCATTCCATTACAGGACGGTATGACCCAAACCACCCTCTAACGTCGCTCTATTTACTTGATTTGATATGGGAGCTATTAAATATAATTAATAAAATATATTCAAACAGTTTTGAACATTTCAATTATTTAATTAGCCAAGCGATCGTGTCATTCCATTACAGACGAGTCGCTCTTCATTCCATTACAGGACGGTATGACCCAAACCACCCTCTAACGTCGCTCTATTTACTTGATTTGATATGGGAGCTATTAAATATAATTAATAAAATATATTCAAACAGTTTTGAACATTTCAATTATTTAATTAGCCAAGCGATCGTGTCATTCCATTACAGACGAGTCGCTCTTCATTCCATTACAGGACGGTATGACCCAAACCACTCTCTAACGTCGCTCTATTTACTTGAATTGATATGGGAGCTATTAAATATATTTAATACAATATATTCAAACAGTTTTGAACATTTCAATTATTTAATTGGCCAAGCGATCGTGTCATTCCATTACAGACGAGTCGCTCTTCATTCCATTACAGGACGGTATGACCCAAACCACCCTCTAACGTCGCTCTATTTACTTGAATTGATCTGGGAGCTATTAAATATATTTAATACAATATATTCAAACAGTTTTGAACATTTCAATTATTTAATTGGCCAAGCGATCGTGTCATTCCATTACAGACGAGTCGCTCTTCATTCCATTACAGGACGGTTTGACCAAAACCACCCTCTAACGTCGCTCTATTTACTTGATTTGATATGGGAGCTATTAAATATAATTAATAAAATATATTCAAACAGTTTTGAACATTTCAATTATTTAATTTGCCAAGCGATCGTGTCATTCCATTACAGACGAGTCGCTCTTCATTCCATTACAGGACGGTATGACCAAAACCACCCTCTAACGTCGCTCTATTTACTTGATTTGATATGGGAGCGATTAAATATAATTAATACAATATATTCAAACAGTTTTGAACATTTCAATTATTTAATTAGCCAAGCGATCGTGTCATTCCATTACAGACGAGTCGCTCTTCATTCCATTACAGGACGGTATGACCCAAACCACTCTCTAACGTCGCTCTATTTACTTGATTTGATATGGGAGCTATTAAATATATTTAATACAATATATTCAAACAGTTTTGAACATTTCAATTATTTAATTGGCCAAGCGATCGTGTCATTCCATTACAGACGAGTCGCTCTTCATTCCATTACAGGACGGTATGACCCAAACCACCCTCTAACGTCGCTCTATTTACTTGAATTGATCTGGGAGCTATTAAATATAATTAATAAAATATATTCAAACAGTTTTGAACATTTTAATTATTTAATTTGCCAAGCGATCGTGTCATTCCATTACAGACGAGTCGCTCTTCATTCCATTACAGGACGGTATGACCCAAACCACCCTCTAACGTCGCTCTATTTACTTGAATTGATCTGGGAGCTATTAAATATAATTAATAAAATATATTCAAACAGTTTTGAACATTTTAATTATTTAATTTGCCAAGCGATCGTGTCATTCCATTACAGAAGAGTCGCTCTTCATTCCATTACAGGACGGTTTGACCCAAACCACCATCTAACGTCGCTCTATTTACTTGATTTGATATGGGAGCTATTAAATATAATTAATAAAATATATTCAAACAGTTTTGAACATTTCAATTATTTAATTGGCCAAGCGATATTGTCATTCCATTATAGACGAGTCGCTCTTCATTCCATTACAGGACGGTATGACCCAAACCACCCTCTAACGTCGCTCTATTTACTTGAATTGATATGGGAGCTGTTAAATATATACAATACAATATATTCAAACAGTTTTGAACATTTCAATTATTCAATTGGCCAAGCGATCGTGTCATTCCATTACAGACGAGTCGCTCTTCATTCCATTACAGGACGGTATGACCCAAACCACCCTCTAACGTCGCTCTATTTACTTGATTTGATATGGGAGCTATTAAATATATTTAATACAATATATTCAAACAGTTTTGAACATTTCAATTATTTAATTGGCCAAGCGATCGTGTCATTCCATTACAGACGAGTCGCTCTTCATTCCATTACAGGACGGTATGACCCAAACCACCCTCTAACGTCGCTCTATTTACTTGAATTGATCTGGGAGCTATTAAATATATTTAATACAATATATTCAAACAGTTTTGAACATTTCAATTATTTAATTGGCCAAGCGATCGTGTCATTCCATTACAGACGAGTCGCTCTTCATTCCATTACAGGACGGTATGACACAAACCACCCTCTAACGTCGTTCTATTTACTTGAATTGATATGGGAGCTATTAAATATAATTAATAAAATATATTCAAACAGTTTTGAACATTTCAGTTATTTAATTGGGCAAGCGATCGTGTCATTCCATTACAGACGAGTCGCTCTTCATTTTCTTATTTATTGAATCATCTCATGGCGATTGAACATTCGCGTATTATGTGTCCATTTCGTTTAACTTGTTTATTCTTCTAACCACCTGATAAAATAAGTTAATTTTATATATATCCTACGAAAACACTTATGTAATTCTTCGTAGTACGTGTCGATTTTATTCCTTACAGTTTCTCCTCATTTCATTAGAACCAGTTTGTTTACAAACCACTGATTAAGTGATTAAGTTAAATAATAGTTAACATATACCACTACTACTGCCTGTGCACAGAATTGCGCTGCTTGGTTCAAGTTAATTGTGGTGGTGGTTAGGTTATGAATTACAGCTATTAATTTGCTATTAATATGCTGAATAATTTGAATAGTTCATTGTTGGGACCTATATATACCCTCCCTAGTTTGGGGTACTTACTCGTAAGACAAGTGCGCATGGAACTACAGTGTTGCAAGATGGCTATCAAATTAACTACCTAAATAACAAACTAGTTTATTGAACGAACGGCTTTGGTGTGCACGCAATTTGAACCGTATCATTATCTGAGAGGGCGGATGAGAACGCGCGTAAAAAATGCAAAATGTGACCTATTAACGTACGCAACCAACGTAGTTCACATAATAATCCATTTATTTGTTTATTTTATTTGAATTTGTATGCCAAATTGTTGTTGAAATACATAATAGCCAATTTTCAAAGTACAAGAACAACATATAAATATAAGAATTATCTTTGTTTGCACATATTACAAAAGTAATTACTATTGTCGATTTAGCTGAGATTTTTCTACATTTTTTAACTTTTGTTTGATAAATATAAACTTGATAGCGATATTTTCGGCGAGCCCAATGCAGAATGAACTCCTACAAAAAAATGACACGTTCTAATTCTTTAAATTAACATCTCAGTTGGTCTTTTAAGAAGCAAATTTTATAGCTATCTTGCAATGCGAGTTTACATTACTTTGACATGTATATCATGTTATTGGTGTTGTGACATTTATGATGCTAGAGTTTGATTCATCGTCATTACTTTTATATATAATCTAAATATAGTTAAAATATTGATGATGCTAGAATGAAACATGTTTATTATACAAAAGTGTATTTAATAAAGTAATGAAACGCAACGCAGTAGTAACAATTATATAACTCGTTTTAATAAGTATAAATTAAACTAACAACTTCGACTTTGTACACTATAATGTAGTGAGAGACGTACACCATGAAATATGCATATGCGACTGTAGTACACACATAACAATGAATATTTCAAATTTCAGTTTTCAGCTTGTCAGTTTGTCTGCACAAATCATCTGCCTCCTTTAAAGAAATGTTCAGTTTAACCTTGAGTAAATATGCGATACATTCTTTCACTAATACGTCATCCACAAATCTAGTTGCAAAACTGGAAAGAAAAATAAGAAATATTCTTTTTAATCAATTTGATTCATACTGTCAATATTGGGGAATTGCATTGTTTCCTTCACAAAAATATTAAAAAGCGTTTTTGTTTATTTAATTCTTTCATATTGAAAAGGAAAGTTATATCTGGTATCCAAATTGTCCACTGAGCAAAAACACAATTGATATTGTAAGCCGTATATATTATACATATGCAAATGTCTACTCATGTCCGACACAACTGGTCTAGCTAGATAATTACATTTCCATTTCATTCATTTAGAAACATTTCCCAGTTTCTTTAGGAGAACCGTTCATGTCGACTTTCGTATGTATTGTCTTAAATCATAAAAAGTTGTGTAAATGACAATCTCCCATGATCGCGAAATTATGATTTGTTTGAATAAAGCAAAGTTAACTTACAACATAGGAGAATTCAATGCTTCTCTCTTCATATACACTTTTTTGCTTGTTGTACATAGCATATTCGTACTTGTTTCAAATATACTACAATTAAAAGACAATTAATTTAAGAAATACCATATAGAAACACTGTTACGACCACTTCATATTTAAATTCGTATTGAAATTTATAAGAGTGAACGAATCTATTCAAGTCTAAACAATCAACACATATACACTACGATAAATGATACAAGCATACAGAGAAAACAAATTTACATGAGCATTCATGCTACAACTGTCAAATTTCAATCATAGTACTAGCAAAATTTAGTTAAGTTTTTAATTAAATTGCGAGTTCGGATCTTGTGTTCGTTTACCTGTAATTATGCGAACGGCATATATATGACCACTTACATATTATATACACTGGGAAACATTGACGCCACAGATTGAAGAGACAACAATTTCACTCCATTCAATAAGTGTGTTTGCAAAATAACAATTTTGTAATAAGTGTTAACCTTTTGGACATTTATTTCTTCACCAGGTGTTCTTTTATCATTCGTTCTTTGATTTGTTCATGGACCTATGAAATGTATGAGGATGATTATAGGACAGTTAGTGGTGTGGGAAGTGGTTATACAAATAAATATACAATGTGAGATGTGAAAACAACAAATTTAACTTTATCGTGATCTCTTTATTATAAAGGAATATTGAATTTCCACAAGACAATTTAATGATACCCATAAATAATCAAATAAACTTACCTTATCTGACACGTATTCATTGCCATACCCATGTCTCACATGGGTAGTTCTTCCACAATAATTGTTGTTGTAGTCTGCCACAAACATGACGTGTCGATTTAAATGGCCAATACAATCTCCACTACACGTTATTATACCATCTGTGAGGTGTAACATTTCTTGGTACTATATTGTAAACAAATGCAAAGTATCGAACATTAGATCATTGTCAGAAGGTTGATTTGAATATTTATATTAGTTATGCAAATTACAAATGAAAACCAAATAACGCTCTGTTGCTGGGTTCTTACATAGATATAAAAGAAGAACTTACAAGACTTTACACGTTACAAAAACATAAATAATTTTAGTCATACACAAAGACTTTACGTAGTATTATTTTGTGTGTTTTACCTGATTTTCTGTAATTTCTCCAGTTATTTTGTCATTATCAAGATTTTCCATCTCTATTGATGAACTACAATCTGCAAACAAACGCAACAAACCATTGATATATCATTACATTTCAGTTATATAATCGAAATAGCATACGTTTCATGGCTTATTAGCCAGGTATTATATTAAATAATGTTGACCTAAAACGGCAGACGTATTTTTAACACATGACAATTAACAAAGACCCAAAATGTAATTATTCAATATGAAAGATTTGAAAATGTTGATATTAACCAGAATCTTCAACTTCCCCAACTTCCAGTACTTGTTTCCTGTCAATAAATTATTTATTAAATATATATATTATGATATATCACCATAAGAAGTGATAAAATCAGTTTGAATTCTAAGCCTGATCTTGGCAGAAACAATGTCACTGATAAGATATATACAAAACCCCAAACCTATGATATGCATCTAAGGGTCATAGAGATATATTCTATTGATCATACAAAATGGGATAACATATCATTTACGATAAATTCAAGTGAAAAGAATGTTAGAAAAAGTTCCGGTTAGGATTAAGTATTGAAAGCAAGACTGGATAGATAGTAGTTAATTGTGGTTCAATGTTTAAATACATTATTGCAAAATATATGGAGTTTAAACTGTGGCACCACAATCCCGAGACTGCACAACTTTAACATGGGACACTAATGTTCATGTTGTTTACACTGTTTAACGGTTCGTTTCTGGTAATGTCAATACTTGTTATGTTTATATCAACTCAAACGCTGTATCATTATGTTTTCAAATTATCTTTTGAGACCAGCAATGTTTTGACATTATTGACACGAAAAATGAAAGTTAATAATCGTTCATAATCCAAAATATTGTAGTCTTGCAATATACATACCATTGCAACAAGTCTGTTTTCACCTCTTCTCTTAAAAGCGTTGATTTGACCTACAAAAAATATTGTTTTTATTCAAATTCTAGAATGTTAATCATCTCCATGTCTCGGAAAATTCGCAACAATGATAAAAGAATATATGGTGTTATGTTAATAAAAATACAAGAAGGTAACCTGGAAAATGCTACAAAATATTCCGATTTACTCACTTTAAACATGATATCCTCACCAAGGAGACAACATTTCAGGTACTACATAACCAAAACACACATAGATATTGTAATAAGGTACAATATAATGTAAATACAATGTTCAATTAACAAACATTGAAAGTATTATATATTCTAAAGGAGGAACAGTTCAATATGTGGTACTTTTTAAGTATAATATCAACTGATAATCAAATAAAAATTAGGGCAATCATCCTTGGATGTGGATGATTAATTGTCGTGTTTCGTTTAATTACATGAGCTCTAGTGGGGACTTAAGGCTAGAATCGTATACAGAGATGTGATATTGAAACACACACATTTATGTTTAGCCTGTTGGAGATTGCAATCACCATATTTTGTCCTTTTGAGACATTTGCAAATAAACCATTTTCTTTTTTTAATAGAAAACCATATTACGCTTTTCTGGAAGTATGTCGGAATTGCAGTGTAGTGGGCACATTATAATATTCACAATTTACACAATTAAATGATATTTACATGTGTATACACGTTTGGCAGAATGTAAGTAAGTATGATTGGTACTATATTATAATTGATTGATTTGACATAGTGTATGCGCCAGTGCACGTTATTACAACTTACCTTCAAAACAAACACGCCACAATCTTTATTATTGACCTGGCAGGGTAATCCCTAATAAATAAAATGTGATTAGGAAAAGGCAATTACAACAATGCAAGTTTATATTTGTACTACAATTACATTTAATCAATACACTGAATACAAATCATAATCAAAGAAATCTTAGAAAGAACGTGTTGTGAGATTATCAAAATTAATTCAAAATTTAAAATTTGCTTTTCAAACAAGTAGCTTGGCAAATAATTTGTGTCTGCTATTTGAGATTCATGAAACATGAAACGAATGTGATTCATACTATCAAAATTTATAATACATACAGAAAATACATTTTATTTATCATCCATTGTTTTTAGTCTAATTAGTTCCTAAGCACCTCTGTGATGAATTAAATTTAAATCTGATTTTTTTAGATATCAGAAATGGGCTAATAATAGATAATCAATATGCATGTTTATCAACATGACACTAATCACGTCCGTGGATTACCTCAATGAACCAAATGAATTATTATACAAATTAAGCAATTATCATACATAGATTTAGGTCTGTATATCTTTTCTGGTGTACATGTACAAAGTTTCATTATAATGTGATGATTATTCATAACTAAAATAGCGGTAAGCGAAAACGTAAATTATTATGCAAATTAGGTAATTATTATTAACTCAAAACTGAGCGGGTCTGTGTATTGTGTATTGTTTTAAGTATTAGTACTTAACATATCAAAATCTGAAAATTGATTAATTGTGCAAATTAGGTAATTAATATTTCACACATCCGTCTGTGCATCGTCCTATGTATCTATGCAAGTTTCATTGAAATGTGATGATTAGTACCTGAGATATCATTGGAAAAGCCAAAAATTGACTAATCAGTATGCAAATCAGGTTAATTATGTGCACAGCATCTATGTGCCAAGTTTCATCAATATCTAATGAATGGCTCTTTAGATATTAGTGGAACAGTCAAGGGACAGCTAAAAATTAGCTAATTATCATGCAAATCAGGTAATTAATATGTATGAATTTCAACCAAAACCTTATCAAATCTGCGCATTAGTCCAGAGCATCTATGCACCAAGTTTCATTAAAAACCAACATACGGTTCTTGAGATACCATTGGAACGGACAGACACACACACACACATACATGGAAATTGCAAAGACTCCCATGGGAGTCAAAAATGTTATTACCGTAATATAAGTAAATTTCCATTTGCTTTTTTTCTCGAGTCATTATTTTAGTTTTTGATTCTTCCGATATGAATTTCCTGCAAAAATATAGATTAGATGATTAAAAACTAAGAAAGTGTTGCCGAGACGTTATAACGAGATAAAATCTTCCTCGGCTGCAGTAAATTAAAGGAAAGTAGAAATCGACATACTCCCCTTGATTATAATTTCAACAAATACTGGTTTCAAACTATAAATTATATTACATGCAAAGATTATCACTGACTTAAATCATGATTAAACAGACAAATTCTTATAACTTGTTTCGACCTTACCTGAGGGAATTTTCTATATAAGCATATTCTTTGCAAGGAAGCGAGTCATATATGAATACGTTATGCTGCTGAACATCAATCCGCTGCAAAAATGTTAAAAAACAATCAGCCGTTTAGTGGTTTGACTGCTGAAAATGTACTAGCTATCATAAATTATTGCTTTCTGATATGGCAGTTCTTGTGAATATATTATTTAACTAAAAACATAAATAATATTGTCCTACTGATTGAGTGAAATGTTACCAATTAAAACACGTCACAGAAAAAAAATATTGTCTCATATAATACTTTTTAAAAGAGGATCACATTTGTTTTTCATAGCTATCACGTTGTCGCCGGCAACGCTTATATACAATCATTTTGTAGGTGCATTAAGCAATAATTGCATAATTGCAGCCAATGTTCAGGAAGTTTGAACACTGACAACAAACATTCAAAATGTATTCATACTTACAACCAATATCCAATGACCTGCAGTTGGGATATGCATAGGTATATACAGCAATTTAAGGTGCCATAGAGATGATTTCTGAATTGAACAGACGAGAACACCTTTTTCATATTGTCATTAATGTGTAAGTTATTTGTTTATATTTTACATGTATTTTATCGTCTCTACGTTCCTTTTTGAATATAATATTAGTAATTAGGTGTTCCGAGTGGTATGGAGGGGGGTATGGGTTGTACTTTCTTGTAATGAATCACCCCCTCAGTGAGAGTAGCTACAATGCTATGCTTTGTAGCAGTTAATGCTTCAAATGTTTCATGTTTCCTGGTAAGACAGATATATATAAAACGAATATAACTAATAAGCTATATATACTGCCACGACAACACAATATTTATGAAAGAAATAATGATCGGCAACTATAGTTGCCATACATTAACAATTGGGTAGCTCCGGAATATGGGCCATAATGTATTACCTTTGTAATGAATGGCCTGTAGTTTCCTCCCTTTTCGACAGCTGGTATCATGAATGTAGATGCAATACCCAGATCGCTGCTACGGTTCTGTAAATAAAAGACACTAGGGTATTCAATGATAATAAACTAGTGGTGATACATGTGAAGGAGACTGTAAGAACTATTTTTCGCACATGGCTAACCTTGCGACAAATATTGTAATGGTATTTATTTCAATCAATATTTATATCAGTGATAGTAAGAATACCAATTCAGAAATATAGCAAGATTAATGATTTATAAAACTAAATTACTGGAGCACTTATGTTTTAATTAATACTGAATTCAATGTAATAATCACATGATCCATCCAAGTTGTATTTGTATATAAGACTTATTAGAAAACGCTGTTCACATAGAACTTCACAATCATCTGGTACATGTGTCAGTTTTTAGAGGTAAATAGCTTATCATTGTATAAATTAATCTCACCTCCATTGACAACGATTTAAACAGAAGCTGGCAATACATGTTTATTATCTGTAACAAAACAATTTAAAATAGGAATTACATTTACAGTGCTATGTTCTAATGTTCCATTACACTATTATCACACTTAGACAATTTTAATATTAATAAACTGGACAAGATAATGATAAAATAAATTATTATCAATCGAATTATGAGATTACCCCGTTGAATCATTATTTGGCAACAAAATGCGCCAACAAATGAACGACTCCATCGTAAAATAGTTATCAAATAGCATTCAAATCATCTGAGCAATTAGGGAAGTAGTCAAAGACTTGCCATATACTCACATCAGAAGTTAACAGTCCATTGTCAATAATTTCACACATCTCGGTATTAAGATTAATATCTTCTGTAGATAGTAAAAATAACAGTTAAGAACTTAATAAATATTGACCTTCACTATCAAACAAAATCAAGGAACTTTTAACAGAATTCCCGCGTTCTGGTGGTATTGGAGACATGTACTTAATATAGAATTGAAAATACAATATCAAAAGGCTGCCTGGTCTACTACATGCAATTATATGACGCCTAAATATACACAAAGCCAATCATTGAACCACCCACCCGATCACCCAATCTATTCACCAAACCAAAAACAACCACCCTGCTTTTACAAGTTCTTACTCCTAGTAAGTGAACAAAAACCATTAACTCGTCCACATCGATCAATCCTCCAAACACCCAAATACCTGCCTCCTAAAACATGTGACATACCTGTGGGTGACTCATTCGTAGTAATATACTGGTTATGTCCCTCCGTTCCAACAAGAACTTCGGTACTAGACAAATGTAAACAACTAAAATAGTCAGTCAAGCTATATAGTTGACGATAATAGTTCACGATAATGAATGTTACGATAGTACTATATACTAGATATATGTTTCACAAACCAACAATTGCAACTATATATATAAATATTAAACTACAAACTAATAATTGTTTTAATTTTACATAGATTGGCGCATGATTTTAATCATTGTTTGAGCGAATTGTTAAAATCGAAAATTTTGAAAGGTAAATTCATGTAAAACACCCAGTCAAGTCCTACCTATCAGTCTCCAAATAATCGTTCTTATGTTGCACATTCTAAGCATAGAAAAAACAAGAGATATTCAATAAGTAACAGTGTTTTCAATTCATGATGAGAAAACAAAAGACACAATTTTAGTAACTATTGATTACCTGACTATAGTCTTGTCTGAGGTTATATTTAAGATTTCCTTCTTGGTCAACGACTTTAAAATCGTCTGTAGGTACATCTGTCAATACATAATCAACAATAGAAGTTATTTTTACCACATATTATTAAATCAAAGAAAGCTTAGAAAGAACTCCCATGTGCTGAGAGTATTGGAGACACATTAAATATAATTTGAAATTACTTAGCTGAAAACTAATTATGCAAATCAGAAAATTAACATGAACAGATTTGATTGTAAAATTCATTGAAATATGATGATTAGTACTTTAGATATCAGTAGAAAAGCTGAAAATTAATTATGCAAATTAGGTAATTAGTATTCACAATTATTTACCCTGAAACTAATCAGGTCTCTGCATAGTCCTAAAGGATCTATGTACCAAGTTTCATTGAAATGCGATGATTAGTACTTGAGATACCCGTGGAAAAGCTGAAAATTAACTAATTATGCAAATTAGGTGATTAATATACACAAATATTTATCCGAAACAATCAATTTCTGCATAGTCCTTGAGTATGTAAGTACCAAGTTTCATTGAAATGTGATGCTCACTACTTATATCAAAAGCTGAAAATTAATTAATTATGCAAATTAGGTAATTATATGTACTGATATTACCATAAAAACTATCAGGTCTGTGCAGTGTCATATGACATCTATGTACCAAGTTTCATTGAAATGTGATGATTAGTACTTGATATATCAGTGGAAAAACCGAAAATTGACTAATCATTATGCAAATTAGGTAATTAGTATCCACGGATTATTACCCAAAAACTAATCAAAACCTAGCATTAGTTCAGAGCATCTATGTACCAAGTTTCATCAAAATCCAATGAGTGGTTGTTTAGATATCAGTGGAACAGTCATGGAACCACTAAAAAATAGCTAATTATCATGCAAATTAGGTAATTAATATGCACGGATTTTTACCAAAAACTAATCAAATCTGCGCATATGTTCAGAGCATCTATGTACCAAGTTTCATCAAAATCCAATGAGTGGTTCTTTAGATATCAGTGGAACAGTCATAGAACAGCTAAAAATTAGCTAATTATCATGAAAATTAGGTAATTAACAAGCATGGATTTTTACCAAAACCTAATCAAATCTGCGCATTGGCCCAGAGCATCTATGCACCAAGTTTCATCAAAAACCGATGTATGGTTCTTGAGATAGCAGTGGAACAGTCGGACACACATACACACATACACACACACACACACACACACACACACATACATACAGACAGACACACTAACTGCAAAGACTCCCATTTTGTGCTTCGCACATAGGAGTCAAAAATGTGAAATCCTTACGAAGTGGAGAAAACACATAACGATTTGCATACCGAGATTTCACAGCGTTTTGTATGAGATGCTGAATTTTCGAATTATTAATATCGAGTTACGAAAACATCGAGTTACAAAATTGACCATGCCTATATTTTATTTTTGCGAGTTCTCATCTAATTTGTAACGTCAGCATATAGTAACTGGAATGTTAATTAACAGTTTTATACTTGCCTGCAACATGATTAACAGACAAAAAATGTAAATGAGGTATATACCCTAAATACATAGTGTCAGTACCCGATTCAGGTGGACGGATCACTCTTGTAAAAGTCGGTGAAACTAGCTTAATTACAGTGTTTGTCATTATTGCAACAACTGTAAGCACAATTTGATCACCCCATACACCTGGTTTTCTCATATTCTCAATATATTCGTCCCAGCTCAATTTCATGTCCAGGAGATCTGCACTCACAAGATCCTATTAAAATAATTAATACAGAAGCGGATTCATTCGTTCATTCATACATTCTTCATTTACTGATTCAATTATTTATATTTAATAGCTCCCATATCAAATCAAGTAAATAGAGCGACGTTAGAGGGTGGTTTGGGTCATACCGTCCTGTAATGGAATGAAGAGCGACTCTTCTGTAATGGAATGACACGATCGCTTGGCAAATTAAATAATTAAAATGTTCAAAACTGTTTGAATATATTGTATTAAATATATTTAATAGCTCCCATATCAATTCAAGTAAATAAAGCGACGTTAGAGGGTGGTTTGGGTAATACCGTCTTGTAATGGAATGAAGAGCGACTCGTCTGTAATGGAATGACACGATCGCTTGGCGAATTAAATAATTAAAATGTTCAAAACTGTTTGAATATATTGTATTAAATATATTTAATAGCTCCCATATCAATTCAAGTAAATAGAGCGACGTTAGAGGGTGGTTGGTGTCATACCGTCCTGTAATGGAATGAAGATCGACTCGTCTGTAATGGAATGACACGATCGCTTGGCAAATTAAATAATTAAAATGTTCAAAGCTGTTTGAATATATTGTATTAAATATATTTAATAGCTCCCATATCTATTCAAGTAAATAGAGCGACGTTAGAGGGTGGTTTGGGTCATACCGTCCTGTAATGGAATGAAGAGCGACTCTTCTGTAATGGAATGACACGATCGCTTGGCCAGTTAAATAATTGAAATGTTCAAAACTGTTTGAATATATTTTATTAATTATATTTAATAGCTCCCATATCAATTCAAGTAAATAGAGCGACGTTAGAGGGTGGTTTGGGTCATACTGTCCTGTAATGGAATGAAGAGCGACTCTTCTGTAATGGAATGACACGATCGCTTGGCCAGTTAAATAATTTAAATGTTCAAAACTGTTTGAATATATTTTATTAATTATATTTAATAGCTCCCATATCAAATCAAGTAAATAGAGCGACGTTAGAGGGTGGTTTGGGTCATACCGTCCTGTAATGGAATGAAGAGCGACTCTTCTGTAATGGAATGACACGATCGCTTGGCAAATTAAATAATTGAAATGTTCAAAACTGTTTGAATATATTTTATTAATTATATTTAATAGCTCCCATATCAATTCAAGTAAATAGAGCGACGTTAGAGGGTGGTTTGGGTCATACCGTCCTGTAATGGAATGAAGAGCGACTCGTCTGTAATGGAATGACACGATCGCTTGGCAAATTAAATAATTAAAATGTTCAAAGCTGTTTGAATATATTGTATTAAATATATTTAATAGCTCCCATATCTATTCAAGTAAATAGAGCGACGTTAGAGGGTGGTTTGGGTCATACCGTCCTGTAATGGAATGAAGAGCGACTCTTCTGTAATGGAATGACACGATCGCTTGGCCAGTTAAATAATTGAAATGTTCAAAACTGTTTGAATATATTTTATTAATTATATTTAATAGCTCCCATATCAATTCAAGTAAATAGAGCGACGTTAGAGGGTGGTTTGGGTCATACCGTCCTGTAATGGAATGAAGAGCGACTCTTCTGTAATGGAATGACACGATCGCTTGGCCAGTTAAATAATTGAAATGTTCAAAACTGTTTGAATATATTTTATTAATTATATTTAATAGCTCCCATATCAAATCAAGTAAATAGAGCGACGTTAGAGGGTGGTTTGGGTCATACCGTCCTGTAATGGAATGAAGAGCGACTCTTCTGTAATGGAATGACACGATCGCTTGGCAAATTAAATAATTGAAATGTTCAAAACTGTTTGAATATATTTTATTAATTATATTTAATAGCTCCCATATCAAATCAAGTAAATAGAGCGACGTTAGAGGGTGGTTTGGGTCATACCGTCCTGTAATGGAATGAAGAGCGACTCGTCTGTAATGGAATGACACGATCGCTTGGCAAATTAAATAATTAAAATGTTCAAAGCTGTTTGAATATATTGTATTAAATATATTTAATAGCTCCCATATCAATTCAAGTAAATAGAGCGACGTTAGAGGGTGGTTTGGGTCATACCGTCCTGTAATGGAATGAAGAGCGACTCGTCTGTAATGGAATGACACGATCGCTTGGCGAATTAAATAATTAAAATGTTCAAAACTGTTTGAATATATTGTATTAAATATATTTAATAGCTCCCATATCAATTCAAGTAAATAGAGCGACGTTAGAGGGTGGTTTGTGTCATACCGTCCTGTAATGGAATGAAGAGCGACTCGTCTGTAATGGAATGACACGATCGCTTGGCAAATTAAATAAGTAAAATGTTCAAAGCTGTTTGAATATATTGTATTAAATATATTTAATAGCTCCCATATCAATTCAAGTAAATAGAGCGACGTTAGAGGGTGGTTTGGGTCATACCGTCCTGTAATGGAATGAAGAGCGACTCTTCTGTAATGGAATGACACGATCGCTTGGCCAGTTAAATAATTGAAATGTTCAAAACTGTTTGAATATATTTTATTAATTATATTTAATAGCTCCCATATCAAATCAAGTAAATAGAGCGACGTTAGAGGGTGGTTTGGGTCATACCGTCCTGTAATGGAATGAAGAGCGACTCGTCTGTAATGGAATGACACGATCGCTTGGCAAATTAAATAATTAAAATGTTCAAAGCTGTTTGAATATATTGTATTAAATATATTTAATAGCTCCCATATCAATTCAAGTAAATAGAGCGACGTTAGAGGGTGGTTTGGGTCATACCGTCCTGTAATGGAATGAAGAGCGACTCGTCTGTAATGGAATGACACGATCGCTTGGCAAATTAAATAATTGAAATGTTCAAAACTGTTTGAATATCTTTTATTAATTATATTTCATAGCTCCCATATCAAATCAAGTAAATAGAGCGACGTTAGAGGGTGGTTTGGGTCATACCGTCCTGTAATGGAATGAAGAGCGACTCGTCTGTAATGGAATGACACGATCGCTTGGCAAATTAAATAATTAAAATGTTCAAAGCTGTTTGAATATATTGTATTAAATATATTTAATAGCTCCCATATCAATTCAAGTAAATAGAGCGACGTTAGAGGGTGGTTTGGGTCATACTGTCCTGTAATGGAATGAAGAGCGACTCGTCTGTAATGGAATGACACGATCGCTTGGCAAATTAAATAATTAAAATGTTCAAAGCTGTTTGAATATATTGTATTAAATATATTTAACAGCTCCCATATCAATTCAAGTAAATAAAGCGACGTTAGAGGGTGGTTTGGGTAATACCGTCTTGTAATGGAATGAAGAGCGACTCGTCTGTAATGGAATGACACGATCGCTTGGCGAATTAAATAATTAAAATGTTCAAAACTGTTTGAATATATTGTATTAAATATATTTAATAGCTCCCATATCAATTCAAGTAAATAGAGCGACGTTAGAGGGTGGTTTGTGTCATACCGTCCTGTAATGGAATGAAGAGCGACTCGTCTCCAATGGAATGAAAAAAAAAACGCTAGACTAATTAAATATTTGAAATGTTCAAATGATAGCAAGGCCTTGTATTTCATATATTTTATAGCTTTCATGCCAAAGACATGAAATACATAGACGTCAGTAATCGGTTAATGGCATGACATGGGCGCGTTTCACTCCGCCGCTAACAGTGTGAGTGCGTATGGTGCCAGGAAAGATTGTGTAAATGAACAGTGTATCGATCAAGGCTGTCGCTTTTACAAAAACGGCCTTCGAATGAGCAAACTCTTTCGTAACGGTTCGTAAATTCGCTAAACCTAACGGTATTTGCCGTTAGAGCGTGTATCCAGCATTTGTCAGGTGATCACACGTCACATGACCGTTCTCTAATGGAATGCTCTCTAATGGAACGGACGCGCTCTAATGGAATGGCTCGAGCTAGGTCTATACGCCTTTGAAGGCATTTGAAATTCTTAAAAATATAGATTTCTGAAAACGATATCCATAAATACCACGACAATTGTATGCTGAAGCATGTGTAGAAGTTCTTAAAACACAAAATATCAAACCAGGCAGCCTGTAATATTCGTGCCCAACTAAAGATTTCCTTCTGAATTATGTACTTCGCACTTTTCTTAATACACACTTTTTTAAATAACATGTACAAAGTCAGACCTAATATAGTAAAGTATACAATGTGACAATATATACATCAAAGGTGTTTTGCTGTAGACTCATACCTGAAATGAAGTAATAATAACTTTATTGACATTATTTATTTACAATTTAGGTTAATGAATCCATTGGATTTTGCCTTATCATGAACTAAAAAGAAACGTTGTTTTCAGTTTGAAATATTCGTAAATTCTCTAACGTGCGTCGATTGTATACAATATCAATCACTATTAGTATGTTTCATTTTTCATCGAAATATAATACTATTATTGTCATCAAAGGAAAGCAACAAATAACAACCATTTTTGTAGTAAATTGTGAACGAAAATGTTAATTTACTACATATTCTAATGAAAGAGTGAGTATAAATGGCATGTGAGACGACGAAAATACTCTTATATATAGAAAGGATAATATATTATTACTACTATATTAATATTATTACATTAGAAGACAGGAAATGTAAATATATTTCCTGTATTCAGACCTTTATTCAGCCGTCTTTGCAAAATGAATTATCTCCTGTCTATTGTAACAATTATTGAATAAACATACACAGTTAATATTAGCCGCCGTGCACATCGACGATTATTGGGTGTACATAAACTACATAAACTTAACTATGTTATTTTTTCTGTTTTTAATTACACGTAAAAATGTAATAGCCTGTAAGACCGCGACTATTTCAATTACAAGTCCTAGTTATCAAGTGCTCCCCGATGTGAGAATATAGAATTTCATTGTCTATACTTGGATCTGTTTTTCTTTAAATCATTCAGATCGTATCAACTACGAAAATAAAAACACGTGACGTATAGAAGGACTGCTGCTGTGTGTGTGATTTATTTTCTGGATTTAATCGCGTGGCAGGTTATTCTCAATGTTCTTCATTAATGTTCATTATGTTTATGTTGTTTCTCTCTGACATTCCAAAAGGCTTTCGACTCTCGTTACTGTCATGTTGCGAGCGTTTTCCTGCCGGATTTTTTTTATCTCACCTCCTTCTAATTACCATGCATCGCATACACCCCACTGACGTGTTGGTTCTCGTTTGCTCCAGTACTGTCTCAGCGGCAACATTTATTTGTCATGCTATGCGTTTTAAGTACATTCGATTAAAGAGTTGGTGAAAACTGCTATTGCGCCCTCTGAAGGTTGCTTCGGTTCATGGTAATAGATTGCAAATTCCTACAGAAGGTCTCTAGTCATACTCCTTAGTTCATGCAAGATTCGCAATCTTCTCGCTATAGAAATTCGTTGATATTGGCAGTTAATATTTCGAAGCACACCAAGCTACAAAAATATACTAAATACTAAACGCGACCTAAATATATTGCCATGGTAATAATTGTGTATTAAAGTGTTCATATATTATTGTTCATAAAACAGATGAATTTAAATATAAAATGTCATTTTGTTGAGCGCCCTCTCGTTTGATATGCTACACTTCCCGAACTAGGAATTCTCAATTGACCAATAAATTAGCGCAAATTTAACGATGCAATTTATTAAATTAAAAAAAGATAACGCTCCTTCAAAATTGAAAATTAAAATTAAAAAAAAAAAAAACGCTACTAAGGGACAAGTTTACCACCAATTCTTATTAATGAGGTAATGATAACGTGATGTGCTGGTATCTCTTGTCCCTTCAATTATTTTGTTCAGTGTGCAATCAACTTTCCCTTTATTTATAGTGATGCGTATCCTCCTGAAGCCAGGGAGTGAATTGATACGTACAATCTGACATTTGACGGGCCTTACATCACAGAAGCCCGGCAATCATGCCTTTTACTGTCAAGAATCCTGCAAATTGCCTTAAAGGTCATTCACCTTCGTGTATAATTTTCGAAAATACTCATGTCATAGATCGCATTAGTCAGAAAGTGGAAAACGATAACAATACCCATTACCATTACATATTTCTCTGATGAATGTTGACGTGCTGTACTCCTTTGATGTATACTGTGTTATTTATTGCCGTGTTGCTAGGATACGTTCCCTCTAAGCATCACCTACAAAAAGCGTTGTGAAAATCGACGATATATAAAACTAATCTTTATAAAGTTGCATCATACATATGATATATTTGGAAAGCGTAGCTTTCTACTCCAATTAATTGAAATATGCATGACTGCTCTGCATTTGAACTTGCGCAGGAGTGTTCAAGGACGTACACACATGACCATTAGAGTAAAGAACATGGCTTCATCAATCGCCAAGTTCAAATGTCAGATTACTTCCATTAATAAATTTGAAATTCATATGTCCGTCGCAATACGATGTGCAACTGCTGACCTCCACGGTGACCCCTCGCCATGTTCATTATTACATAGTTTTGGGATTCCCGCTGTGCCGTTGTATTTATTATCAATCAATTTACAAAAAAATGAACTTTGCCTTTTACTATCTCACACCCACATCTACATGTACTTGTGAGATGATTATCATTGAATTGGCATGCCAATCATAATATGACAGAATTATATCTTTCCTTTGATGCCGTGATTTCCTTTTATATCATTAGCGATATTTGTCATACACTAGTCGGTCAATTGTAGAACATCGTTTCTTGAATGGTAACTTCCTAGGAACATTTTTTTAATTTATTTATTTATTTATTTATTTATTTATTTATTTATTTATTTATTTATTTATTTATTTATTTATTTATTTATTTATTTATTTATTTATTTATTTATTTATTTATTTATTTATTTATTTATTTATTTATTTATTTATTTATTTATACGCTTAACATCCCTGTGTGTCCTTATTATATTCGTACATCAGCGTTCATTAGTCGATTCGTCATTCGTACCTTGTATGGCGTTGATTAAACACAGCTTCGCGCTACTTATCATCCTTTCCGCTAGACGCTTACCATAGTAATTCTCAATTCGACCATCATCCTGTGAGTGCTTATATACACGCTTACACTCGTGTTAAAGAAGCTCTTCCAATGCAGCGAAGGATCAAATCCAGGGCTGATGAGAAATGAGAGGCTATCAGTGATAGACGTTTGACACATGTATAGCTTGAGGGACTTTAGCAAGACCACTGCGATATAATACTCTTATAGCAAAACCAAACGTTTGCATATTGAATAATGAATCGTTGGTCTCAATCTCGTATATCGTTCATTCACATGTGTTGTCAATTAGCGTGCCTGCTTTGTCCATCGAATAGGACCCCGGCGGTTTTATCGGACTGACTGTGAACAACGCAATCTCGTCTCATTAGCGTAGGTTTGAACTGCTGTTTATAAATACTAAATGCAAACGTTCTCGAGATGCAAACCAGATTTCAGGTGTATACAGCTTAACTCTACATCGGATGTAAGACATACCATTCTCCGGAGCTTATTTGTATATATTTATAAGTTTTGTTGAAAATTTGAAACTCTTAGTATATTTGTGTTTTATATTGTTTGCGAGGTGGAAGGGTGTTGCGATGAGTGACATCATTCGTATTTATTTACTCATACACAATATACACGATGCGGTGATCTGTATATATCTCATACAACATACCATAGCAATATGTTGAAGCGTTAACCCTGGGTTGGGTTTTATTTACGCTATTCCATGTGATTCATGACATCGATTCAACACCGAGTAATGCCTGTTCGGCTGAACTCATAATTCGTGATTTGGGGAACATCAAGTCATAGTGAAAATGTTAACTAATCTACCAGCTGCTATAAATGAGCTGAGCTGCTTAAAACTGGTTTATTTTAACAATTTAATTGAAACAACAGCATAAATATCATACAAGAATAATATAAAATTAATTGCATATAAGTTGTACTTATAATATAATATACAAATGCATTGGCGTTATAAATAGTACTGCTTGCGATGAATTTGACCCATTTTTCTCACAATATAGTTTAATACAACACAAACATGATGCTGTTCACTGTTAACTAATACCATAGAAAACAGTAATTGCAACTATTGCCAAGTGAGTTTTACCGATTTTCCAGAGGAATATAAGTAGGCTTCTAGCTTAACAAACTATAATGAAGTTGCTAATGGACGCCTACGTCCACTGAACAAACTTGTTGACCCACATCATTCACTTGAGTTCACGACATAAGCTATCCTGGAGAACGACAGACATATCAATATCTCTCGTGACAGTAATTGGGTGACACCCTCCCAACAAGGTGTCACAAATCTAACGCTGTAAAATGCAGTGACACATACACGCAATGTAGACACAGGAGGAACGTAAAGGTGAATTGCATATAATATATAGTATTGAATGAGTTGAAAAATACTGACATTCTCTGTCAAACTCAAGCCATAGAGATGAAAAGGATAGTAATAATTCGACTTACAACTTATCATGAAACGATGATATTTGCAAACAGTGACCAAACATCGTGAATAATTAATACCAGATTGCAAAACATGTTAATCGTAATCTGAAACATGCCTCACTCTGCGGTAAATTTCAGTGACATCCTTATTTACGCAATGATTGATTCGGGTATGTTTAACAACTCTGACCTCATTAAATATGCACAAATGTCATTGCAGTATTTAATTCTACTTATAGTGACCGCTATAGCAATGTGTGATAACAGTGGCATTTCGGAATTTAGGACACAATTAAGAACTTTCTGTGATCAGACAAAAATACACGGGAGAACATTGAATGGGTAACCCACATTAAATACGAGCGGAATACCTATTGGGCCTGCTTCTTTTTTAAAGTAACAATGTTGTCATAACAGTCTGTATGTTAACGGTCATTATGTGTTAGTTTTGATGCCAAGAACTTTTACGAGGATTTAACTATAACACAATAGTTGTTGATGCACATCCGCGTTGTGCGTGCCGGTGTTACATCTTTTTTGAAGATGATAATGGGGCATGAAAAGAAGACAAGTCATCGAGATTGGCACGTGGTATTCCCGCTTATGTACAAAAACTAAGCTACATCTTGAAATTAAGAGGACTTCTACAACTTCATTGTGACTAGTGTACAATCACAACGAGCGTATGTTATGTAACATCTTGTATGTAGAATGGCAATGACTGATAACCTTCACATAAAAATGTCCATACACAAGCATACATATATACGTCATAAGAGGCTACATCATTCACCTACTCGACTGAAGCAAGGAGAAAGTTACATTCTCCGCTTTGATCACGGTGGAATAACCTAGTTTTTTCATGTTACTCATATATGTGGGCAGTTATTTTTGTCACAAGAGTTGGCCTATCATGAAAAACGCGATTGAACTGAATTAGTGGTATATATATATATATATATATATACAAATATATACGTTCAACCGCAACAGATTAGAAATGGACACGATTTTCATCGAGTTGAACAACTTTGTTCAGTATCAGTTTTCATGTATTACCAAGGGAGGAATCAATCTGCTTTTGCTCGGTTCTCCATCTAAAAACCACTATCGTGAAGGTAATTTCATGCTGTCATCACAGGGAGCCCAGGAACTATAATCAACTGTAATACGCAGTCTCTATGAGCGCGGGGGGGGGGGGGTATCGGCTGGTATCTAGTGTAAGAAATAGACAAGGGATGAAGGCTCCAGCCAGCTCACATTTTTTAAACTCGAAAAAACAGACGAAAAGAATGAAAAATAAAATCTAAAAAAAATACCAGGTTGATATACCATTCTTTTCGTCTGTTTTTTCGAGTTTAAAAAATGTGAGCTGGCTGGAGCCTTCATCCCTTGTCTATTTCTTACACTGGATACCAGCCGATACCCCCCCCCCCCGCGCTCATAGAGACTGCGTATTACAGTTGATTATAGTTCCTGGGCTCCCTGTGCTGTCATGATAGAATTGTTTTTGCACCACAGACAAACGCTTTCAATAGGCGTGTATCATGAAGTGTATTCATTTGAATCCCTTTTTATCTTTTTTTGTATTTTATCTTATCAGGACTATACGTAGTTTCCCATCAGAAAATAAGACCGGCTTTAGCCTTACCCAAATTTTAGACTTGCCTAAATTATTTAGCCTACTAACTATTACGACCGAAAACAAACCAAATCAAATTGAACAGTTCATTTCCCACCATCCACGACTCAATTTAGGAGACAGAACTCCAGGGCAATCTAAGACACCATTCCGATGATGCACTTCGTCGAGATTTGCTACATAAATAGAAAACAAACGAGGAGAAACAACACGTTGACGTCCCCGTGACTCAAGATGACAATTCTGATGACAAATATTCGTTCCAATAAACGAGTACGCTTTAGGCCAGCCTAAATAATGACGTTTTGACTGTTTGAAAGCGAGCCAAATCTCGTTTATTCAACAACAACAACAAAATAATTTATGCCGGCCTTAGGTAGACTAAATGTGAAATAGGTTCATATTCACATACTTTACTTAGTTCTACTATAACATACATATCCAAAAGACAATTGTTTCACCCAAGACAGACGGCTGATATTTGCATATGCCAGCTATTTTTCTTTCCCCTATACGTGAAAGGTGCTGGCTACCTATGGCTGACTTTATGTAACTACATAATTAGGGTCTTCACTCGATTGAACTAAGATAATGGCTTACATCGATATTCATTAATGAAGAATCAATGACAGTGATCTCCCGTAGACAGAAAGGGTGTAATATAAACTTGTAATATTGATATATTGCAGGCAAGGAGACATTGCTCATCCTGTATCCCAAGTTTTCTAACATGAGTACGTGGGTTTCTCTTCAATTCCAAATCTATTACCTGATGTTGATCTTGAAAAAAAGCGTGCGGTGTAGGCACACACTAAATGCATGTGTGTTAACGTGAATTGTCAGCAAGAGTAATAGGTCACATGACGAGTGGCATTCACATTACTAATTTGCATATAAATGTCGCCGTTACTTGTGTATACAGTTATACAGATATGCGTTAACATTTAGAAAAGATGACAATGATTATTTTAGCTCCAATGCTTACAAATCAATGTAGCGAGATTTACGTGTGTGAACGCACCATTCAATTGTGATCTTCTATAATTGTTTTTTTTGTGCAACCAGTGAATAGGTCATTTATCTATAGCTTTTTAGAAATCAAGTTATACAATCTATGGGTGATTAGCGTAGAAGAAATTGACAACGTCGTGACGTGTCTTGCTTATTTCCTAATTGCATTTTCGTCATACAATACATACTTTTGCATATGATTGAATTAATTCTCCTTTTTAATGCTCTCGTCAGGTTTCTTAATTTGAATCTATGTCATGTCGCAGCTGTTTACATACAATCTTAGTAGAGTTGCCCATGCATAATGCAGTACAATGTAACGGTTTCATTAAATCACGCTAAGATAAACTTACGAAACGACGTCTACATGATAAATTTAGTTGCCAACAGAAGATTGTACAATATGCTTGAAAGGGACGTAACAATGCTGCAATTCCCACTGTTGATTCATTTATAAAGTACTAACGATGTTCTCAGATCTTTATTGTTGGATGCTACTTTGTGTTATGTAGTTTGTTTTATCGTGTGATTGACTAGTATCTCGTATGCTGCTATAGAACATAAACAACCCGTGTAAACTACTAAAAATAAAGCAATAATTTAGACGAATTGACTGCTGACAATCAAAGTTAATTGATGATTACATCGAATCAAAGCACGTAATGAACCGAATACGTGGACAGTATCGTAATCCTATTTTGTTGCGCAATGTTCAATTATGACGTATACCATAAAACGTCATGCCTGTTTTACTCCATGGTAAAACTAATCTGAATCCTATTGGGTCACACTGCAGTGTTTTTCGTGTTATGAGTGAAATAAATTCATATATCTATATGTATGTGTAGGAAGTGCAGAATACAAGCTATCGCAATACAACGTAAGAGGACACGTAAGCCAACTAACCAATAGTAATCGAACTATTTCCCTGTAAATTTATATTACCCGAGCTAGACGTTACTATACTCCTGTGGCGCACCAATCCGAAATTACACTTCATGGCGTACTTAGAAATCAACGACGTTGTACTGTAACGCGACATCGATAAACATGATCATGATGCGTAGTCTTAATTCAAATAGTAGACAAGTTCAATGTTAGTTTAATTAAGTCAGTCCAATGTACCCACAGACTTCTTTATAGCGTGTTGAAATACTTCTGGATTGTGAAGTATGTGGGCTGTGATTTATAGCTAACATGTGTTGCCCTTACTGGGTTGTTAGCAATCTCAGTCAGTTTGACCCGGTATCTGGTTCAGCTGCCCCCAAGAAACCAAGAACGGCTACGTTGTGCGTGTGTGTATTTCCGAGGAAGAGAAAGAGATTGAATCTGAAAAAAATATGTTAACAACAATTCAGCGAGTATTTATCTAGCTTGAAATAAACTGAGAGTTAGCCATTTAAAATAATATGGTAACAGGTAGAATTTGTTCAAATAAACAGATATGTCAGAATCACACTCGTGATTATTCCTCTATGAAATAATGAGTATGAAATTCACATGTTGGATAAACTGAATAGAAGTTGCATTTCATTTCATAAATTTGTTTTTGCAAGTTAAATCATTATTCACAGAAAATCGTGATCTTGAAAACATGTCCCTAATAATGCATAACAGCTGGTTCTTATGTTTGCCTATAAGTGCCTTATCCATCATTGTAAAACTGCGTTCACTACAATACGATAAACATTCTCTGCTGAACTATGCTCACCACTTATCCAACATTAATAAAATCAGTGATATGTCATGCACTGATAGAAAACCGAATATTTTATATTGTAATGTCTGTTCGCAGACATTCAGTTGAACGTACATATTTTGTAAACACATTCGAGATCCTATTGACGTTATTCACACGACGTCACAACAAATAGGTTAATGTCTTCATCTCTCACTGCTGTACGTATTTCAGTACTATGACGGTTCCTCTGAAATATAGCGTCTAAAATGCTGATTGGACAACGGTGACTTTATTGCATCATTGAACACCGAAAACAAACAATATTTCGAATAGCAGCGATGATTGCTAGTAAAATTCAATTGAATTTATCAGCAATAAAATACCTTTATCAATGTGTGTGAACGGACGCATTTTTCTATGATAGCAAAACGCTCACTCTGTACACATTGTGTGTGGCCGACTACAGAGATGCTGTACAGTCCGCAGTAAGTGGTTTCTTCCGGTCTATTTTAGAATTCTGCATCATATGTTTGTGGCATATGCCTCTAATACCAAGGGAGGCGTGTAAGGTCGGCCGGTACGCATGCTGGCAGCATGTACTTGTCAATTCGTACATCGCAGTCGAGGGTGGCTAGTGCCATTTCCTGCGGAATTACAAACCAGGGAATTTGGACAATTCGGAAGACTGACTTACGAGAAAAAGCTGTTTTAGTATTCGTGGTTATGGTGAGTGTCTCGTACCAGATTGGATATTCTGCACAACGGAGGAGGATACTGCGATATAGATGAATGTCATCAAAATGAATTTAGCGTGAAAGTTATAACATGAATTACCCTTATATTCGTTTCCCGGGTAATAGATAACCCTAATTAAAACCAGACCAAAGCGTTATGTGTATGACTACGTCACTGTCAACACTGTGGGACGAGAATAGACTTGATGAATGCTGACTTGATTTAAAAATATATATTACTTAGGAGACAAGTAATTGAAACAACATTGAGTGCAGTCGTGCAGTAATAAGTTATTTAAAACAACCAATACACGGAACCGATGTGTGTGGATTAAATAATAAGTTGTATTTTGTCGTTTGTTTATATGCAAATGGCTATTCATTAAAAAGCAGTTCTAAACAACCCAATATAATATGGTTCCTACAGTTCATTAATGTTCAATTTAATGTGTGTACTTTACTACACGGAGCAGGTTCTGCACTTGTCTCTAATTTTCCGAAAATGTAATTGCTTCAGGATATTAAAATTGTATTATTCTGTGTCAATACTTCATTAATCAGACACTAGCTAACTACTATGTAGAAGTCAGTGTGCTCATTAACGTGTTTTACTATGCATAAATTGTACGTTTATATTTGGCATTGAAAGGTGAAAACGAACACTGTGTTTCATATTGATACTCATTTATAATGGAGCAAAATATCTACGCAAAACGTAATATAAGTAGTGTCGATTAATTCCTCTATGTAGCGACAAAACACTACGGTACTTCTGACAATCACTGAAAACATTGCGAGATATTTGATCATTTGAGTAGAATGGGAATCGTGCGAACCGAGAGACCAAGTAATAGTAGAAACGTGTTGAAAAACTCTCTCGTAAATGTTTTGCTTTGGGAATCATTATTCCTACAACCCAAATAAACTAGTATATATCAAAATATTTTAAGGTATCACGATTAGGTAATGAAGTGTTACATAACTGTGGTTAAGCTCTGATGAAATCTTTTTTTATTTTTTTTTTGAAAAACATTATATAGTGGTTCTATAGTGTCGTCCATGTTTTGAAACCAGACGTAAGTCGCTTGTTGAGTAGTCTCGATTCACTGCATTTTGAGATGTTATCTAATCGCCACAAATACGTGTGTGTGGTAGTCAAGTTGGTATGCAATATAAGACATCTCCATGCTATATTATTCAATCCAGGTCTGTGTTGTCCGTTGCTGTATTGTATACACAAGATGGCCTTGTTATCAATGTCGATTTAATCTAACTAAGTACACAGGATCGGATAGTGCCGACAGATGTATAAACACTGGAGTTCGTGTGTGGAATAGGAAGGCGTGGCATGATGATTTATCATCTTGGTTCCATTACACCACTTGCACGCACTGCTTTAGGTTTGTGATAACTTTGACATTTGTTCAATATCACTCTTGTCAAGGGTTTTGTCAAACAACAAAACACGGCAAATAGTATTGCAAATATATAGTCGATCAGTCGCCTGAGTGATCACAGGCGCGTAATTGAGAAAAAAAAATAGTGTATATATCACATTGTATTCAACCTGGGAGATCAATGAATTTTAAATAATTACGTAATTCAAATTAATATATTTATTATCGTGTGAAGAGTACAGCGTAGCTAATAACATCTTCGGTAACTCCTTACAAAAAGCACATTTCCATTTAGTTTTGTTCAATCAATAAATCATGTTCTGATTGTTTTATTTGCTTATCCTTCTTGCGTGACTAATGTCATATATGTTCAAGCGGAGAGCTGAACATATTTTGAACTACTGCCATTCGTCTAAGCTTTCGCAACGAAGATTGGACAATCACTCAATCACTCATGCTCTTTGACAACAAATGAACTTGCTTATATCGTCTATAACAATTGCTAGGTGAATTTTGCGAGTTTAGGCAAATAGACGCTGAACGTGCAATAAGCTCGATCGGTAACAATAGATACTTGTGAAAGCTTATCATTATATCGTATTGTTGTTTAAATGTTTGTTTGTTTTTCACGTGTTTATTTATTCGCGCACTATGCGTTCTCGTTAGTTTGCTGTGTTATTTGTAGAGATCGTTTCGAATTGATATACCAATTTTAGAATGCACTGTTAGTAGTCTCATAATGCCATGCTACGCATTGGCTGGGCTAATTAGGGTTTCTAGTTTGTTAAATTAGGTCGACTGTTTATGGAAGGCCACTGTGTGACATCAGACCTAATTTAGAAAACCACGTGGGAAGATATACAAGAACATGTAGTGCTTATATTTTCCAATGTTGATCTCAATTTGCAATATAAGGTCGAGTAAACATAAGGGTCAAATCAACATCATAACGTAAATAGAAAATTGCAAATATCAGGTAGCTGTCGCCATTGCGCTAAAGTTCACCTGTCACTCGTCAGCGGGCCGTGGATGGCAATTAAAATGCACTGTTTTGAATTCCATGCCTTATTTTGTTGTGACACTGAGATGACTCAGTGATCAATTAAACCAATCAAAAACATCGTTCTAATAGCCTGGCAAGGTGACTGTATCCGAGTTCCTATCCTAACAGGCACTCAGTGAACATCACTACCCGCGGTTGTTCGAATTTGCATACCCACAATTTGCATAATGAATGTCTTCTGCGTCGGCTGGCATGAAGAATGGAATGCGATTTAAAATTGATCGAGGTTTTCCAGTAACGTAGAGAAATATTTCAAGTTCAATTGCTGATGACGTATTTAAAACAAGATATAACGGGTAGTCGCGCAAACTTCGATTAATTGTGCTTTTTCGACCTCTGTTTGAACGTCATGGTATGCACTACATGCCCCATGACATCCATGTTGTATCCATCTTAACTTTGACCTTGTTAGCCATGATCGTCATACATTTTAATCAAACTTAACGCGGCATGAATCAGGAGATAATGGTTATAATCGCAAACATATTACTATCACCAATTCATCACTGTCAGTAATTCGTAAATACAATCCAGACTAACCTCCTATCATGGGATTATGTTGGACAGATTTTTCCTGAAACACTTTATCTGCACTGTCGAGCTTATCCATTACATTTAGACACATTGCACTTTTAAAATTGGCAAGTTCGTTTCGATGTATTAAAACAATTTTAAAAATGACAACCAACGGACGATGAATGCGCCGTCATGTGCAGTGCAACACTTTCACACGAAAGCATAGATCAAACTGCGCATGCTCAGCTTGGTCAGTTGATTGTGTTTGGTACAGACGAGTGGGAACTAATCCCTCTGTATTTGTACACGAGGAATCACAGTCGCCGGTTGTCGATGCGGCAGGAATACTGTATAGTCGCCTCATACTTATCTAGGTCTCATCGTCTTTACACTGTTACGATATCCCAATGATTATGCGTGTTTTCAACTCATCGCATCGACAATGTGCGCGCTCCCACTAATTATCTGCAGTGTAACGTCGCTGCTGCCTGGACACTCCGTAACGTGCTAAGAGCGGGTAACTCCTCTCCACGTCGTAAGGGCTCATACTACCAATTACCGTGTGCCACGAAGATATTATTATGTCGGTGGAACTTTATATCACAATCTAGATCGTGTCAGATTCGGAATCTAACATTACTTTGACACGCGACATAAGACACATTCCGAGCGTAGAACTTATTGTATCACTCGCTGTCTATCGTAGCGATTACTGGTTTGGTTAACCGGGACGTACATGGAATATTGATGCGTTGCGAAGCATCTCGATAGAAGGGTATTCAATTATTATTCGTAGGACAGTCTTACGACGGGTGATATATACTGACATCGCGAACTTTATTTGCCGGCATCACTGATACCGTGATTACAAAAATTTGTGGCGAGATCCGCTGCGTGAGTGTGGGTGTCGTTGATGGTAGATAAATCACCGGTGGCGTCCAGTCGCTCATTGTGTACAGTGCTGACACATACCCTGTAAAAGGTAAGGAAGAACAGAAACCTTCTCAAAGGAAACTTCGACTTGTTTGCGTTTGTTTTTCATAATATTTACACTGTTTTTGAATTGCTACGTGGTTGTCTTATTTCGCCAAAGGCGTCAGAAACTGTCAAATGTCAACACAATGAACCAGTTGTTACCGCAAGGTAGGAAAGAAAGAACCGCAGTATTCACAGTAGCGTCGTTGCTTTAATATAACAATGTACCTAGACGATAAGTTGAGGGTCAACATTTTGACGTTGGATAAGCGGAGAGCAAAATTCGGTAAGAAAATCAATAATGGTCAAAACTAAGCAGAAAGTTGCTTACTAAATCAGACAAGCGAAATTTTTTATCGAAGCAGATTAACGTGTTTTTTTTTAAATTGTTTATTAAATACAGCGGTATATGTATTTCTATACAAAGTTTTAATAACTCGATGACGTTTTAATATGTGTGTATTAAATAGCAGCTGACTCACCCCAATTTATCACGTGGAAATAATGCTCACCGTTTACAATTATTCCTTATCTGCCTTGGTAAGTAATAGTGCACTGACTTGCAAAATGCTGTTCACTGACAATTTTCCGCCGTCATTAAAATGCGGTCTACTACCAAATATACTTGTGCACATTATTATACTGCGATGTAATCGTGTGCTCAATAAAATAAAAACTTGAGTTTCAAGGATCACAGCATTCAGGGTAATAACGAGATGCGTATCATAAAATGTTCAGAATCATCAAAAATGACCTAGCATGGTTTTCTCACTCGTTCACAATTAATGCGATGTCTATAGTGTTCGTGTTTGGATTTAATCTCACAAGTATACACGCAAAGCCTAAACATTCAGCAAGTATGCAATCTCGTTAAAACGTATTGCTGTTTGCTCTGAAAATGAAGTTGCCTCTTACACCACGTGAGTTCATTCGATGTGTAATGATTGAACACACGTAAAATAAACTGTGTCCATTTTATGATAGAATACACATGGAGTGACCAGCAAGTCTGATCACTTGGTGATGTAAAGGAGCAGATGGAACGCGCATGCAGGTGCCGATGCTTTCCGTAGTTTATTATATCAATACTCGTTCTTAATGTTGCACACGCAGTCCATAATATATTAACTCTCCGGGATGACTGTATCATTAACTGTGCTGCATACTTCAATACAATGTTTACTATTAATTATGCATAAACTGATACTTTCCACGGTCATTTTTGTTAGTGTAACTTACACGCCTTGACCAACCATTGTTGGTGTTTTAGCTTAATGCTGCACAGGAAATTATTGTAATGTAATTCCAAACAATCACTAACTAAGCAGTGTTATTCTTAATTAAAGTAACCTAGAATGTAATATTTATTTATTTATGTTAACGGAATTTGGCCATTCTTTCATTCTGATTTAATGTCGGTCATTATTCAAGTTGATGGATGGGATCGGTTCATATGCGACCATCAAATCGGGTTCAATGAGGTTCTGAACACCCCCTTCACGTCATGACCTCGTGGAATTGGTGTGGTTATTGATCGGTCAGTCAAGGATTTCTGTGATACAGTCTGATAACTGAAAAAACGACATATACTGGGTTCACTGCAAGTTTGTATTGGTTGATGTGGGTGGTAAGATGGCATGGTTTGGAATTGAACTTGTTGCTGCTATATTTAAAAACGTTGGTGTGCGGTCACTCTCTTGTTGATTTTCAATCAGCTGAGATACCTCCCATTGTTTTTTCGTGATTATTTTATTCCATCTGGTGTAAATATGAAAAGCCAAATAGAGACTCTCTAAAGATCAGCGAAGATTGCGTTTTGATCGAAATACTTATACAAGATGCCCGCGCATGCGCTATATCGAAGGTCTGTGCCACTGTTAGTAGATATCGATAGATGGCATGTCTTCCCGCACAATAGCGAAAATGTCAGTTTTGTTAGAGAACATCTCACATTTGGCCGATATAGACAGTTTAATTAACTACATCACGTATTCATGTCTCGTCGCAACCCTGCCACGCACTGCTTAAGATCGACCGGGTGTGTCATATAGTCTATGCAGGGAGGACAAAGTGATATAAACGATATGCCGCGCCACACTAGTTTTCACGTACAAATAGCACTGTTGTGTGCATATAACATAACAGAGACTATACAGTTTTAGTAACCGTGGAAATATTATATTCCTTGCGAAGTACAAGGTGTATACAACACTGGCAACGCCGAAATATAAGCGTCGAAATCATCACGCTACATAGAATACATGGTATCGGAGACGGGGGAAATTGCTTCCAGACTCACGGACTACTTGCAGAAATTAGGACTGCTTAGCGCCATGGGAATTCTCCACATTAACTGTTATGCGTTCTTTTGATGTATTCCGTGTCGACGTAAACTATATATATATTTACACACATGCTTTATATATATTTAAACAAATTTATGTTTAATGAGCTAAACATTTTTCTAAATATGAGAACCATCATACATTAGAAATTCATACGGACAACGTTGAAGGCTTCTAGATATATTAAAAATAGTTGCGATCATGTATCTGTGATAAAGACTGAAACGAGCCATTATGCATTAATATCACGCAGTGAAACAATGTCCAAATTACTTAAAGCCGAAGTAATACGAGTCCAATAACCATGAAAGTGAAACAGAGCAACGGGGATATGTTTTGCAATTTTCGTCCATGTTACTTTACTTGAGAATGGTTTAAATTATTTTCGGCCAAGTGCTTGCATGCACGGACATCTATGACACGTAAGTAAATTAAATGTAACTTCATTGCATTGTACTGGTTATTTGAGGATCATCTCCCAACTATTTAGTTTTCTTGACATCTGCGATTAGGTGAATTCGGCCTTATCGTACGTATGAAATTATACGAGTGAATATACTTGTGATGTGTTTTAGTGCGGTTTCCTCAGAATCCATTACAGTAAATTAAATTGCTTCAAGACGTACGTTGAGGATTAAAATGTTACTCGTAGTTGAACGGCTTTGTTGTATAACACTGGGAATAACTGATTGTGTTAACATACGCAACATAACTAGTTGTGGTCTGTAATATTTCTGATCCCGACATTCTTCTTGTTAACATTCACAAATGAACTGAAGATATGTACATGCAACTGTAGTCACGTTTGTTCATTCAAGGTTGTAACTGAAATAGCTACACCCAAGGACACGGTCTATGTTTGTTAAAATACTGATGAACTTATTAAATGTACCCAATGTCCGGCTAATGAACTGTGTTGATTTTAATGATTCGGGAAACTCGTCAATAGCTATGTAACTGATTTTCGGAATGTCGAAATAATGCAGAAAAACCATCTGGCACAGAAGCTCTAGTTTCGCAACTGGTTCAGAGGTATTTATTATTAATGCATTGGATGCGAATAATGTGCCTAGACACAATTAATGTGTTCAAAGTTGTATACTGTTCATTGAATACTCAGATTACCCCGAAAATAACCCAATTACATATCTTTCATGATGACTGGTGGTCAATCATCTCGCGAAAACTTCTTTATGAAGAAAGTACTCGAGATGCCATTGTAATTTTACGATAACATTAACAAGAGAAATAGTCGCTTTCGTCTGCATCCGCCGTGAAGTGCCGTTCCCCCAAAACCTAAAACCACGTGTTTGATGGTTTGCCGGAATGTAATCTATAAAACGACGTCGAGTAACATTGATATTAATACAAAGTTATGTTGCAGCGTATGCTAATTGACATACGACCAAGACAAGCACTGACCCGTGTGTTATGCTTCATTTGTAACAAGCCATTCACACGACTACGTCAGGTGTTACCTTATCCCACCTACTAGACGAATTAACGCACGCATCACTGAACATTCATCCACTTGTTAAAATTGCAAAGCAAGAAATATCATTTTACTCCGAGATATGGGATATATTCAGTACGCCCGCTATGAAACTCGTTCTTATACATGCATAACGGCTAGCATTATAAATGTCATTCCATTTATTAATACGCCACGTTTAACCTGGTGTTTTTGTCTGTAAATAAAACTTTTAGATATTAATATTGCTTGAGGCAGATAAATTCTTAACATCATTCAAAACGAAACAAAGTTTGATTAATTTTGCAGGTTTATGTTGATATTACTATTATTAGACCGCCCATCATTACAAACTATGAACAGTCACTCCTGGCGGCATTGTAGCGTGTTTATTTATCCAAGTGAATTAGATTGCTGCTACATATAGTATACGGCATATGGTCCTTTAGAATGGTGGAATATCAACATGAACTTTAGACTGAGGGTAACTTTAAACTTTACGTCATCGGATTGCTCGTTTAAATCTATTTTATACCTCAAAGTCATTTCTGATATTTCCAAATATATATAATTGGTAACGCCTACATGGGAATACCACACGCATATCGACTCATACATTCACTAGCTGATGTGTAACGTAGGTTAAATCGCTATCTTCCCCATGCTCCAACGGTACGACAGGACACCCAACAACACTACATCTCTAGCTTCAGTACAACGCATGTGGTACTATGCCTCCAGTTGTACTATACTTCCAAAAAACACTACACGTCTAGCTGCAGTACAGGTCATGTGATACTATTCCTCCGGATGTACTATATTTCCAGAAAACACTACACCTTTATTTGCAGTACAACTCTAGTAGTACCATGCCTCCAGTTGTACTATACTTCGAAAACACAACACCTCTAGCTGTAGTACAACTCATGTGGTATTATACCAGTTGAACTATACACCCAACAACACTAAAACTCTAGCTGCAGTACAACTCTTGTAGCACTATGCCTCAAGCTGTACTATACTTCCAAAAACGTGCTATGCCCCCAGTTGTACTATACATGCAACACCACTACACATCTAGCTGCAGTACAACTCATGTGATACTATGCCCTTAGCTGTGCTACATTTCTAGTAGTGCTGCGGTTCTAACCTCACAACTTCAGTTGCCCTACACTAAAAGCACTGTACCTGCAGCTGCACTACAGCTGAGGTAGCACGACATCTCCAGCAGCATATACCTTTACCTGCGCAACACCTCTAGAAACTTCAAACACCTTCACTCTACCACCAGCTGGGCTACACATCTAGCAGAACTGTATCTAATTAATGCTCTAGCTGAACTATACTATAAAACAGCTGCTACTATAAAACAGGCCTATCAACGTTACACTGAGGCAGCCTACCTGGAACACTCTACAACCTCGCAGTGCCTTACTCCAGCTGCCCACCCCTATATCAACACTGAACCTTTGAAATATATCGTCGAATTACGCTCTGGCCTGTAGCACTTGTCCCGCCGTGAGCTACATTGCATATGCAGTTGGGTATCTTCAATCCATACCTCATATTGCTACATAGAAATTACAGAGCGAAACCGTAGGATGGCCTAGCAGTTTCAATTGATTATAGCTCAGCAAATAACGACGCAATGCTGAAACATCATTTCCTGGCAACTAAAATTACAGCATGACTGTTTAATCGTGTCTGGATTGACGGCAACGTTCAGGTAAATTGACAGTTCTATGTCATACCATGAAATGCGCATGAATAATTGAATTTAATGGAATGCTAGGTGCGTTGGGACACGTGACGCAGCAGATGTGCACATACATTTAGGAAGTGTTATACTAGGCCTGGAATTCGTGTTCAATCCTTCATGTTCATAGATCGTAACAACTCACACTTCCGAGCGTCACCAAGAGAATTCATAGCAGTCCGACACACTGCTAATAGAATATTGCGTATTCATTTGGGAAATGCTCAGAATATAGAGTAAATTGTATTGCTCAATAAATGTACATTTTTTTTATTTCAAAATTATATGTTGATGACTCATGGGTATTGTTTTCCTTTTGCTAATTGCTTCGTAAGAAATATAATTCAATTACGTTGGATGTAAACCTGCTCACATTATAACGTTCACCGACAGATAACACTGCGTATACATATCACTATATTCGTGATGTCGACACATTTATGTGAATGTTCTCTGGACACAGTATGAGTTTTATTACATTACTTGTAACTTATGTTAAGGTTATCACTAACAACTTTTTGTGGTCGTCGGACTGTATACTTATCTCGACCGAGACCGATTGCGATGTGTCCTAAATGTACAAGCTTCTAGACATGTGTGAAAAATATGGCTGATGCAAGAATAATGACAGATGCATTTCCCACTGGTTTAAAAGTTGTCTCCTTGATTGAATTCAAATTCAGAATCGAATTGGTTGGCACTATTGATCTGTTTTTTTGTGAAATCACCAGAATTTTTTTTACCATTTCAGTTCTTTCAACACAGGAAATCAAAAACCTGAATTTAGGGTAAGTCTTCAAACTGATATTGAGACCCTGATATTTTCTTTTTCTGTGATTGTAGGAAATGTATCTTATGATTGGCAATTCTTCAATAAAACTGATAATCAACTCATTATGCGGAATGATGTTAACAATTTGTGCTTGTGTTTTGTATTATTCTTACTTGCTCGGTCACATTACTTAAAACCTATAATTCGGAGTTTTTCCATAAGTGTATTCCGGTTTCAATATCCAAGCTTTCTTATGTATTGACTAATATTTCTGTTATACCTTTTTTTCATTTTTGAACATATATTCTCTTGCGCATCAACGGTAATGTGCACTGGAATTGTGCTTATATGACTAAGATGGGTTACCATTGTGAGACACACATTTCAAATGTCAGTACAGTTCGTCAGCAAAAATATAGTATCTATGATACGAAATTTGCATCGAGAGGTTGATGTACTTCAAAACATTTTGGATGTGTAACAAATCCTTAGGTAGAAATAGTATGCCGAAATTTAGTGCTGCGAAAACGATTATTTGTCCTAAATAGTTATTGATTATCTCGTATTATAATTAGTAATTTATATAAACAATATCACATAGACGACCTGTTCATTTTTTATGTTTTATAATGAGGTTGGGATTCACTTTATCATTCCAAACATGACGTTGGTTTGCCATATAGAGTGAAATCTCTATTTTAGTTATCATCTCCATGATATCAACCCCAGCGGGTAGGTGATATCAAAATCCACCCATACCACACACGATTGATAAACATCGCTACAGGGCCCGGAGCTGAGCGCGTATAATCCGTTCAGTGACAAATGATGCAACTATCGAGCCTAGACGAAGCTATATTATATGTAGCGCTATATTAGACAAAGCGTTCACAAATCACTTATTTATTCGCAATTCCTATGAGAACTAGCAGGTGTTCCTATTATAATCGGGATATCGCCGAAGGGATACATTCAACTCTCCTAAATGTGAAGACTACCATTATTCAATGCACGAACTACCAGTACGTATGATTCGGTAACGAAACATACTTCCACGCCTAGTCATCCTATTCCGTAATTATTTCTACAATTTCACGTTTCAAATAGTTACCTTTTTATTAAAAAATAATAAAAGTGACACGCTTATTAATATGAACTGTCAGTGTGACTGTATGGAGCGTAATCTGTCTCTGTCTAAACATAATTCATAACACCATTCCATCTTCCGACAGATTTATAAGATACTTTGATGATACTAATTTAACTTGACGTTGATGTATGGTTAGATATTGATTATAAATGTGTTTTTGTTTTAAGTATTCATTTCCCTCGACCACTGACGAATCTTACTTTACAAATTCTAATTTTCAGGTTGTTATTTCAGGGAATAGTTTTATATCAGTGGGTTCGTATGGTAATAATTTACTGTTATCATTCAATATGTCAGTAATTATTATAGTGGTATTAAGAAGGATAAAGCATGTGAAGACTATGACATAAGACCAAAAATAACAAGCCTCGATAAATAAATATCACATTCAGAAAGATGAATATCCATATATCCCCTCCAAAGTTATACAGACCTGCAGTTTTCGAGAAGAATAGGTCTCGGAAGGCCGGAGCATTACAACAACTCTTAACATATGCGCTGTAAAGCTTAAATACGAGTATGTTAATAAAATCGTCCTTCTTCGTCATTCACGTATGCTTAGGCGGGAATAGGAGGAATAAGAGACTGAATATGGTGTTTATACTTTGTTTGATGGAAGTTCGTTGTAAGAATTGCTAATTTCTACAGAGTGGGTACTCTGTGGAAATTGTATAGCTATGTTTATAGGCCAATAACATAAATTAGTTTTCTAATGCACTTAACCAGTTTCTAGGGAGATATTAAACCTGAACATTTCGACGTCTGAGACAGTTATCAAAACATTTTCTAGCCGCACACGATGGCTGCTGCTAGATATATCACCCACTGCTACCGGTGACTATTTACTGAATCACGTTACGTTAACTGAGAAATGAGACTACGATATGTATCATATAGCTGTCCCTAAGTGACCTGGAAGACTATCATTTATTTGCCTTAGTGTAGGCAATGCTATCCATTTACCGAAGATACTGAACAAGCATCATGAAGTTATAACCCCAGGGACAATTGTCAAAGAATGAGTTTTTTTACTCATGATGAGGTTATCACCTCACAGCGGTATCGATACCGTAACGGTAGTTTATCTTATACTCTTACCCCTGGGTAAGGTCAACAATTATATAGAAAATGCCGGCGTGATTGGCACAGCGCCTATGCCGTATCAGATTGCAGATGGTGTATACAACTTTCTATAGTAATTAATCGTCACATTATACTTGCATTTATACATAATGTTCTGGGGATTGTACAATCTATCACCAGCTAATAACAGAAGAAGTGGGGTGGAATTCAAAGCCTGAAAATGTTAAATCTAATCCGGTTGGCATTTCAGTCGTCAGTAAGAAACGATCAACACTTTCAACTTATTTAATTCAAAAATGTCAGATCTTTTGACCTCGTTTACAAAAGTGGATATTTGATTGACTTGAGCATATCATTTGTCAAATATAGTGCAATGATACGTGTTTTATATCTAGCCGACATGTGGAGTTCGGACGTGCTGTACAGTACCACATTAACGGGTTACTTGTTGTAACGTGTAGATGCGGCTACGGCTTGCTATATTACATCTGTTTTTGTACACTCACTGTGTTAGCATTGACATAATAGAAATGAGATGGAGACGTTCTCTAGATATACCCACCAATCCGAAGAATAACACTTCTTCAATCTCGTATACGTAATTATAATTATTTGATTGAACTTGTGATACAATATTTTCCCCCTTGTTACAATTATATTTTTAGTTTGTAATAACAATTAAATTCTGAGGAACACTTTGCATTCACATTCTGCATCTCGAAGGCTTCTTGTTTAATATACTAAAAGTCTTATTTTATAAAAAAAATTGAATATTCCCCATATATACTTCATGCTTTCAATATTCACAGCACACGGAAGTTCTTTCTAAGCTTTCTTCGTTATCCGTGTTAGTAAAATACGTTGAAATAATTTTGGGCCTTTCACAGACATGTAGTTTTATATGGATAGTTGGTCTCATTACGCTTATATTATTAAATTGTACTAACTATATAGTGTGCTCATAATAACAATCAATTAGGGAATTTCTACGAGAAGGTATCATATTTAAACAGTCTTCCTCTATATCATTATAATCATTGTAAACCAGTTCTGTTCATCTATCAATTCATCCTCATTTAAATAACAGCAAACTGCAATTAATTTCGGCGTTGCTATCCGCGTCAACGGAAAAACATAGTTATCGTCGCTGATTGAACTTTCTATGAAAGCAATACATTATCATTAATATAATTAACCTATGTGACATTCATTATCTGAAGCAACAGCAATTACGTATAAACCGATGATATTGTATTGATATTGTATTGTATCAGATCGGTATTATGTACTCAACGTGAATGCTAGTAACAACAAAGCATAGAGTCGGTTTATAGGCAATTATTTATTTCATTGTTTTTATGATGGATTGCATCGAGACACATATGGAACGCCATTATTGTAGTAACGTTATGGTTCTGTTTTTTTTTTTTAAACTCAGTCTGGATTTTTTCTTTAATATGTAATTTAACAGCAGGTTAAGCATAAAAGATTAACATATTAACAAGATATAATGCGCAACATACTACATTAGGTTGAAGCTCCAAGGTAGTCACGCAGCGCGTGTTCGACTTCAGTGTCAATATGGAATATATTCTCATGCGTCGTCTCTAGACCGCATGGGATCTATGTGTTAAAAATACGAATTGTATTCAACAATATTCTCGTCATGCTTCCAAATTATCGCGATGTTTGTATATGAACAGTATATGAATTATTAGTAATTTGCAACTTAACCTCAATTTAAACAGAAAATCACACTTTTTTTTATTGATAAGTGTGTGATTTATTAAACGAGAAAAAATTGCGACGACAAAGCCGCAGTTAAAAAGATAGTCAGTCACACGTTGCAGGCAAATATCAGTCATCTCGTTTTATCTTCCAACTGTAATCAGATAACGTGCACAAAAAAACGTACATTTACCGATGAGGTCACCAGGGAATGACGTCACGTTTGACCCGATGGGAATGAAACATACATGGAATGCCATGTAATGTGCTGGCGACCTCGAGTCACCTTCGCTTTGCATTTCCATCTTTCATATGTTTTACATTTGCGCGAAAGTGAGTGTTTTAAACAGGAAATGCCTATTGATCTGCCAGCCGCACACGCTTGATTAAAAGCCGAGTAAACCATACAGCGTTTCGACAAGTTCCCGTCGTGGCACTGAACATAAAACCTACATAGAAATTCTTATTATTTTTTCTCGTTTTTTTACTTTCATTGCCCATGATTGCTGCCTGTTGTAAATCGGATGTAAGTGAAATACAACATCCGGACTTTAACACGTAGATAATACGGAAATGTGGGCTTTCCATCATGCCACAAATGTTTTCTTCACCTTTCTATCAATTACGCGACATGGGCTGTGTAACTGGATTATCCTAGCATTCAAATTTGGTTATGTTACTCTTTGGATGTGAATATACTACTAACCAAATCAGAATGAGCATGCGTGGTTCAAATCTCTGCCGTCAGGTATCTAGGTAAAGTGTGGAAAATTGGATATTCTATAATGAATATTACCCTTTTTCCAATAACCTTTTTTCTTGCGTAACCCGTACATTTTGTACATTATTGTCAACATGTCGCCTTAACCTCGATCGTATCATTGGTCAACGGCTTCAGACTGTGTACCACCTTCTTAGATTACTCCGCAGTGTATGAGGTTTATCTTTGTCGAGTTCAATATGTGTTTATGGAAACACTCTACGACGTTGATGGATATGAAGCATTGAAGTTCTTAATCAACTACAAACAACGCGTAGGAAATCTATCCAGATTCTCGGTATTAGCGGATATCTAAGGCAACCTTAACTTTTCGGTGTTTCCTTCAATTCACGCTGCCATGAATATAATTCACTTAAGGGATTACTGTAATCTAATTCATCTAGCTGGTTATATTACTAGGTTATTGACTGGAATTGTCACCATATCTTCTCCGTAACCTTTCCCCGTTTAGCTTGATGTAACGACGATTTCCGTGGCCTTATTGTAGGTATCTTTGTTTCTTGGTGGTAATCTGAGAAGTATCGACTCATGACAACGAAATCCCGAAACATTTCGTATATGGGTGAGGACGAATTGAAAATGCCGTGAGTATAAATCCTGACTTTGTAGGCGTATTCTTATAGTGCGACAACTATATTGTTGGAAGCTGAGAACAAGCCCTGCAATTGCCTGAAAGCTAGTTTGTTTGCTCTTGACTGTGAGTGGGTAGAACGGTCGTGAATGTAGACTTAATGCATGAATACTTCAAAGAAATACCGGGTAATCAAATTCCGTACTATTAGGGGTAATCGTCCCCCGGGATTGCCGATGGAGATAGTGTTTCAACCATCTTTAACGTTCGTGATTGGAGGCTTCGAGTCACTTAAAATGGAAGAGTTGGAAACGGGAGTGTATCTGTTTTAAAATAAACAGCTTCGCGCCAATAGTACGACCACACTAGTGATACAGGCTTAATCCTTAGCTGGTAAGCTAATCAAATGTATCTAAAGCCGTTGAGACATTTTAAGCTCAAAGGATTTTTTCTCGAAAAATACAGGGAATAAATAGACCCTATGTTGCCATGTGAATAGTCACATGCCTCAGTTACATGTTCTCTGCAGATTTCAACTATTTTGTTTGACCTGTAGGTCATCTTTTAAAAGTGTTGTGCAGCTATTGGGTTTTAGCAGTTCCATTGCGCGCGATGTTTTGAAAGGATTTTGACTGATTTCAAATAACGGACAACAGCATTGATGCAAGTGTTTTACTGAAGTTGTACACGACCGTTATTAAGTTGTCACGCAACAATACTGATGAAAACAGGCATTCCTACACGTAATGTTATAAGCGGACATTTGAAAAATGTGTGTGTTTCCAACAACAATAACATGTTTATTTTTTCTTTTGGAAATTTGGTGTCGATAGATTAAAACCGTCTTTTGGAAACTTATTTATAATAACTGCAAAATTATGTTAGGTTTGTAGTGATATAGGCACTGTGTGATTGATTAGAAACACGGGTTGGAACAACTACCAACATACCTTAGACGTAAATAACAACCAGGATCTGGTTGACGCTGAGATAGTGTTTCATTTTTCCCGTCAGTCATGTCGTCCACAGTTCCCCTGATCCCCTGTAGCAAAGGTATACGGAACTCTATTTTAAGCGCGATGAAAGAAGGGAGTCTAGTCAGTCAGATGATCCCCTTGTTCTCAGCGTAATCTCGTCGTATTTTCTGACTATTTTTCTAATATTTGCTGCTAAATATTAACTCAAAACTCATTTTAGGGATTTTAGACGCACTGGTAATTCAAATATGTAATCTATACCGATTGTGATTTGTCATATCCGAGCAATGAATTATTTTGGAATCACTGAATATGGTTGTTCAATGTTACCAGCCTGAGACACACTTATGTGTTACTAAACCACATATCTGACCACCGATAAAGTCACATTCATTCTCGTATATATTGGAAACGTTTCAAACATTCAATTGTCATTATATATGTTTTATTAATTTGGTGTTGTTTGTGAGGTTCCTCACTAACAGACTCTCAGCGCAAGGACCGGTCAAGTTGTTGATCTTCGTTGTTGGTTTGTAATCTTTGTTTTTCGTCGTTCTCTAACTACCTTAGAACATGTTAATCTATCTCTAGCCTACCGATTAAGGCTTTGGCAATAAATGGCGTGTGTTTATATACATGTCGTCAACTAACTCTAAACTTAGTCCAAATGGCACATGTATGGAAAATGTCCGTTGAGTATAATGCAAGAAACTGTCCAGATGTTTGGGATTAAATGATTTAATACTTGGCTCCCAAGAACTAGGAATTTGTAATCACTGTGGATATATTTTATGGTGCCTGGATTGCACTGCATGTCACTTATTTTTTGGACAGTTGCATTTTGTAAAATGTGTAGGATAGTGAGAGAGGTTGAGACATATCGTTGATTAGGGAATGACAAAATTTATATTGGTTCAATTAATAATGCTTATATCTATCCTAAAAATTGTTATTTAAATAGTGTAGTGGTCCAAAAAGTTGGTTTTAATCGTGAATAATTTGTCTGCTAACACTTTCTGACTTTCTGAAAACATTTTCCTGTCAAAGTATTGTCACACTTTTAAAGAACATGTATGTATTTTGTGTTACATTTATGCAATACAGCACATGCAGTATCAAATGAGAAATAAAAATAATAACTGATCACCTCAGCGTTCTTGTTCATTTTTATTTCAAATATAACAAGATCTTCTAATATTCTTCTTGTATATAATTTATTTTTTAGCTGACAATAGGTGTTCTTTTACTTACGTAATCTAAACATAACGTTTTATACCATTTGTATTCATTTATTACCACAAATATACAAATTACATATAAAATACTTATTATTATTATATATATTTTTTTATTTCAAAATAATTGTTAAAATAAATTTAGTAATTTAGTAGTTTAGTAATGGCGGTTTTATTGATAGGGCAAGTACTTATAAAATAATCCTGCTATTAATTGAGTGCGTGTGAATGTGCTTGTTCAGTGATATAAGAAACAGTACACAATTTACACATTACCATCACACGTGGTGGGTAACTGATGCATAGTATATAGTTTTGCTATTCGCGAAGTGTCCTACTTTGTGCACTCTGCAATCAATATATCGCCAAGTCACTTTTGTTATACCATCATAGGAAGCTTTATTGTGTTTGCTGTGTTTTACGGACCGTTGACACTGCCGATATTCGAATTAAAGTCTTTCTTGTTTATTTCATTAATAAAAAAAAATAAAACCAGCTGAAACAACCGATAAATACTAGACAAACTCAATGTAAACCTGGTTCCAATTTTACAACGCGTAATAGTTTTTAATGCTAAGATTCTCAAAAGTATTGAGATCGTCTAGCTCGTCGGTCATGATATCCTGCTCCATCAGCATCGGATTACAGTTAATTGTTCGTTGTCTATCACGCCAGTCTCTAATAAATACACACATCAAAGAATGATTCGATCATGATGACTTCCTAACCGTGCACACGAATACTTAGTATGCTACAAGCGACAGCTTTGGAACCGAGTTCTTGAATTATAAGGCAATGTCGGAACAAGGCTAAGTGCGTTTCCTGTAACACTGTAGTCGACAACGCTAGCGCGACAGCCATGCGCGATACAGTGACACAATCGGGTGCAAAGTTCATATTAGGAAATATCCGCAAGATGTTTTCCAGGACGTTTGTCTTCTATGTATTATGTTAGGCACGCACCGCCATATGTAGTCAATTGGAAAGTACATATGTGGGTAGACTAACGCAATAATCTGTTTTACTCCCATGTACAGATTGTCATCGTTTAATTAACTTCATAGTTAATTGAAGGAATATACTGAGCAAACAGCGTCATGGAATGTCGATTCCATTGATTATATCGCTAAATCGTGGGACATAGTAATTGTGATTCGACGGAATAGAACCGTGGACTAAATTAGAGACTTTAGAATTGGAAATAACGTAGATGTGAAGCCGAATCAAGTACCGGATTTCAAAAGCAAGGTAAGACCATTTTTAAAGCATTCCCCCTCTTCCCCAGCTATTAGGGAGTGTGCGCGAGTGAATTTCAAATTACAAAACTGAATATATATACATAATATACCTATAATGTCGACGCAGTGTTGACGTAAGCTATGACTGTATCGGAGACACTGATGAATATTGAGGGGGCTAATGATTCGCTGATATTTTATTTATCTTACAATGTGAACGTTCTTCACACCTGCTGTCAACAATATGATAGGCGCGATTGAGTAATCTCTGAGCATCTGCGAAGTAACCAACATAATTATATTAGCAGAAAAACAGTGTTTTGTGGAAGTGTCACATTCATATCGTGCTAAAATGTTGGCTTGTGAAGGTTATGTTTAAAACGTGAACTATTTTGGTTGCACTGCTATTATATTGACTGTAAAGGAAGTGGTCGTATGAACACGTGACTAACATAAGAAACCTCTCGAGAGGCCATCAGCTTCGTAAAGGGAACCAGGCGAGGATGCAATGAACGTTGCTGGGAAACCGCGCTGATCTCTTAAATCTGCGGATTCTTTTTTTACAATACACAATATTAAAATCTCATGCACTCTTGAGAATTTCGCAACTTGTGTATTATTCTTATGTATTGGATCGAAGTTAGCCACATGGCGTGCGGAATAGTATCACCTGTCCGCGGGAAACAGTCGACTTTTCAATGGAAAGCATCAATGCGGAGAAGTATATCACAAGAGTCTTGTATTGGCATTCAACAAGGATTAGGAGTTATATGTGGGGTATTCAATGACTAACTGCATTTGCCAAGTGATGGCATACTGACGGTTACTTGTCAATACACAATGAATGCATAGACACCGAGACTGTCTTTTCCAGACACGTAGGCGCTGACTATTGCCATGCCGGGAAAATAGTTAAAGGACAAGAACGATCACGTCGAGATACTTTTAATCCCGTGTTTCATGGTTATATTTTCTCAAATGTGCTAGTTATTTTATTTATAGTTCTTGTGAATGAAAGAAAGCGTATATTGTGAATTGTATTTTTTGTTTACTTTATGTATATTGCAATATCGATTACAGATTATTCACCTTTAGTTCTAAAATTTAAAAAAAAAAAAATCACCATCTCTGTTATTCTAGTATCAACGTGTTTTGATAAACACTTCGTATGTGACGTAACCTGGACATGGTTACAAACATGGCTGCCGATGACTAGTCATGGACGTAAATGGTCTCATGCCACTAATCAACCAATGGCTGCTCGTAGCCATTAATTTAAATGCCTTGCAAAAACAAATGACAATTTTTTTTCTCAGGTGCTCCCTGTTTGAGGGCGTAATCACCTGAGTCAAAGGTGTTTTTTTGTTTACTACTTAGCGGTTGTGTACCTGTGGGTTTATTCTGTGTGTGTTTGGATGTTCTAATCTTTGTGTTTTTCCAGTGATTTTTCTAGGTGCAATCCAAATACAGTAGGTGTGTCTTGTTTACCTGAGATTTGAAGAGTTTGAGCTGGCCAGCATGCTAGTTTTTTTCATATGGTTGATTACTGACATGTTGACTTCCCATTTTTGAGCCATATTTTCAACTTTCTTCATCATTTTCACATAGCAATCTCGTCATATGTTAACATTGTCGTCTATGGAAATTCAATTAGTGGTATGAGCCCAAATGTCAGCAAAGTAACAACAGTGAGTGCCCAATCGTACAGGGTTGGGCAAGAAAACTTTAAATAATTATCATAGTACACTAGGAAATACAAAGGATAACCTTAAGATTGACTAAGTAAATTTGATATTTGTTTTAAATGTGTGGTGACAGACAATCGCGTCATATCTCACAAATATTTTTGTGAAACTGCATCTGTAACTATTTTCCAGCAATAACTAATGCCTTATTAATAAATTAACCTCTCTGGAATTTGCGCTATTTATAAACATTCAGCCCCTAATAACGATTGAACTGTTTCTTATCATTCATGACATATCCATAACATACGCGAAATGTACATGCAAACTTGCATTATTTGCATCGTGTGTGTCGGTATCACTTTATAATCCACATCCAGTAATATGAATGTGTCACCCAAATAATAATGATAGACAGTGATTTTACCAATTGTCTTAGAAACATGATGCAAAGAATGTGTTCGGGAGCAAATTGTGAATTGTTCTTTTAATTCGTTTGATGAACTATTTAATTATTTGTACGCTTTCGTATTCAGATATATATCAACCCTAGGGCGCCCAAAAATATTTTAGTAATTATTTCCCAATGATATCGCTAACATAGCACAACTACAAAACCAGTTTTTCTTGCATCCGCAATGGTCTGGTTTTTACTGGACCATAAAAACAACAACTTTCGATTCCATGTTTATGGCATTTCACATCCTCACTATCATCAGTGCTATAATGTATATATTTAAGTTATTCAGTGAAGACAACACGCATATTAGTGAAAAATTGTGGGTACATATTGTGTTTATCGGTTAATGGGGCATTCTGGGTAATCACAACGATATGCGTTTCTTTTTATGGCCCATCCACATACTCACATACAAACTATCTGGGCATCTTAGCATCAACAATATTTGGGTCATGATATGTCTTACGCACTTGTCTTCAACTTCATATAATAAAACAGTACGTTGACCCTTGTACATAGATATGCGGACGAAATTCAGTGTCGATTGTCTTGGCTTATGCAGAGACAACCATCTTTTTTCGGCGAAACAACAAGTATAGTTGCAACCCATTATTCTATGAGTATCAAGTCATATTCGGTAGTGATTCCTCTATTACGAGACTGGAATATTAAACCGCTCCATGGAGAACTCTATGGGACACGCATGGTTTGTCAGTAGTTATATTGTATCATTTATAATAGTCACTATGCAGAAATCAGCGGAGTACACATTTCTAATATTCTGCAAGGTTGTGACGTATTCTCTAAGCTGCTACCCGTTGTTTTTTTGCATTTTTGTGCCTAGGAAAGATTCTCTATTTCAGGTTATTTAAATAGTTGTGGCAACGGTCACTGCTTTACAGTGTTTAAGGTATCTGGTCAAATTATGAGATACATAACGAGCTCTGTTCCATCGCAGCGTCTCTCTTTTGTGTACTACTTCACACGTGTATAAACGCCAATTATCTATTTGTTTTCTTTAAGCGTTAATTTGTGGCAAAGTCACGTCTTTCATTGAGTTGTCTCTGACCGCAACAATCCATTCAGTGCCTCAATATTTGACATTTAGTCTAATTCTGAATCAATTTAAGCCAACATACGGGAGCTTGGCAAATAATTTTCTGTACATTATTCGCATTCTACACAAGACAGACAGGCATACTGTGGTATGATATCTATATACATAGAATTCATAATGATGTATTATTGTTATTGAGTTTGAAACTGTTCGATAAATTGATCATGGCTGTGGTCAGCTACGATTATATAAATTATTCATGATGCACTGTTTCCTAAAACTTGTTTACGAGCAAATGACATGCGGCAGTATCAATGTTTATACGTGTTAAAATGTAATTCAAAGGGATCCGCCATCTCCTGCAAGTTCGAATGTGACAATGCTGTTTTTAAGGAGTGATACAAGTATCTATACGACGGGGAATGACAGATTTATTACTGTAAATCGTCAATAAAGTACCATTTACAGATTATCTGTAACAGATACCCCTCGTCTCTCAATCTCCAGCGTCTCAATGGATATGTAATAATATGTCGGGAATGTAGCTGTATTTTCTGCACATGTAAGGGTCACTGTCATGTAGCGAGGCCAAATATAGGTGACATCCCGAGGGATGTGGCGTGTTTACATGAATATATCCAGCATAGTGAACCAGATAAACCGAACTATGGAAATATAGTTCAAACTATAAGACAATTTGTTAAAAATCGTGAAATCTATCGCTTCTAGAGATTTGCATAGCGTACTGGTATTACGTGTTTGTGTTGGTTTGCATATATCAGGGGTACATTGTAATAATGACCAAGTTGCCATGAGAGTTCAACAAGACAATGTTAGTGGAAATGAGATGCAATTCATATTTTCAAAATTATAGTCACAAAGCAGAATACTTTTCTTTTAAAAGACGCCACGATTCCGTCTAATGTTCAAATTGTGAAGCTATAATTTTCATACAGGAAATTGCCTGATTTTACATGTGGAAATCGACATACCTAGACTAAAATCTCTTAAATTCAAGTACGTCCCGAAATGGCGCTAGATACGGAAGTTGGACAATTTACATCGTATAATGAAACGATCGAGATCGATGTAGATTCGAACATTATCTAAGTGATATTTAGTTTGACTCTGTTTGCATCTTATAAATCACCACCTGCTGCGACACATTCGTAAAGTGTCATACACAAGTCATGTATGTCTGTTTGTTTGCATGTACAATTAATTACCAATGCGTGATATTGCGACGAGGTATGTTAAGCTCTGGAAGGAATACCGAAATGACAACAGTTGTTTTTGCTGTTTGTAACGCTCACTGTTATTTGGCTTGTTTATTCAGGCAATCCTTTTCCTTGCACTAATCAGTTTTCTTCCTATATATATAGAATCAACGAATTAGATACGATTATTTATCATTCACCATGAAGATAGAAATGTGTCTCTGACTTTTTAACGTAATTTTGAGGTGTTTAAATATGCATTATGGTGCAACTGATGTTGTGATTCGTTCATAGAGCTATTTGAACACACAATTCCACACAGATAAAATGATCCATTTGTCCTGCATGGTGCTGGTTGACAACACTATCCATTAGACGACTATTGTATGAATGTTACGTTTGATTCACATTTACTCTAAGATGTTGCCATTATCCCCTCTTAAGTGTATGAATGCTTTACCATTTCACTGGGAATTATTAAAGGGGTTAATACAGTCGTCGTTGTTCTCCTTCGTACATGCGATCAATGTGTGTCAGATCGTTTTCGATAAAATTTCAATACACTCGATTTCTGTGTCAAGTTATGGAAGTAAATTACAACTGAATAATCAATAATAGTTTACTAAATATTATATTTAGTAGCGAACCCAATTAACTAATAATTATTGGACATAGAATTTTGTTATTGTGTAGCATTAAATATGTATAAAATGCGTCTTTCGGTCAATAATTGAATTAACATATTTTGTTTAGATACATAAACGTGCGACTAACTATCTGGTCAATGTATTGGCTTCAAGGGAAGGCGCCTGCTCACGTGCTTCAAAAGATCAAAACATGATTATTGATATACGATACTTTATGCCTATGTAATAACTGATGTCACTGTTCTAATATTGCTTCTATTGCACATCTAATTATTCATGACACCTCATTAGGTGACCTTTACAAAATAAACGTGTAGAGATGTAGCAATTCGACGTGTTCTGAAATATAGAGTATGAAAACTCCTGTGTCCAAATGTCAATGAAAACCACCCACTAAGAATTAAGTTCCTCACAGACTATCCCCGAAGCGCAAATTCTCGGGGCAGTTGTAATTAAATACCGTTGATTTGTGTTTGACTAATTGCACTGGCAACTTAAAGGTATCTACACTTCAACTGTGAACTTGAATTCACTTAACTTGTTAATGGACGAAAACGATCAAATGTTTGGCCTGGGGGAACATTGGGATTGTATTAGTTGTCCAATTACGGTTAACTCAAATGGGACCAGACGATGACATTAATGCGTGTTTTTCTTCTTCTTTGATTGACATATGAAGTGGGGATTCAATATATAACAGACTCGTGCCTTGCCTTCTTGTCGCAATGGTAGTTCCCAGTATTGATAATGTTCATTTTACAAGATGAATAAACAACTTAAAGGGCGGCAGTCGTCGTACCGCGTCCTGTTCGATATGGGACTCATAGCGACGCATACAACGCGTGTAAAATGCATTTTTTATTCACATGAAATTCGAACACGCGCTGCGCGACGACCACCGCGTTTTAACGTCTATTTTGTGGAGAGTTGTGCAATCTTAAATGCTTTGTAGTTTACCTATGAGTTATGTAATGTGTTCGAACTGTGTACAAACAAACAATGCATATTACACGCATTGTATACAAGACACATGTATTGAACACGACGCGGTGTGAGAAAAAAAAACACCTTTCACAAATGAACCATCATACATGTACACCGGAATATTAAGACCTTAACTTGTATATTCATTTCAATATATTCCAAACTTTCAGTAAATGTTGGCTCAAATAATTTCAGAATGTTTCTTACAATCATTAGTTATAGATTAAATTGATGAGCTGTGCCTAGCTAATATAAGTAAATAATGTTATAACGTAGACAAATCATTACATATTTTATATTACACATGTGCAATAAGATCCAAGCATTAATATTATATACTATCTGTTAGATGAATACCAAATATAGTTGTCATTACAATGCAAGATCCTTTTATTTTTCAAAAAAAACAAGGCTGTGTGTCCTTGTTTGTTAGTATTGTCTGTTTATTTTAACACGGTATAGATTGTTAACTATTCAACATTTGTAAGATAATTGAAAACAGATGAAGACCCCTGGGGAATAGGACGTCAAAGTCTGCTGACTCGTAAACTCGTGTCTGTGGGATATAAACTGCAATGTAATCATCGATTTATATTAACAGTTGTAGATTGGACCATAAATTTAAATAATTACTCATTTTCGAAGTGTGATGTGTTTTTTTATTGCCTACAGGTGTTGCCCAATTACCTGCATGGTACATGTGTTGGCACGTCTTTAATTACTTTAATGAACGTAATAAAGTTTTATCGCAGTTTCATTCGACCATTAATATTTGGTTGATTGTGGTTCCGTTTCACAAATCAACCAAGTGGGGACAATGTGAGACAAGAGAGAACACCTGCTGTACTAATGCGAATTTCAGATACCCAAGTATGTCAATTTCGCACTCCATTCGTTTGCACATTTCCACGGTTACACTAGGTACTGCTACCAGTATGTACAACACACAGCAATATGACTACTACCTCACGATTGATGAAGTGCTGACATTCGGGACACGTGTTGTCTACACGTAGAATAGAGTAGAAATAAATCAAGTCATGAACCTCGGTGTCTAGACGGGCGACTATTTTTCAAATCATTAATTATTACTTAACAGTCATGAAGAGATTTCTTCACTTTAAGGTCCAGGTTCAAATTATTACTTGTAACAAAATCCCACATATCATTCTGATTACTATAATATATGTCTTGATGCATTGGGTACAGCTATGAGTTAGTTGCTATGGGTACAGTGCCAGCGATTACCCATAATCCTTTGTGATTTATATTAACATACATTGGTTGGTAATAGTTTGGTGAATGTCATCAATGCAGATATCTGCAGATGTGCTTCATGCAGTCTGAAAATAAACATTTTCCAAATTGCTAAATAGTTTGATGTTATGCTAAAAAAGTAGTAGCAATACTTTACCAAACGAAAGAATTTTTAGACAACTAAGGAGTCCTAAGCACCCGGTTGTCTCTTTGAAAAAATCTACATGTTAGCTGCCAGGTGTCGAAGGTGACTACTTATGTTGCTGATTACATTTCCTAGAGATTGACAGCATTTTTAATATCTCTATAAATTGCTTTTTACCTGATAACTTTGGCATTTTGATTATATATTGCACAAATTTTGAAAAACAAATAAAAGTAGGGTCAAATAGTATGCCAATAAAAGAAACTGTTGGAGTAACCAATGTCCAATAGTACAAAACATAATTTGCCGTGTGAGGGCGTTGTGGTAAACTAGCTTAGTATATCACGGCAATGCCCTAACAATAAAATATAGGTCACATACTGCAAGTAAACTCCCCATAGACGACAATATAAAAACAGAACACAACGATTTTACACCTAGATCCAATGGGTTAAGTACCCCAAACTTTTTTCTATTTTTAAAATCGAAGATAAAAAAGCAGCAACACATATATTGAAAGAAAACAAATTAAGTCGAATCAGCTATTGACAATATTAGAACACGTAGTTGCCTGTTCGCTCTCAATATGTCCGCCATCACAAACATATAGCTTGTTTATTCTTGCTTGTGTCATATTGAAAAGCAGTTTAAAATACATGTTATGTTAGAAAAATTGTTTCCAAAAAATAGAGAATATCATTAGTACACAATTGTGGAGTGAGTATATAAAGCAAATTTTTCGCACAGCATTCTTGATATTCCACATCCAGGCGGTTTATTGAGTCAAAGTATTGAATCACTGTACAAGTTTTTCTGTCAGAACTTTTCAGAACACAACTGATAACGTTTAAATATAAACTCACGTTAACAACACAAATATTTGTCATAGTGAATGCGATGCAATGTGTCATTCCGTTTCTTCACTTTCTGGGAATACGTCAAACCATGGTTGCTACTATCCCTGAAATTATGTGCCTATCATCTAGCGCTTGCAACTAAACGATCCACTTTGGTTGGTACTTGATTTTATTTAAATATATTGACGATAATTCTTAAATCATATCTGCAGAAAACGCCAGATAAAATCTCCTTCTCACCAGAACCAGTGATCCGAAGCCGCTGATTTTCCGCTCGAAACGATCACTGAATGCTGTGATTACTTAATCATATATTCATAAACATTTTAGAAGTCTGGTGGGCGCCTATAATTATATATGCTAATACACTTAGACTATTTGTAGAATGTATTCATTTTATAGATTATATATTTTATAATAGAACCTCCGAAAGCCAAATAAACATCAATGTAAGATAATTATTCCATTTGTTTCTAAATAAACAATGCACCATAATTATTATACACAGTATGCATAAACTAGGTAACGGTATAATTAATATTATTTTATGAAATTTATCCTCTCTTTGTTGACAAAACTGGTAACATTTGTTTTAATTCTCGTGATTAATATGATTGTATTTTACTTGGTGTTGGCATTACTCGCGGGTAGCAAACTCAGTACCATTATACCGTATTTATTTGTATAAGATGTATCATGAATTCCCCAAGTCCATCAATAATTGACCTGCAGATGCTGGTTGTCAATAAGTAGATATTTTGAAAACATACATTGTGAATTGACGTTCGGAGAATACCCGCAAAAGGAATACATATACACATTACTACAGGGACCACTGGTGTGTAAGTATGTAAGGAAGCATTTCTTCTCCGTAAAACATCTTCTGTTTTCCACTCAAGGCTACTCGTGTTGTCAATTAGCAATGCCCATGTAGGCGTATGTAAAAGTACGCTATTCTATTCGGAATGTTTGAAATGAATAATGTACATTGTAATGTAATAATCCCGAAAATAGTGGCGGATCACATAATCTAAATCAATCACTGCGCTCTTAATCATTCAACTTTACTACCCATTGATCATTTCATATTATGTAATACCTGAACTCAGTTCTTGTTGATGATTTCACTCACGACGTATGCGTACATTTCTTTTTTATCGATCACTGGTAATGATGTCACATTGTTTGCGTGGACTTGCATCTCCCCCTGGGCTGTACACTGAAAAAGTGACACATGTACTGTATAGTGGGTATGCATATGTACATCTCACATAAGAACGTCAAGAGAGACAACAGTGACATACATGCACATTTGTAGAAAAAAATAAAAGAAGTGAGCATTAGTATTCAGTCGACGAACATGCATGACTTTCAAAACAAAACAGTGGCTTGCGTGATTGAGCGATTCTTGATCGAGAAGTTAGTAGGTAGTCGTTGCTGTTTGACAAGTGCATCGTTGTTAAAATAACTTGAATTTGGTTCGTGATTGCCCTTAGCAAGTACATGTCATGCTGGCTTTCGTTTGACATAGACAGGTTGCCGCAACTAACTCGTATCTCTTTTTTCGATTTGATCAGTGAATTTCAAACGTAATATGCCAATCGTCATTCCCAGAATCGTACGTTTTTGTACTTTTTGGATGTTTGTTCTAACCGATTTTCTTACTTCTAAGAATAATATTTGCTCAAATTGGTTCACAAGACATCAATATTACTTGTGTTTCAAGCATGACAGGTGGCAAAAAAGCCAATGATTCGTCACAGTATGACGCCTATGTCGTTGCATAAAACATTCTGTATGTTAAGTGGAAAGATCATTTATAGCTCACTCTGACAAACTGTGTGCTATTAATTACAGCTCGTTATACTTCCAGACCTCTTTTTTATTTGCCGATCATTCCACGATTTGGATTCTTCCTTTGTTGGGGTCACGTGTTCTCTTCACACACCGTAATTTGAATTGAAGCAGTTGATTCCCATAAGGTAATGCTTGTAATGAATTTACTATTTAGCAAATGAGTAGTAACAATCGTGTTTATAGGAGACGATTTTTTGTCTGCCCTCACCGTATGGCATATGTGGAGTGTCTATTTGTAATGTTTGCGTACTATTCTAGCTTGGTGGCAATCCCCGGTAAAAATAATGGCATAGCCCTCAAAAGCCGTGTTTATGAGTGAGTGCCACATATTTCGTGATGCATGTTTCTCTATCGCCCGAAGTGCACAGTTTCGTGAGCTCGATGTAAACATAATCCCCCACGAACGTGGGAGGATGGCCGAGTAAACGAAGCGTGCCTTGTAGTATTTACACGTCTACCACTATCAACCTGAAGTACTGGGTATGTGATTGTTATATTTCAAATATTGTCCGATACAGTCCTATAATCAACAACCATACACTGGTATAGACATTAGAATACTGAACTTGGAGAGATACGTGTCATCTTTAATTCACTAAGTTTGTTTTCTGTTCTTGAACTTATAAATGTTCATATACGACTTATGTTATTAGATCTAAGGTTGGGTATGTTATTTCTACTTTTCATTCAGTAAAGAAAAGCTAATCCTCAGGGCAAAATGCAATGAATATAAAAGTCATAACAGTTAAATTACGCGGATTGTATTAATAAAAAATCGCACGTGAAATACGCATCCCTCGATCACGGTCTACATATCCTCATACGAGCAACCATGGGGGGGGGTGATTCTCTGGCACAATTTGGTTGAAAAAATATTTAAACAAATAACTAGTAAAAACTCAATTTATGAAAGATAAGCGTTTTTATCCTATTTTAGATCTTATTCTTTGTTATGCAGCAAATGGGGGAAACAGGCCGATTACACGAGGTTGTCAATTGCTAAGAATATCGGAAAATACAGCAAAGCCTGCAAGGGAAATATACCGAGAGCGCTGAATTAAATATACTGTTCTTCAACACGAGTGTGGCAATATGTTGATTTGAATCACTTTATTTTCTTTAGAAATACATCGCAGTCATTCCCCAAGACTTAGCGATGGTTATCTCCTGGGGATGCTTCTACAGTAACAAGTGGAGCGTGTTATTCCCGTCGTTTTATCGCATAAATCCCCAATCAATACGGAAAATACGCGATAAGAACCCATTAATTTCAGTTGGAGATTGTTTTTCGTTGGATCTCGGTAATTATTTTGTTCGACTCCACAGTAATAATGTATGTGCATGGGAAAATGTTGAGACATCTGCATCTGATGTTCGTGAGGTAAGAACAAGTTTCCATGGGAACCATTTTAAGTACATTCTTTAATAACAGTGTGAAATTGACATTTCAAATCCGGGCTTCGATTAATTGTATTTTTGTTATATTGTATCTTATTATAAAGGGAGATGGATTGAGAGATTTAAGCAATTCATATGTAGAGTATCGAATTAATTTCTCAAATGTTAATTTTCAAATCAATGTTAATGCAGAAAACACACTTCTATGCATCATTATAACCGCATTATGTTTGCTTATATCGTTGTTGTTTCTCTGTTTTGAACAAAATAATTCATTTATTTCAGTAGTGTATACCAGATTGAATTAGAACTATGGCCCTAAAACGAAACACACTAGATCTAGGCACTGCGGTAAGCAACCTGATTTTATCATGTTGAACTCCGTAATAGTAAAGAAGTATTTTAATTATTTCTCACGGGTGTGTAGTATATTATGATTGAGCTCCATTAACGCTGTGTTTTTTAATAATTAATATGTAATTCAAGTCTTAAAGAGAAAGCGTACACTTGTTTCGCAGTCTTCGCTTATCCATGCCATGGTACATTGCTTTTCAGCATTGACACGTTGACATTTGCTAAAATCGGCTTTGCCTCTGATCACAAATAATTAAAGGGCCGTAGTCGTCGCGCCGCGTCTCGTTCGATATGGGACTCATAGCGACGTATACAACGAGTGTAAAATACATTGTTTATGTACATGAAATTCGAGCACGCGCTGCGCGACGACCACCGCAATGTGTTACACAACAATCTTCTCCCCTTCTCGCCTGTTGGATAAACTGTGAAGTGCCTGGTTAATGGCGTCAGGATATGTTTTATAGCTTGCCAGTAGTTGATATTTAACATTTTTTAAACAAATATTTAACATATAGAAACGAATAAATTTCAAGTTCAATTTAAATGTTCCTTGTCCGTCCATTAACTTTTCTAGCAATTATCACTGGTTGTGTTCTGTAGAAGCTTTATCCAAACACATTCCACACTCTGAACATAGAAGCCATTATATACTATATTTATCGAATCACGGATTGATACTGTCAGCTCCGTCACGACATTGCCTCCAGAAATAGCCGCTGGTGGGGAATCTAATCTGTGTGCATGCACACCGTGACCTCCCTCGAGCAATAGTTCTAACCTACATCCCCAATTACATTCGACCAGCATCGTAATTAGAAAATAAAACAACCTCGACGCAAATGGCGCCCTCAATCAGGTACTGTTGTAGATTTACGTCGTTTTCGATGGGGAAGTCTCAATGCATCTCGCTTTGGGATGGGCGGGGGTCATGTTCACTACATGCTGAAATGATTTCCCCGTCATGGAATCAGCAAACAGTAATAATGGGTTGTCGTTTATGTGCCATTTACAACGTGCACAACTCATTACTGTCTTAGATAAGTTTATGATTAATGTTATGATAGCAGGTAGCTTGAACTCCCGCGAACGTGATCGTGAGCATGGTATGCACATCAGCGATACGCTATATATGGTGCTTTGGGTTGAATTGCGTGTCAGTAACACAGCGTGTCGTTTTGTTCTGACTCAACAAAAACGATTTATCCACCCATTACTCAAATTCAATAGATTATCCCAGTACTTTAGTTTTCTAATAAAAAACAGGCAAAGGCACTGTAGGCAACCGACAGCACCGCCGCACATAAATCACGCTCGTAAAAAATGAAACTGTGTTGCCAGACAGTGTTCCTCAACAGTTAACCGTTAGTCGTATACATGGCTTGATCCCAGGAGTCACGTCGTTGCATTGTTCTTGCTATCGAACCTGTTACAAATTTACACGAGGATTATTGAGGAACGTTGTATATGTATATATCGTATATATAATCGTACTAGTGGTGGATTATATGCTGCGATTTGCATGTTATAAATATACATAATATACGGCATATACGAATATACAACAAGGATAGTATAGGCGCATTTTCTTTATACCAAGCCTCGTTGTTACTGATTTAGACTCCATTAAGTTCAATCCTTCAATTTATGGGAGTTACGTCTCTCGGAATCAGACCGACCACGGTACGTATTGTGTTCGGTTTCTATTAACTTTGTCTTCAGTGTGTATTGCATATTCGTTTGATATGTTTTACTGTCATTGTACTTGGTGTTTACTGTTATATATCCTTGAAATTCCTAAGTAATCGATTGGTAGAACCATGAACCCAAAATACTTTGTATAGTATCTAACCTGCTGTATTTTAGCATTTATGAAGAGAATCATAAAATTAGTTGTTTATTTATTCAAAAATAGATTAATCTACATAATCTGTACGAAATGTTTTGAAATGGATACCCAGTATTATTTTCAATACTAGTATGCGCCAATAGGCATACTCTAACTGACTCCACTGCACCCATTTCTTTTGTACCACATCACCACATAGCAACGTGTCAGATAAACATTCAATAAAATTGTCCTGACTGTGGCGGATATTATCAATTATTGGTCTCTAAATTCATTTAATCGACAGTAATTTGCTCTTAATATGAAATTTTGATCAAAGAATTTCATTGCTCGCGGCACATTGGCAAAAACGGAATTTATAAATATCAATACTTCCGACTCATTTTTCTCATTAATATCCCTGGTTATTGGGCGATGTATAAAAAACACCAGAGTATATCAATATATCTAGCATCATTCAAAGCAATAACGCCGACACTAAATCTATTTAAGCCGATATAAAATGGCTTTGCATGTGATGCGCGTTGTAAAATATAGTTGAATATTATTCTGGGAACCGTGTCGCTTGGGAAGTTAATTTGCTGTGGATCGAATAATATATTCAGACAACTCATTCCACACTCGGATGCGATGACTGCTAAAATCATTTTTTTCACGTGGGCGTATAACTGTGTCCGTTTTGCCTTGTTTGTTGCACATCTAAATCGGTTGCATTCATCGCACACTGGTTTAATTTTGCTGGAAAGCATTCCTTCAATGATGTTCGTTGTTACCGATATAGTGACGTCAGCTCCGTCACTCTGACAGGCGTTTCCGGCATGCGGAGTATAAAGTAACTATATTTTCTCCGAGGTGCTATAAATTATCGGAAGTAGATGTTCTTTTTACGCAAAATCCTCGCCTGTTTTAAAGGCAAATAGGATATAAAAAGCGTCGCGCATTTTTGGCGGTTGTATATGTTTATATTTATGGCGACAGATTCGATCATCTGAAATGTGAAAAGTTATACTTTTCATACATGTCGCACCGTACACATACTATGTAAACAATTTTTCAATGCCTCGGTAATTCGTATGACCGCTACAGCATCAATACTTCTAGATAAGCACCGCGAAACCTCGTAGAAGAGCGATTCAAAAGATAATTCAAATTGCACTTAGTAGCTCATTTGCCAGCATGAATACTTTACATAATTACTTAAATTTGCTTCAAATCGCGCCGTAGATCTGTATCACAAGCTGTCAATTGCATATGGATGCTTCTCCCATTGTGGATCCTTCAAGTTAAAAAGGTAGATACGTCGAAATGACACACGAGTGACTGCTGTTGGGACTAGACACGCGTGGAGCGATTAACTTGAAAGCACATTGACTTTTCACATTTACTGTGTAGTCATTATGGGACATTGAAATAATAAACCGAACTGAAATCATAATTATACCGTCCATTAACTCCCAGGGTTGATGCTACTAAGACTAAAATAACGTTCTGTACTCTTTCATGAAACACAGTCGTGAAGTTGTTTGGGATCGCATGTGAATACGATAGGGAGAATACATTCACGAGTTACAGTTCTAACCAATGTGACATATGAAGACTATAACAATCGTATCAACGGGATGCAATATGAATGCAATATTACATCGCGAGCCGTCAGTAATAAATAATAAAATGATTTCAGAAATGTTCTCCATGTATATTCACGCCATGGTATGGTAAAGTATACCTTGCAAATTGCGTACCTGGTTAATACGATTGAAAGGAGATGTAATTGATTTGTTATATATAGATATATGTAATAAGTTGTTATGATATTCATTTTTGAAGTACTCAATAGTGAAACAGTGTTATAACAAAATAATGAAACGTGTTGCAGATATGTTATGGTCAGTGAGCGCATACTAGTATTTGGCATTTACAATTCACTTTGAGCACATAGTCGTGGCGTGGGAGGTACATCTTCAAGCCAGGGCCAATTCAGACTTTAGATATATATAGATACGAGAAAATATGTGTCTCAGTTTTTGTTTCAAAATTGATAAAAATTCTACTAGAAAATTCTAGAGATTTTTTTTTTCGAAAAATTTGAAAAATAAAATAGGAAAACCTAGAAAGTAGCAATTTGAGTGACATTTTTACTGATTGTTTTGTTGTAGAACTTAATGAATTATTTTAATCAATCTATTGTCATGGGTAGGAACTTTTTATTTATGATCATTGTTTTAAAGATGATATTTTATGAGACTCTCTCATCCATGTCAGTCAGCAATTTTTCAAACTTTTTTCTAAATGAATTTTGCTCACCCACATGATGTACGATTAAACAAGCGTGGAAAGAAATTGTATTTCACATTCACATTTCCCCCAGCTAAGTTAGCAATTGTATGTCTGGTGTTTAGGCAATATATCCCACTAATCAATTGGTCTTGGCAAGGTTACTTGGCACAGTTTTGTGTAAATGCATCTAAGAGTGATGCATATCGAGTGGACTGACTAGTAATCTAGCAATAGTTCAATTCACTAAATAATGCATGAAATTCAGGTCCGTACACTGTAAGTGCTCTGTTGGGCCTTCGTTGCTTGAAATAGAACATTATAAGTATTGCCCATGCATATGGTTCTAGGCGTACATTAGCCCGACAAACTATTTTCACAATTCCCTGTAACAAATGAAGTTTGCCTTGCCGTGTATGCCAACCCGTTACACCTTGCGGCCATTCAATTTTACCCAGTATAATAAATTAACAAAATCAGATTATTGCAACATACCATATTTTTGTTTAAAGGCGTCATGCATTATTACTAATATCATATTCTAATGTTCTGCTGTACTACACATTACATTTTCCATTGACAATGCTCCATCTATGCTGCATAATTCTGTCGTTCGTTATTTTCTTATTCGGAGTGTCATTAGCCAAATAATACGATGAGTATTAAGACTATTGAATCGAATTGGAAGCTTACTAATGAGAAATTGATAATCGGAATATTAATGTCAAATTTCATTATTAGTTTTATGTGAATATTTCTTGAACTTGACCTATTTCCAATATGAATAAAATATCTCAGCATACACAATTTAAGACGAAGTGGCCGTATTTTCTAGACGAGGCTTTTGTGTCATTGGTTGAGTGATTTTTTATATTTTAATTAAAGTTTAATATATGTCATTTCGCTGAACAGTTATACTATGTTTAGTATATTAGTTAAATGTTAACTGTTGTTCACCGTAATGCCACTTGCGGTTTGGTAAAATGGATCATAGATATCTGTATCTGTAAAACTATCTAAAACGGTGAAAAGCTGACGTTTTTATTATCTCGGGCACGTATTACATGTAAAATTCAAATGTCTCATTAGCATACTTCATTTGTCTCAATTTTGATTAAATGACTGTAATGATTTTGACTTTGTTGCTAATTGTTTTTGCAGCTGGTCTATAATTATTCCATTAATCATGATGTAGTGTATGATTTATTTTAAAAAGTATTGTTGCCCTAGAACTTGAACACCGTTGCCCGTAAACTTCTGAGACCTCTCATGACAATTTCATTGGGGAATATGAGAACTGGTGCACTTTATTTTCAGAAATCACTTTCGTCAACTGGTTTGAGAGCCGTCTTGAATGAAAGTGGCCCCTTTAAAGCCCTTTCTGTTAATCTAGTCATTCTATTTATCTGGTTATTTGGCAGTTCATCGTGTTGCATCTTTATACTAAATTTCTTCAGACAACTAACAAATAATTCTGATCGGATTTGTTTCTCATGATTGCTTTAACTTGGTATTTCGCATATAGTTTGTCAAACAAATAAGATAATGTTGACCATCTGGATTTCTGAAAACAAAAGTTTGCCACAATTTGTAGCTTTTTTGAGTCACGAATGCTTTAACTTGTTATTTTGCATAAAGCATGTGTGATCAAAGCATCGTCTCATGAAAATCACATATAAATCAGTGGGTAAATGTCATGGCATATTCAGTTTTCAAACATGGAACCGATAAAGCTGCTCTGCAGATTTAAATCAACTTGCAATATCTACAGTTCCGGCATATAATCACTTTAAAGTATAATTATTGTATAACACATAAATGCCAGAGATTCAGAGAAAAACTAATTCACATATTTATAATATATATATATATACTCGGCGGATATACATACGCCTGCTCAGTACTTTTAATGCGCGTTGAATATTTATGTTCATGGTAGCTGATAAACTCGGTGGATGACTTGCGCATACTCAGTACAATTATTGCCGCCTACTCTCCATAAGTTTAACCAGTTCCCAGCTGTTTGGGTTCCAGTGCGATAAAACAAGTGTGACTATATATAGTATTATGGCACCGTACTTCCCGTAAATCATGTAATCGACTCTTCACATTGACTAAGTAGTCCTCGCTATTTACCGCGCTGCCGCGGCGTTTTAAGTTTTCACAGCACGTCAGCCACAAAAAAGCACGACGTTTTGGTCATTTTACGATTTAGCCTTACTGGCATTATCAAATGACATACATCATTGTTTTCTGTGAATGTTATTTCATGGATTCATGTATTCATCATCGATGATGATTCGTACTCAAGGCTTTTAGTCGCTTCCACACTATTGGCAGAATATCCCTTGCACGAACACGGACTAAGTGTGTACTGCACTGTTACGTGATTAGAATTTATCACGTTAGATTGAGAGTCAGTAATTTACCTTCTGGTATTTTGTTAGATGTGTGTCTATGTACCGTGGCTATATCACAATACTACCCTGTATTGCCGAAACCGTCATGTTAATTAGTCATAACGTGGGCACCTGTGGTTCATTATTCAGAATCATTGAATCTACTGGTTCATGCCCTGTCGTATTGTTGAAATTGACATTATTCACCTTTATTTCGGTAACTTTTAGTGTTATAATAATGTCTCACCCCTCTTTACCCTGGAGGTGATCATATAATTAGTGATTCGTGACTAGCAAAACTTTAGGTTCAACATCATTTCTACTCTCTCAACCCCGATGTTTCCAGCATCGTTTTGGAGACAATAGGATGGATTACGTACTATACTGTCATATATAGTGGTTGCAAAATATATATTCCATTACGATGGAATTATTGACTAAATTTGGGAAATATCTTTTCAATGTTATTTAAAAATTTACCGTCCGATAACAAGAATAAAAACACACTCTAGAATAGAATAGTACAATGACCGCACCTACATTCCGGTGTACACTTTGTGTGTAGGGTAGATGTCACGGCCTTCCCGACACCCCTAGCTGTCAAGTATGCGCGATATCATAAGGCCACATCGCCATGTGATTGATGAAATTCGTTGAAATTGAAAGTGAGAAGTTAATAAACCTATAGCCATAGCACTTAAACAGTAAAACTGTCACAGTTGATTCAGAATACTGCTCGTACAACAATCACTAGCTAAGACATCTGGATATGAACGCAGGTTTACATTGGGAGTGAGTGATTATCATTCGTTCATATTCCATCGTCGCGTTCGATACTCGTCATTTGTACCATCATACAGTGACCTCCCGTGGCAGTGCATCAAACAAAGAGGTCGTTTACGTCAAAATGTTTAGTAGATATTTCAAGGGAAGGGCCATTGTTTTGTTTGAGACACAATGCATATTACCCAACGCTCCCAGCATTTGCCATTCATTGTACGCCCGTATTTTAATATCTCCTATATGTTATATCTTTAGTTGTATGTGCTGACTCCCGTGTGTTAAACACTGAATTAAATTCGAAAGTTGATGCATGCGCCCAAGTACATTCCTCGGACGTTAAATCCGTGCATAACAATCAGGTAATTTGCATGTTAATTATATCATGTTTAGTTTGTTTGAAATTATTTTTAATGGAATTAACTAATTTACATTGTAATTAAGTGTATATAAATACCCACTATGGCAGTTTTCTTTCAAATACATGTCTGAAAAAGGGAAAATTCAATTCTCTTTGAGCGAGATGGGTTATGTAATATTCAAACCATATCTAACAACATCTTTTTTTTTAAATTCAGCATATGAACTGTTTGTATTCAACTCTATCATATTTGTTGACATTTTTGACGGAGATGTCCCACATAACTTATTTAATATGAATACTCGACATTTAAAGCAAACTATTATAGATATGTTTTTGGTGCAATTGTGTACACAGTTGTGTTGACGGAAGTTAGGTAGCCATATTCATAACAACCGCTTTTAGAATGTCCATTCTACGAAGCATCCACATGGATGAAAACATATAGGGTATATAAAGGTAACCATAACAACATGAATATAAACAAACAAATCATGTAATAAACTATACAGTGGATCTCGGAAATCAAGTCATCCATGATGCCATTTTTGAAAATAGTGAACAATTAACGTTATTCAAATACTAAGAATGTGTTAATAAAAAAATTTAAAATATCGCAGTGTGTTTTTATGTGCGTGGATGAATATTGTTATGTTCCTACTCAATGTTATCAACCAAATTTTAGTTGAAAAAAAAGAAAAATTTGATGAAATGTTCATGTTTTATGTCTCAAATGGAGAAAATGGTGTTAATATTGAAAAAACGTGACCTAAACGCCTAATTTTAATATTTAAATTAGCGCGTATTAACATCGGTCACGAAGAAAAAAAATATTTAAGTTGCTGGAATTTGAGGTGATACAATGTAACCCTATTTTAAAACTTCAATAACCCAATCCACAGTTGTGTTTACAATTAAAATGTATCAAATATGCAAATATGCCTGATTAATATTCTAACAAAAAAAAAACACACTGCGATATTTTTTTCAAGTATTTTTTCTACCTGGCTCAAGTTTTAGTGTCTGACTTTTTGTACATATATACTTGTGTGTGGTTGTTTGTTCATACATGTCTTCTAGTTAGTAGCTATAGCACGAAACGAATTGTTAGCAAATGTATTGTCATAGAAACTAACACGAGCTATTTATGATGTTTGTATGCACGTGTCAATCGACATTGTTTTAAAAAAAATACGGACACCGATTAGCGCCGTACGCGTTTGGAGATTTCACGAGCGAGACACTGCAGACTGCAAATATGTTTTGACGTCGTTTGTGTAACTTTGAATAATGTTCCACATGCTTCACTTCTGAACCCAAGATAGCCGAGGGACGCAATGTTCTTCAATACGCGGCATGTCCATACCGTCGATTTCAATTGACAAAAGGATTTACCATTACTGTGTGTTATTCATGTTTGGAGACACAGACAACCGTCGTATTTTTTTACCTGTTTTCATACATTAAAACTACCTCTTATCCAATCACAGTCGTGCATTTACAGGCGTGTTACACTGGTAAAATAAAAATATAATATCTAATATTACCTTTGAAACGCACTACATTACGATCACACTACACACTAGAGTTAGCCAAGTTTTCGTATCTGCAAATTCGGTCAGGTAGCAATACCCGTTGGAGCAAATAATGCAACGTGCATTTGGTTCGTTGCTTTTATTAATTGTTCTAACACCAAAACCTTTTGTTCCTGTTTGTCGGCGTGTGTGTGTCACGTAGTGGGTAAACGGTAGTTTTGGCAGTACTTGTTGCCACAGCAAATGATGACAAGTACGGTAACCAGGCCCTATAAAGCATTTACAACAACGTACGGTAGTGTAGCAATGTAAAGTGTCAATCGCATCTACGATACATACACTAGTAATATCAAACTACAAACACGACTTCTATAAATATACACACCTCGGGGGAAAACTGTCAATGCTTTTACTTTATTTTGATTATGAACAATTGTCATATACATTTGCATGTAGTCCACGTTTGGTTAACATACCGGATAACCAGTATAATTGCATAATGAGGGTATGGCAGAGTACACGTGACACACTGATCTCTGTGGGACGCTAAACGACGAAGACTGGCGATAAATAAGGACACGGTGGGAACGCATTTCGAATTCCGCACATGCTATCACCGCTGGTTCGCACGCGGTGGAACATGATTGACTTCCCTTGACGGCAATTCAAATTGATCACCGTCAGCGATCGCAGTGTTTCCGTTGCCTCTCTAGCGCACTCTGGATCGATTATTGCGGGTCCAGGTGCACGCTGAAATAGCTCTTAGCTATAATTAGAGAGCTATCAATCTGAATAAAACGTGCACATACGCTAAACAAAATAACATCATTATCGCAAGGGTAGTCAGAATGAAATAGTAGAGTTATTCAAATATCGATTTTTCATATTTTTGCGAGTCAAACTATAAAGATAGAAATACTACCTAGGTCAGATGTACTACAGCAATTAAATAATATCATAGTGTATGGCGACGTATGGTATCGCTGTTTTGTTTTGTTTTGTTTTGTTTTGTTTATTACACGATAGTTTAATTGTTTCAATTTTTTTCAATCTCATCACTGTCGCATAGCAACCTTGAATTTGCCAAGGACACGTGCGTTGATGACCTTTTGCTCAGTGATTTATTGTCATTCTCTTCGTCGTAAATGGAAAATAATAACGGATGAGATAGATCTGTCTCATCGTTACTAGCCTTCAACAATCTGTGTGCTGTTAGAATCTCTACTAGGATAAATTCGTGTACACCGCGGTGTGAAATATCGACAAGCGCCACCACCATCACTCGCAAGGAAGAAACACTGTTTTTCAGATAGTATTCCTGTTTAACCCGTATTTCAACGGTTAGTGCGCTGACGATACATAACGGAGTTGCCGAGGCGTTGAGACCCCTGATTTCTTTCAACTGTAAGTCTGTTTTGTTACATAGCTCGTAAAACTTCCGTACGTTACTTTCTATACTGAAACCAATGAATCGCGACAATGCACTAAAGCAAACACACACCTTTGCATTCCAGTTTTGCTGCCTGGATACTGTGAATATTGGGCGAACAATTGGAATCATTTAGTGGCTTTATGATTGGGTAGAAATGACTGTATCGATAGCAGGAAAGAGTGGCGTTTGATACTCAAAAATCAACTTACAGGTATCACTGATTAGCTTTGGGAGCCGGTCGTGTTAGTGTTTTTTTTTCAAGCTTCGCTTTTTATTGTACTATAAAATATACCGAACGTGTCGTTAAAAATGACAGTTAGACTTGAGGTAACGATGGGTTACTTTAAGAAGTGTGTGAAATATGACATGCATGTATGTAATATACATAATATCGTACACCAAGTGCTGTTTTGATATATGTACTTCATACTACGTTCTTCGTAGTCCATCCATACACACGCACATTGTGGTCTATAAGCGGCCGTATTTATCGTGTTTCTATTGATGTATTAATATGTTCCGGTCTCAGCGTGTTAACATAACACCGATTCACATGGTACCATCTCTGCCAATGTTTTCGGGCACGCGCACGTAAAACAATAATAACACAAAACAGTCTTTAAAATTTTGAATTATACTAACTCGTGTGACCTTTTAACGGATTATCACCTTTTCTTTTACTTATTTTTTATCATCCCACAGGTGAGTAATAATATGAAATATAATAAACTCGGTTTCTGTGGCTGACAATTTAATTTAATTAGTTGATCACCCTTTATCGAAAATTGGAACAACGCACGTTCTCGGGTTGAATTTTATTTTATTAACGGGAGTCGTAAATCAACTACGTATGTACTGTGTGTGAACTTGTTTACAGTTAGTTGAACGAACCTTGAGAGAACGATGTAACGACATAGTGTTTGCCACCAGTACATCGCTACGCTACAAGTATATGTATAGGCGAAGGCGACGAGGAACGCTTGAACGGTTTTACGACCCCTCTCTCAATTTACCCCCCGCCACGCATACCAAGACAGTTAACAAAACATACAATGGGAACTATTCATAGTGACAGGGTGGGACACCAATGAAACAAATATATCAAACAATTGTCTTCTATATATCGTCGATTTCACTACTATCACGTCACCTCGATAGGATAGTTTCTAACGTAGTACGAACACACCCACTTTTCGTAATTATTTAATTTACGTCGTTGTATAATTACTTGGGTGATTATAAAGGCATTCGTGGCTATAAAACACTTTAGTGAGCAGACAGGTATACGACAGTTATCAATCAAATTAGTATTCCTGATTAAATACTAATTACATTAGTCGCAAACTTTGCAGAAATTAACCTATTTTTCCATGAATTCCGGCCGCTATATCTTGATATATATTTGGAATACCTATCGCGGTGTGTATTTGAATTTTAGTACTTGGATTAGGAATGGCATTAGTCACAATAATCTATTATTTATTGGTCTATCAGATAAGGACATTTGGGACTCTGATAATGACCTTCTCCGCATTTTCATCCAATGACTCTTGCAACCACGTGATATGTATATATTTATGGCCGGTAATCAGTAGTTTTTTCTATTAATATAGTTGCTAAATTATGTTGGTTTATTACTTTTTATCAGTCATTTTTAGCTTCGACCTTCTGTTGACCTTTTTTTCCCTATATCATTAACTCACAGAAAGTTGTAACGCTTCTTGCTTATTAACTAGCAATATCCTGCATAGTTAATCACTTTTTTAAATGAGAAAATTCAAATTCTTAGATGCAGTTATATTGTACATGCAAACACACATCATAGGAGAAGTAAAGACTAAGTTTATATATTGACAATATGGATGCGATAACTATTTACCGAAACTGTGAATTCATTTAGGCCGCATGCGTCTTGGCCATATCCTCGCTTCAGAATATACTAGCCACAGGATATTAAAACAAAACCGACTGTTCAAATTTCTCTCCTTGCAGCTTGTAACTACTCATGATATTTTTTGTTTGTTAATAGTGTTGAAACTGACCTAACCTAACAGTGTCATTTATGCGATGCTTAGGTTCGCGTACAGAGCGCCACCACGAGTACGGTTAGATGACTTTCCTATCGACTCGTATTGTGTTTTCGGTTTAAACTGATATTATCAATATCAACAGGTCACTAGGTATTATTAAATTTTTTTTCCAATTTCGAATCACAACTGTTGAACTCTAAGGATTAACAACAATAAATCCAGAGCGCATACTATTTCATGGTCTGGTACAATTCATTTTCTTCCCCTGATTGAACAAACCACACATACTCAGTGTTATAACTGACGTAACTGAAATGAGCCCTCACGCGTCGCTTTATGGGTACACATAAAATACGATTATGATTTTCTAAAGTGGACGTCAGTGACGTGTTCCCCTAGCTGCTAGTTGGATATCTGGTGGCATGGACAGAACAACTTATGAAGCATACGTTTAATGTAATATGCATAGTGCGCATGCGTTAACTTCGCACTAATTACGCCACGCTATCTAAATGCGTCTTCCGTGCTAGCGGATTCACGTGATTTATCTAATACTTTGCAGTCATTTCAAATTTGTACAAAGTTTTACATTCTTTGTTCGCTAGTACTTGTCGGTAATCTAAGTAACGAACGCACAGTGCTACTATTAGTTTGTGAACACGTGCCATGTTCAGAGTTCTTTCCAGTATATATTATCACGTTCGGATCCGCATTCCCTTAAAGTCCACAGGAGTGTAAATGACAACTTCGTGACGTCATATGTGATCTTCAATAAGATGGCCGACTTACTCAAGCTCGTGACAGAAGCAGGAAAAAACACGACATCCGAAGGATCTTTTGCTTAATACTTACATGGGAGCTATTCAAAATCACTGGCGTACTTGATTCGATACCGAAAGTCTATTGCACTACTAAAACACAGTACAATATAAGATCGATAGTATCGTTAAAAATATTAATTGTATTACGCGACCAACTTCATTTGTTCATGCATATAAATACATACACTGCATGTTAACGTAACATCCAACACGGTGAACGTGTCATTCTGTCGAGAATAAGACGAGCATGCCATAACTGTTGACATTTAAAATCAATTCTTCGGTGGATTGACTCAACTTTTTATAGCGTTTCAAATTACGACGCCTAATTTTGGCGAAGGACACTTTGCAATTGCCCGGAAAACTAATGAGACGTACCTATTCTCACAGAGAAGCGGGACTCTTCTACGTTGTACGTTTCGCTAAAATTGCACTCAGATCTTGCGTTCGATGTTTTTCCCCGAACCCATATATCCCATTTTAAACTGAATTGCCCCTATTTCTTAATTCAGTTGCATACATTTTCTGGAAAAATTATGTACAATACATAAAGTACTTTATTCCAGTACATGGCATGGTCTCAGTAATATACTTTACCAATTGAATTGTTGCCGAGATAAGTTCATTGTGCCGATATCTGTACAGCCAACTTTAGTTCCCTATACCCTGTTCTGTAATATGATCTAGTAATTATTTTTAAGAAATACAACATGCAATCAGTTTTAGTCATAACGATCCCTAGATCATTTCAAAATGCAACTTTCCCGGAATAGTTGCACATTCGTTATGAATTTTAATCGCCACTGACGCAGTACATTATACAAAAAGTAGAAGTCCTTGGGCTAAAACAAAGATAGTTACCGGTAACGCCGCAACCCCGGGGATGCGAGATGTTTATATCCCGCATAACACGGAAATGTTTGATTACATTTTAGGAAAAAACATTCAAAGATATACATCAAAAGCCACAGTCGGCGCAGGATGCATATTTATGCTGACAGCCCTATGCATAGGTTAGGAAGATATTGGCGACAGCCGCAGGGTTGAATTCTCTTAGTTTATTTCTAAGAGGTTTATGGTCACATACTTCATCAACCTCGTTATGTTTTGCTAGATGACTCTTTTTAAAACACTCATCGACTGCGACAGTTTTCTAATAATCTACGATAATGCGCTGACTGTAGGAGCGATATTGGGTAATACTGCGCGTATCTTTGCGCCTGTAATCATAACAAACAAACCAGGGTCAACCAAGTATTAATTTAGAGAACAAGTTCAAAATGCATTCACCGCAGACATTTCGGAATTCGTATTCCTTATATTCCGTACAAATGTAATTTATTACAAATGTGCAATTTATTCTCTTGTTAGTGTGTTTCCATTTATTTGTGCTTTGTGAGGCAACATGTATGTAGACAGTGCCGTCAGATGAACTGCTCTTAAGTTGTCGCGTGTTTCTTTGTCCGACCATTAACAACATTTTTTTGTAACTCAGTTTACATAATTCCACGTTCTATTTTTTTCAGATCTTACAAGCGGCACCATTGTGGCTTAACAGATACCACATCGGAATCTATAACAATGTTAAACGATGTTTTCCTTCTTCCCTTGGTATAAGTATCTCGGCAAGTGCGCAATAAAAAACAACAAGAAGACAATTTACTATTAGGTATGTACATTCTCTGAAATTACAGCAACTAATTCCTCAGCCACTTTTGTGTAAAATATGTCTCGCTATGTATCTCCAATTCAACATACTAATTATGATCGACCATGCAAGCCTTTATCCATGGCACACACTACGATCGTCTTCATATCATGAGATTTAAATACTATACGCTGGCCTTGATATCGATGATGTCTGCATCGCAATAACATTTTATAGCACATGGGAATTGTTCTTATAACGAACATGATTCACTCTGTTGTGAATTCATAATTAATGTTAGTTGTCAATAATTGTGTCTATTTCTCAGAGTACGTAAAATCGCTAACGTAAACCTGTCGTTAAGAGTCAGGGTTGAACCATTCCCAGCGAATAACGTTTTCAGATCTTTCAATTTGTACGATTTTCTATATGTCCAGAATCGTTGCCAAATACACGTAGGAAACATGGGTAGTAAATTTCCCTGAGGGGCCGTGGGGACATCAAATAAAGTATTTTTCTGAGGTCATTGGCCGAATTTGTTTGGTAATAGCATAAACGCATCCATCGAATTCCATCATCGAAGGTGACATCCGCTGTTAAGGTGGGCGTGCTCACTCGAATAAAACGCTTATTGTGGCACTTTTTTTGCAAAAGTGGCGTCATTTTGAAAAAAAAATGACTGTTTTTTTTATCTTGTTTCGGTGTGACAGTGTAAAAATGGTAATTAGTGTGTTTGTTAATTTCAGTAATATTAGGGCGTGAGGACTGGGTGCTGTTGAATTTGTTATCGAATTCATTAGTTTTATGTGAAATGTTCAGAGCGATGGATGCAAAATTGAGTGGTGCGTGATCTGGATCGATCGTATCTTAATCACAAGACAGGAATTGAAATGGATGAATACCACGTACATAATTAATTAGATATCGAAGCTGAGTTGTGCCCTCAGTGTGCTTAGTGTCATGAGTAATTGGTCTATAAATAATACGTGTGTTGATTTCATTCGTTAATTATGCATGCCGAACTGACGCATCTTTGTATATGTCATATTCTTGAACTGAATTAATGCTGATTTCATGAATTGTAATTTTCTACGTCACCAATTGACGAGTGTGTCCCTTTGTGAGGGTGCCACCCTTATGAAAGTGTCCCCTCTGTGAAGGAGCCACTTTTATTCACCCTCAATGTAATGGAAATTACAAATTTTAAAAAAATGACAACCAAATTAGTTATGACTGTACTAGCGTGTTGACGTTCCATTATAAAGTAAAAGGATACTTTTCTGTTCGCCACTATATACTTCTTATCAGCATATGCCTTGCCGTCGTCATTGCATAACGTTCCATTGTTATTTTTTTTATATATATAACATATATTTTTAATGGTCCCAATCAGACTAATAAATCGTGACCGCTGTTCTATGCTTGAATTATATATTTTTATTCTTTCGTTTCTAACACCAATACAACGCCTATTTGACTAGCTGTAACACCTCACTGAAAATAAAATTTACTGCCAGTCTCGTTTTAACTGCTTCAGTTATCGGTTAGCTATGGTTATTTTGAAAAGCGCATAGACATGTTTTATGGTGGCTTCGATTGCATTCGTCTTTAATGAGAGATATCATATTGTAAAGCTTGTCTGTGAGTGTTGTGACCGCCTATTCACATCATTGATGGCACGTGGATGTTACGGAGATATGCTTTGATGATTAAAATGGTATTTTTGTTCCTGGGAAAACACGTTTATAATGGCGACGATGAAACACTGTATCGATAAAAGTGCAGTCTGCCCATTGATATGTGAATCTTTTACTTTATAAAAACTAATGTGGCGCGCTCCCCCAAAACACGAATGAACGTACTTAATGTAATTTGGTAGACATCTGTCGTTGTCGTCGTCGTTAACGTTACACTATATTTTCGCTATAATCTCTTTGATGATTGTATCTGATATTTTTTTCTTCAAAATGTGCTATAATGTAAAACTGGAAACGAGCTGTCATGCTCGCAGTAGGGGAGTTATGCATCCGTAGCTTATCAGATTTAACTTGTATTTAGATTGTCTAATGGCCGTTCTTAAATGCCCAATACCGGCAACACTAATCACATGATTTAATACGACATGGTAAAGATTGTTAAACCAAAAATATTTATCTATTCACATTTACCCGCATTCATGCAAGTGCAGTTCGGTGGGACAACTAATGACGTCATTATGAAGTTAACAACTTCTGTAACGTGTGTGCGACTAGGGCGTATGTTTGCATTGATCACTGCCACAAAATTCAAACGAACACGCCATTTATATACTAAACGACAGTTCGTAGTGAAATTGGTATACTCTCAAGTGCGTTTTGCTTTTCACACAATATAGCTCTTCAGATTTGTTCAGGTATTGACAGGTGAACAATTGCGCTATATATGATGTAATATCATGACTAATGGATTCATATAGATTTTTTATTTTGTTTGATGCACTGGCATGTTTGATAATCGTCTTTACTTATATGTGTTGAACAGTGTGCGTTTGTTTGTTTTTTCTTGTAAAATTTACACGTACGCTTTTCAGCAAAATTAAATTCAACAATACAAACAGTTCAGATCAATACAGATGGAATGCGCCATGGTTGGAAAAATAGACGTGTGCGCCCAATTTGAGGGACATCACGTGAGCTAACTTGTTTTGTCACGTGACGTCGTATGAATCATCTGATTTGATACATATTATGATTAAACATGAATTGAGAAATGATCCCAAATTATTATTAGGTTGTGAAAGAGCTAAATCATAATGGAATTCAAATTAACAGAATAACGAATAATACAGATTCATTGGTACATTTTTCTGTTATAACTACTGATATTGAGAAAATAAGTTGCCTGCCAATACAAAAACGACAATTTAAATTACAAAGCATGTGTTCCCTTTTGCTTTGTTTTCCGCATCGACCAATTTATCATTTCTTGTCACTGGTTACAACTATAATTTTTATAATTTTATTTATTGATTTTGATTTCAACCCATCGCTTATTCATTACAAGTAATGGCTCCCACGCGATCGTTGGTTTCTCAGTAGAGGCATTGCCCGCGCTAAAACCGACCTTCAGATGTGATAACATTCTGTCTTCATCACTTTATCCGTATCTTCATCACTTTATCCGTATCTTCATCACTTTATCCGTATCTTCATCACTTTATTTCAACGGCAACACTGTATATCTATATTCTGTATCCACTCCCCCGTGGCGAGTATCATGAAAGGTATTTTTGTTGTAGCCCAGGACAACACTGATGCGAACAAATGACTACATTGTATTGTTCAGTCATGAATTAACTGCCAGTGTAATTCCGCTTCTATCGTTTATTCTTATTTCTATCAGTGATTGAATCCATTATTTTCGGCATCCAATATAATACTAACAATCGTTATTTATGTTGTGTTTAATAGTTGTATGATTTCGTTATAGATGCCTAATACAGTTGTCACAATCCCACGCGGAATCTGAGTACTCCAAAGGGAGTGTACTAAAGTTGAATTTAGTTGAATCCAGCAAGTTGAAATATATTAAATTAAGTGACCGCTTTATTTGTGATAGCTTTAAGCTCCTAAAATATGTCCTGTTTTGATTAAACTTGCATGGACTAAACTAAGTAACATTTATTTAGTACAATCAATTTAGAATGAAACAATCTACAGTTTTACTTGATTCCGAAGCGTCACGGAGAAGTCATGCGTCATGGCGTGTAAATCTCAAGACACTCGTTTTTGATTGGTTGGTTTCAATACAAATTCTTGCATATAATTTAACCTAATTTGCATGTCCAATATATTGGCAATCATCTCTGCAATCATCTCTACAGCAAATAGCCTATTCTGATATCAAGTCAGATATTCAAACATTTGTTATTGCACTTAATAAGTCTTTCTGTCTAGGTAAATATTTCTTTATTAACGATGGTTTGAGGGGGTCTTCAGGGTCTAAAATGTAAAGTGGAAATATATGTAGAATCTATAAATGAGTAATATAGAGTCGGAAATTGAAAGTAGGTACAATTCAAATACAAAGAATGATACGATTTAATGTGTATATTCAATTGTAATGGCAAAACAAAGCAAAAAAATGCGGAAAATATTTTAGTTCACAAAATACTAATGCTGTCTAAGTGGAGATCGGAGCTAATGTCTGCAGATAGAAGGGTCCCATGCTTAAGTAATTAAGCACATCGTGCAAGTGACCAGCATATATACGGTGATGATGAGGCGGGGGTAGCAATCTTTTTTTGTTAATCCCATTTCGGGCCATTGGTGTCCATCGCATGGATAAGTGTCAGTCAAATCTATCTGTTTTCTGATGGCGTGCATTATTGAAATTAATTCGTACAGTTCAAAGAAGAGACTTGCCATTCACGTGTTATTTGACCACGTTATGCAATGCACAATTTTGTCAATCCTTGTTCGGAGATGTAATGATCATGATTTGAAATCTTATAGAATAATCAAGATAGTCGCCCTACCGCAGTTACTCTGCCTCGGCTGCCATTGACCAACATAATATGAAAACTATTCGTAAACGCTTTGAACCAATTGCAGGTTTTAGTGTCAATTTGCAACTAAATCTGCGGCAGAACGGAATAACACTATAGACGGAAATGGTGTACTACACAGTTTAAGTTGCTGTCAGGCTAATGCCTCCCGTTTTTTTGGAAATTGGTAATGTTGAATATTATAGTATGGCGTTTGGTGATTTTGCTCACGTTTTTTTTTTTTGAAAAAAAAAACATGTCATTCTAACCAATGTTAAATATATTATTTTCAAATGAAATCCATCAGATTCGAAAGATATGAATCTAAGGCGCTGTTCTTTATATTGCCTGTAACCGAATTAAACCACGATAAATTAATAATAACTGCGTAACATGCGTCACATATAAGCAATTGCCATGCTGATAATCGTGGGATGTCAGATAGCCAGGGACATGTCCGCCACCGTCGATCCATAATCAACGTATATATCCGATACTTATTAAAACTTCGCTTGCAGACGTTTTCATTTCTTCTAATTGTATTCTGCTTAATCCCTTGTTCTGTTGGCTTTTCACGAAAGCATTCCGAGTTTATAGCGCAGACAACTTGGTGGCTGTTACGGACATCTGTATTATTACATAAACATAGTTTAATATTATCCGCTGACGGCATTTATTCGAATACTTAACTTGTTATGTCACTTTCATGTATTGCAACTTACATAACGACACGTTTCCATTAAAGTAACCCGTGCAACCGTACCCTGTATCTGCATGGATCGCACGTATAGTCAGTGGTACCTAAACAACGCCTTGAGGTGAAACATCACTGGTTTCAGTAAAGGTCACGGAATGTGTAATTTGTATATCAATCACAGACACCAGTAGACCCGTTTTATTGGGATAAAATACACGGAGCACTTATAAATATGTACTCGTATTGCACTAGCCGGGAGATAATTTGTTTGAGTTATTACCGTTTTATTTGAACTTGCATCTACCGAGCACTGTAATGTTATTTTAGCGGGTAATGTTTCACAGCCCAGTTTGTGTGTACTCTGAACGACAATGTCACATTTTGTTCAAACCCCTTGAACCACAGGTCAGTGTCTCAAGATGTTGGTGGTATATACAATGCAATTTTTTCTGGAATTATATTCTCTCGAATATATTTGATAGTTTTAGATGTCTGCCAAAACGATTGTGTTATTTCAAATTATTCCATCATAAACTTCTTCACGAACAGAATTTGTTTCTTATGGCGATTTTTCACTGATAGTAAATGAAACGTTTGCAGTTTGATGTGACTTCAAAATTAGGAATTATTTTTCCAATGTATCCCTAAAACAGTAATCATAATAATAATAATAATGGTTCTAAAATACTTCTATATCGGAATAGGGTAAACATAACGGTATTCGTTTTTCATGTATTCAATGTTTGTTTATGCAAATAAGCCAGGACGCTACGAAATCTTGAACATGTACTCACCAATGTATGATTAATGTGTAGATTGTCAAGCCTTTAATAGTTGCTAAACGGCCCAGGGATACATGTGCTAAAAATTATATCAAATACGTTATCCTGCAATGTCAGTTTGATTAAACTCGTCCAGTAATTATCATTTGTTTCTCGCTTCATATAAAATTTATATTGTAAGGCAACTAATGAGATATCCTCGACTTACTCATGGTATTAACGTTTTCATATTGTCCAATGCTACAATACATATTTCTAATGGGGTATCACGCTTGTGTAAAACATTGGTTGGTATTGCTGTTTTGTTTATTAGCGGATTGATCAAGCTTGCATAGATGCGTACGCGTTGCCTAATAATAGCTATATATGTATGTAAGAATATTTAATGCGCATGCGTAATTGATTATATTATTAATCTTAATAGTCAGTTACTTTAGGCCCTTGCCTACAGCTGGGTAAAAAAACTTGTATATTGTTGTACATTAGCATGTCAATATTATACCTCCTGCCATTTCTTGACATGCTTTACTGAGAAATCTTCAGTATAATAAGGATTATAGAGTTGGCATTTTATTTGTATAGGTGAAGGTTTATTATGCCCAAGTTATATATTTCATAATGCTCTGTGTTTCCCTTGTAATGCCTTCATTTATTACTCTGGGGATCTGATTTGCACAGACTACATGTCTTGTACATTTTGGCCTGTACCCTTTAGAACTGAATAAATTATATTATATCACCTAATAAGTTGATTCATTCACTGCAAAACAGCAATAATTTATATCACTTCATTACGTCCTGTCTAGTAGTTAAATATCATACTCAAGTTAGTTTGTCTCACACAGCTATAATATGTGTATGGGTCTCAAAGTTTGAAAGTTTAAAAATAAAAAAAAAAAAATACATGAATAATAGTGAATTACAGGGGTTTATGAGATAAATGTGTCTGACTTAAAAAGTTGTGAGTGGAAAATAGAATTTATATAATGCCCACATATTGCAGTGGAGTAACTAAACTGCAAACAGATATTCGTTTCAACTCAGCCGACATGGCGCCACTTCTACTTATGCTTTGGGTTCGACCTGCCAATATTAGTCCCTTCAAATCTGAGCAACATGACGTCTGTCACGACATTACTGATTTAGTCAGTCAAACTAAATTGGTTCGTTAAAGTTACCCCAACTGACAACACCACAACAGCTCATGCTTATATCCGGGCATACAGGCACGAAAAAAAGTGAGTAGTCAACGAAACCATGTGACACACATTGGCCAATCAGCTGATGTTTGTGTTTGAGAAATCTAATTTAATCTAAATTAAGTACATTTCGCATCATATTGTACGATGTAATTGAAAAGAAACATTGGAAGGTAATCTTCATTTAATCGTATCCATAAATTTATTAAATGGTCCGATCCAATTTCTAAACAGACATTTTCACTTCGATTTGCTTTTTTATTCACAAATAACTTTTCAGATTGCTTTCCCAAGCAGAATTATTTGCCTTCATTATTGATAGCTTTTGGCTGCGCTCGCAGAGTCAATACAAACAACGTATTGCTTGTACAATTTAACTTCTGAGAAGTCTTCGGCAAAAAAAAAAGATTAAGTAAAACAATCTTTTAAAAAAAGCGAATAACTATCGCCTTCATAGCCAATGGTCCGATCCAATTTCTAAACAGACATTTTCACTTCGATTTGCTTTTTTATTCAAAAATAACTTTTCAGATTGCTTTCCCTAGCAGAATTATTTGCCTCATTCATTAATGATAGCTTTTGGCTGCGGTCGCAGAGCCAATACAAACAACGTATTGCTTGTACAATTTAACTTCTGTGAAGTCTTCGGCCAAAAAAAAAAAAGATTAGATAAAACAATCTTTTAAAATAAACGAATAACTATCGCCTTCATAGCCAATTCCCGAACGAAATACGTCTCATAACCCTCTTGCATCTCTTACAATCTATGTGAGAGGTAATTGTTTCCGGGGCTGTAGGGTAGAATAAGATGGAAGGAAGGAAGCTATCGGGTATTTACTTCTTTGCGATATATGTCACTAAATATTCATGAGTATGTCACTCAAAACTGTATTGTAACCAATACTATTCGTGAGAGGTTTAGCCTGCGTTCAATTCTTTGAGTGCGACTTCTCTGAATTGAATTTGATTGCAGTAGCGTGTTACCAATTAAAACATATTGCGCACCTCAAAGTTGTCGTAATAATAATGTCGCAGGTTCTAGGTGCTAGAACTATTGCAAAAAGAGCTCTGTCCTTTTGAGTTTTTCTTCCAGTCCCATAATGCTGTATTTCATGTTTATTTGGCCGTGATACTAAACTCGAATTCTGGTATTTAATCGTAAAAACGTATGTACTGCCTTATTTAACACACGTATGTAGCACAATTATGAAAGTGGAATTGTAGAGTGAAAATAAATGTTGAATGCTTGACCTCAAATTCGACTTTGTTATCAATGATCATGAAGAATAATCCGACTTTAATCCGCGTCTGTATCTCGATTTTATATCGCATGGTGTCGATTTATTTTACCATTTGACGGCCAATATAGTCGTATCTGTCAGTCACATTCTCTGAGCTATAGTGCTCTTCGACGCAGCAAAATGAATCAGCGGACGTATAGACGAGACCGAATGTATTGGCGATATGGCAGATACCTGTAACAAACTGCTTACCAAGTACTGGATAATCGGTTGGGTGGGCAAATTAAAGTTTAATGAAGTATTCAGCGCAGTAAACTGGGAGGCACAAAAACAACCGATAATGATTAATATTAGCATTTTCATGACCAAGTGAATTAACCGACTAACGTAAGAAATGTCATGAATTCTCACCAGTGGTTTTACATGCTCCGATGATTCAGAGTTGAAATCGACATCATACGGCTGTTTTTATTTCAAGCCATTACTGCCCATACACCCTATCTCATCATACGCAAAACTGTGCTGGACTCCTTTTCCTTATGAATGTTTCCAGATAGTTAAACAGTGCGTTGTCAAACTAGCATATGAAGTTAATGCGTTTTGAGTGCACTCGGCTCTTTATTCTAATAACAGGTACACATGAAGTCAATTCCGCGAATTATAAACAATGAAATCCATCAAGAAAACATTCCATATTGCAAGGAACGACTGTTTCTCTAGCACGGACACGTCATTGGTGATCTACCTAGGCATATAATCAAAGTAGTTTATTTTTGCTTTCTAAATGGAGTTTCTATGCATCGGAAATCACTCCTTTACATTTGCCTCTGTTTTCTGTAATTCTTTCTCAAATAAAGTTGTTATCGTTGAACAAAATAGAGCTAGAAAAAGGGGTCGCGATCCTAAACAGTCGAGGAATTCACCATTGAATTCAATACTATACCAGCGAAAAAGAAATACACGAGGCCTGGGATCAGTGTATTGGTTGTTCTGGTGATTGTTAATATCTTGTTATAATACAAAACATGTAAAGCGTAGTCATGGTAACAGATTTGTTTTCAATAAACTATATGCCGTTTTAATATAAAACACAATATTGTTTTTTATATGAGCTGTTATTTTTTAAATAAATTAAACACGCAAAACGATTTACCACTCACACGTACAAGTGAAAGTACTATCCACGTCGCATTATATTCAGAATCGACCGGGTGTTCGATGAAACATCTCATTTTTTTTAAATAATTGTATTCCCCCAAACCAGCGGTTATTTTCACAGCACTATTCGCCCGCATTAATCGAAGGTTTTGCAGAAACAGATTATAAATTTAATTATGAATTCCAATTAGGATTACAGTTAGTCCGGTTCCGAACAAAATTCAATTTCACAATTGTATATATTGTATTGATTTTCCTATCACGTTGTATGTGACATTTTCAGTTATGAATGTATTAATTTGACAGTGATGCGATATGCATCAATATTCGCATTATTTTCGTGCCACCCCCCGTAAGTAACCGAGTTTCATGACACAGACACTCGCCTAGTAAGCATTGATATGTACATTTGTTCGGTACAGTCAGACTTGGTAACTAAAACCTAGCATGAACGGAATGTTATGTAGAACATTCCTAAATTTACCTATTGTCTAGTACTTCAACTTTAAGTGTCCTTGAGAGTTTGTTCACGTGTCAGCTAGCAATTACGATGGCATGGTGTGCGGTGTCAGTTACATCTTATTTTGAGAGGAGAGAGTAAATTGGTATAGGACGTCTGAAAACCTATTTCCTCTTTCGATATTGCAATCAATCCCAAACTTCAATTTGCTGCCGATATGCATCAAATGGGTGACTCAAACTCAAATTACAGGGAATATATCCCTACTTGTTTATGGCCTTAAAGGCAATTCAAGTTGTTTCAAAACGTGCGTCATTCAAACTTCCGTATAAATGCACGTAAGCGTTCTTTTGACACGTCTTGTCACGTTGATGTGCTTTGTATGCGTAATTATTAACGTGGACACATATTTGATGCCTGGTTAACCACACTTGCCATCGATTAGTCGTTGTTTAATAGTGTTGTTGTGCTAAGCTAAAAAAGTGCTATTTTTACTGTCCAATTAATGCAAAAACTGTTGACCTCAGCTTGTCACGTGATTTTCTGTCGGAATATATTTTACTACTCAAGTCGGCGATGTAGCTGTTTAGCCGCCCGTTTGTTATTGATAATTTTTGCGTATATATGTTTTATGGCGCGTTTGGTTTACGGATACAATTAAATTAAAAGAAGTCACATAACATCGCAAAAACACTCCGAAACCCCGTAGGCAGGCCTGTGACACGGCTCGAACTTGAGGGAAAATTGAAACATTTAAAACAAATAACATAAAATAAATACGCGCTGCTGCAAGTGTGTGCAAAGATATGGTAATGAAGTGGATTTCGGGACAGATATGAGTAACACATTAAATCAGACGATTTTCACGCAATGCCGTTGCTGTTTTTCTATGCAACACGTAGTCTAGAGTGTTATATGTATGCGTGTATAGTATACGAATAATGCGGTAAAGATCAAGTTTCGTACTATATTTACTCGAATCACTTCGTGGTGACATCGGTCAAATCTCTGGTGGCAGCCATGTTTGTGTTTATTATCAGAGGACGCGAGTAATCATTCCATATTTGGAACTCGCATTTCCTAATATGGTAGGATGAAAATATCCCGCAAAATACCGCAAAATTACGACACGCTGTAACTTATGGCGTTACGGTGACATATGTATAATAATATTTGGAACTCGCATTCTCTAATATGGTAGGATGAAAATATCCCGCAAAATACCACAAAATCACGGCACGTTGTAACTTATGGCGTTACGGTGACATATGTATAATAATATTTTGTAACTCAACATATTTATAAATGCTTGCACATTGGATACTTCGGTGTCGTATTCTGTCCTGATGTGTTTTTTGAATTATATTGTGCATGCTTATGCTGGCATACTACATGCGTACTACAAAATAGGGTTGTCATATTATTATATAGTACACGTGCACGTCATTTGGGAATCAAACTAAACCAGTTGTTGGAAAAGCTTATCAAAATTGAACGCATTCCCGTGAATATCCGATTTGTCAAATATTGATATTAGCATTATTATTATCACGTGGTATAAGGCACTGGTAGTTGTAATAATTTCCTCTTCTATATGCATACTTTGTGTGTTTAATTTTGACACTAATTAACCAACTTCATAATTAAATATCGTTAACGATCATCGCCTGTGCTAACCAGCTAAAACCGACCTAAGTTTCTGAACATCAGCGTACTCTATTATTATTATTATAGAATATAATGTAATGATGCACCACCCATGTACATTTTCCGTCACCTTTGAATTGTTCGATACACTGAGCTCGGCATAAAACCGCAATATCGTAAAACTTACCTATGTGTAAAAGAACCGCAGCGATCACACAGCACGGGTTTGAATTTTATGTAAATACACAATATAGTTTAATTAGACACATCGTATATGTAGCATGGGCCCCATTATCGAACACGATATGGCATGGGGACTGTGGCGCTCTATGTAGACGATTACTTGCGTGTGAGTACGTTCTTTCTAATAACCATTGTGGCATATTAGTTTCCAGCACGCGGTAATGAATCGGAACCTAACGCTGCAATATTAGCATCTGATAATATATCAGCGACAATGGTATGTTACAAAATAACGGTTAAAGCGATAGATTCAAATTTCCTTCAATGATTGCGTCGATCAAGTAGATAATTGTCAACGTATTGCCCGTGGCATCTTGTGCCATGGTGGGAATGTGATTATAGCCTAGGTTTAATTTCGGATGCGTGTTTAGCAAAACCATCGTCAAAATACATAGTCAATTCGAAAAGTATGATGATTAACAACTTTCAATAGTTCGTTAGATTTCCCGCGAGCACTTATTTCTGCTGGAACAGTGTGTATGATTTTAACGAGGATGATATTGATTAGTGATATTCTTAGTAATCATAAAATCTATCGCAGTGACTTGTTATATACAATAGTCGTTTGATTGACGTGCATGTCCAACAAATGACTTATGTGCTTTATTGATTTTCTGCATTAATAATAATGAGGGGAAAACAAGCGATCGAACGGAAAGGCCATGTATCCTTCCAAAATACATTGCCCGTTCAATGCATGTTGCTTGACACAACAACCATGATTATACGTATCGACAACAACAATACCGATATTGCTCCTTCGTGCTGTTCTTCGAAGCAACCCGATATTTTATCGTTTCTTTTGTCCGATTTCTTGCGTCTAAATTTGCGTGGGTGTTACTGACAGAGATGTGGCCGTGTGATTCGTCAGGTGCACAGACAAGGAAACTAACGTTACACGTAACTGTGTGTAATAAGGTGGACCATAATGTAATGTCAGGCTCGCTTAAACAACGACGTACATTTTACGGCTTCAGTCTGAAATACGTTTTATTAAATACTGGTCAAGGCTTATTCTTTAGCTATTAGGGAGTGTTTTACGATTCTGTTTTCATAAATATTGTTCTCCAGGCATAAAATTATGTGTAAACTTTCTATCTTTTTAGGAATTGTAATTGTATGATTGTTATTTATGTCTTTCTGGATAACGTTGTTGTAGTAACACACTGCGCGCTTTGGTGATGGGATTTCAATAGTATTCTTGGTCACAAATGTATTCAAAATAATGGTGTCAATGAACATATTTGAATGAAGCAGAAACATGCATCGGTTGAGTAACGTATGATATAATTTCGCAATGGCAGCTACTTTAATGTGTGAACTGAAGTAGCTGGAAATAATTCGAGCACATTGGTAAGTAGCTGTGCCTTGCAAACCGTATTGATCCGATGCGTTTTATTATCGATCATTATGGCATAAAGCGACGGCTTCAATTATACACTCTCCGATGTGCTTAAAACTGTCGAGTATCTAACTAAAACCGTCACACAGAAATCAATCCGAATTTCTACATAAAAGAAACAGCTTGAAGCCTAGTATTAAGTGGGACCATTTTTATTAGTGTTTGTGATGTGACTTCCTGCGACTAATCGACAGATTGCCTGTTTCATACAGTCGCAGTTGAGTTCATTCGAATGCTAATCCAAAAACACTTTGACCACATTGATCAAAAGTGCCAAACGAAATATATTACAGACGCGACTGACGTCATCAAGCACTTCCTTATTCCAAATATTATATAATTTCTGAATTTGATTAAATATTGTCAATGTGATTACATACCATTGCTAATTGTAATTCGCCACGATTATGTAAATCCGAAAATATAAATTTAATTATAACGATGTGTTTATTCCGAAACATCAGATGTGTGTTTCTGATTGGCTCTCGTCTGTTAGTTGTTTTCCAAACTCATGTGTTAACTGGGGCGATCCGCTCCAAGCTAGATACGAGGCCGTGATTCCAGCAATGATGACAAAGGTTGAGCCTCGCATCACTGTAACACGACAACATGATTATCTTCCATATAACTCCCGCAATTAATAATACATTGAATAATAACTTGCTCTAGTTAGAACAAAGACCCTTGTAGTTTATTATCTCGTTCCCCGGTGTTTATTCTTCCTTTATCGCCATGCCGTGTACATTACAGCACATTAGAGCGCATCCTGCCTCGTAACAGTTCTGATAAGCTGACGCTACAGTAGGAGAATTACCTGTTTGCAATTCGCTCAGACGCCGACGTGTATATAAGTATCATTTAAAAGTCCGCCACCACTTGCCATCCATCTAGCGAGAGGTAAGTTTCAAACCGATACTAGTTGTAATCATCGGTATTTTGGTTCGTCTTTTCCCTTAAGTGGGTAGTACGGTACGTGTTGCGTAACTCACATTCGTAGGTACACTGAATTTGATTACTACAGATCTTTAATAAGATTCATGCTTCTTGTGATATGTGCTTGACGGAACATGGTTTATTTGCCTGGCGCCAATACAGCTACCAGCAAATCTCACTAATGCATGTGTATAAAAGAAATATTATTGCAAGGTTGTGTTGAAAATTTACCAAGCTGAAAGTGAAGTGGTCTAGAATCGATACCAGGTGGGACTGTTGTTTGCCGGCGCGATTGCAACAAAGACAGTAAATTTAACATATTGATCGTGGAATAAGGGCTTATTCACTTTTAATTTTGAGGCATTGTCGTGAAATATTTATTTCAAAATGCATTCATATGGTCTTTTGGCGTGATAATGTCAAAGAACGGACACCGAATTGAGCACGTATCATGTAGTAGAGTCGCCGAATGTGAAGGTGAAAGTAAAATTTGTAATGTCTGTTATGTTTTGTTGAGATGCTTTAACGTGTGTATAGCAGCTTGAACCATGAACCACATGACTCAAGTGATGTTCGGATTGTTAACGCAAACAAAATAGCCGTTATGTATTTAGACAGGAGAGGTATAAACTGTGAGGGACACAATACTACATATGTCGCGTTCTTTCATAAAAATAACATTTCGAAGTGCCACAGTCGTCTAATTTCGTCGAAATAATGTATTTTACATGCGTGGTATACGCGACGTGGAACCGATATCGAACAAGACGCGGTTCGACGACTGTACGCTCTAAATTATGAATTGTTTACGCTGTTACGTATTGGTAACGTCACTCACGGCACGCATGTACGCGTTGTATCTAATTATGTGTAGTGACTGTTCAGTTTACAACCAAATAGTTTATTTTCAGAACTGCGTAATACAATTTGTTCGGAATGCATGTACCGCCACCAATACGTGTTAGTATTTTGTCGCGTCGTATATGAGTTACGCACACTGTTGACACTGATTTAATCAATATTCATGAATAACTAATTTAACAGTGGTTAAATATATCGAAATTAATTATGTATTTTACATATGTCTATTTGTTATGGTTCAGCAATTGGCATATTATAAGAAATTGATTCCTTCGTGACGAGAATATTATTATTAAAATAAGTATTCGCTCGAGTAGTTTGTGTACTGACAATCATGACGCCAAGGAGAACGTCGAGTAAGTCAATCTCATTTTATAAAGTTCGAATTAGCACTATGTAAACATTTGTTTAGCATTGCTCTTTGCACGCATGATACACCATGTAGAGAATATGTGTGGGTATAATACGTGTATATTGGCCCATCATAATATTTACCATTCTGTAAGCCGAATTGCTTTCCGTTCGTGAAACACGAATTATTTGCCGAGCCTTAGTGTATTACCGTAGTCGACCATTGTGAACAAGGGAAATTTCCAAATGCGGAAGCCGAAGATTGAGAACGTAATTCAGTTACCATGGCAATGAATTGTTCGACTGGAGTATCTGCGAAATTTGATTAACGTATTAATATTTCTTGTATATGTTCGCTAGCAGATTTCGCATCACGTGATTCAAGTCATCCTGTCGCAGATTTCAATAATCATATTAAAATAAACATTGATTTGTTTGATGCTCTTACAAGTTTGGCCTTCAAAATGATACAGTTTTTTAAAGATGTTCAAATACTTCCGGTGATGTCAGGCATACGTTACCAGTTGGTTTAGACACACCCAAGCGCACGCCGCTGTGAGTGGAAAATCATATAGTCATGTTACTCAATTCGTTAATAAAATCTAAACGTTCATTAAAATATTGATGTAAGAGTTATAAAAAAACGGGGGGTGCATATAACTTGCCTAATGGGAACGTGCTTTGAAATGGGTCTCGTATTTTGGATTTTAGGTATAAGAATCGATCTTATTTCTGGTCAAGACAGGTATAAATATCGGTAATATTTTTCCGATTTGGTATACTTATGGGACCATATATGAGCGAATACCTCAACCTCAGATCCTTATGTAAGTGACAGAGGTGTTTCTATGGTCAAAATACATATTATAATAAATCAATATACAATGCGACTGTTGGCTTACATGTGCTTCTATTGGAAATGCTCTTCTAATAGAGAAAATACGATGACTGTTTTATTTGGAATAAACAGTGATGACAGAAATGGTACTTTGGTATAAATATGGGTTTAGATTTTGCTACTATCCAGGTATAAAAATGGTCACACTTTTGAGCACTTAGTGGCACCTTCCTACCCAGCTATGTATAAACTGCCCCGGGATAAAAAAAACATGTAATATTCATCATTGATGATAAGGTCTCGTCATTGTACAATTCCGAACTTTCTGCCAAACAGTGAAATCCTAAGAATGCCGTAACATTCCTGAGAAGTGTGTACAGAAAAGTGCTGCACTTATTGTTCACGCAGTTTTGTTATATATCTAGTAATCGAGATGACATTAAGTAACACATATCCTGAAATGCGGATTGATTTGAATCTCACGGGTCGGTACAGTGTGAGTAAGAGCTGACAGTTCCGCCATGAAAATAATACCGCGTGTGATGAAAGCATCCTGCCAAATACGAAATTTAATGTTTTATCGCCCTTTCGATTTTACAAGAATATACGGTGCATATTTAATGGTTTACCGGTAATCATGGTACTAACGCTGTAAATTATTACGATGAATATCGTATTTTATTGTCACTACATTGCACATTTCATAAATAAGTTTGTAGATGTTTCCAGTGAATGCATTATTCTAATACAAATGTTAATCGCTGACACACGTTACGTACGTAGTTAGTATGATGAACTTTATTGCTTTTTTTGAATTGTAAATCCTCTACACGCAAGTGATCAGCGAATTGAAACCTAGAATATAACGAGGCTGGTGCTGAATAATTGACAATCACACAAAAATACCCAAAGTAGTTCCGATTTACGTGAGTTATCGTGCCACATTTCAGTTCTCAGTGGGTTTATGCGTTGTGTTTATTCAACCACATAGGTAGAAATATCTGAGATGTATGATATGTCGCAACTTATAAATAATCTTATAGGCTATTTCACAGCGAGGTTTATTCATTCAAAAATGAAATAAATAAACTAAAAACCGCAATTGTCTTTGTGAATTCATTTATTAAAATTCAAAATATGACATAACATGCTTCTTATTTTTTCGAGGACATTCTTAATTATTAATATTCGAGTCACTTCAGTATATCTGAAGAGTCGAAGCCACATATCCACAAATCATGTCTCTAATTGTGCAAATACTCCCTTTCAAATAATAATTGGTATTGTGTTTTCCAATTGAATATAAGCGGGATTCAATGTCACGTGACATTTGGGTCTGAGCACGTCATAGAATCCCTCGTTCATCGCTAGTCATGGTATAGTCAGTTTTGCACATCGCAACTTCGCTGGTAAACACTCTTTTGAAATCATTACACAAATTATGTAGTCGGTTTGTGTGCGTTTGACTATGCGTGCGACGTAAAACAAACAATCCAACAAGTCGTTGTTGTAATCAAGCTTAATATCACGTGGCTCAAATGATGTAATAGATCAATACCGTTGTTATACGGAACAAACTTTGCAATACGATTTACCGCCAAAGTGCTCTAATGAAATTTGTTTCCTGGTTTCAGAATTGAAGGAACATCACGGCAATATCATATTTCCATGTGATGGATAAATTTATTATTACATTCAAATAACGCTATCCGATGGTGGGTGTGTTATTTTAATTTAAATTCATTTGGCAAACAGTGAGGAGACATCGGTCTCTATGTATCTTGCGTCAACCGAGCATATCACGATCCAGATTGGGCAATTGATTACTGACTATATATGTTTAGTATATACATTTATTGATACTCCAAAATATACTGGTAGTTGCCATATGTCATGTATTTATGTATCGTGTTACAATGTATGCCCCTGGTATTATTAAAAAAATATTAACTATTAGTCGCATTGAAGAGTCAGGTACGTCCAACCTCAGATTACCAGGTAGTATACGATATATAAGAGACAATTGAAATGGAACATACTAGTAGCCTTGATATTCTTAATACTTACATGTTGATATATACTGTATTACTTTTCAGTGGATACAAAGTTGTGTTCGTTATAAAAATTAACATAACTAAGCCAATAGTTATGCATTATAGTTATCGGTACGTACCTTCAACTCGTTGCACAGGCGCAGTTACCTGATTTCATGTGCGCCATTATAATTGTTAAGTTGTTAATGGATAATATTCAAGCGTTGAATTTTATATTGAAACTTATTGCAATGGTGTCATTTCATAATCCTAAATCAAAATGAGCTGTGTGGCACCAAATGAGAAACGTTCTTGGTAATATATCAGGTAATATGGCCTATAATTATGCTGTAACTATTAACAAGTAAATAGTTAGAAATGACTTCCCAGCTGTGTAGGTGCTGTTTATTTGTGTATAGTCTATATTCGAAAATCTTACTTATTTACCTCACAGATATATTCGTTTGATAAAACTGCAAGATACGCAGGTGATGCCCCATTGCTAATTTGTTTGGGTATTCAGACAGCTGCACAGCAGATATTCATAGTGCAACGCCCGATCGAAAGCCAGGCCGTAATTGGTCGTGTCGGTTTCCCTTGAAGGAGTGAAAACGCAGTGGTCATTTTATAGTCAATTTGTTCGGAAATGCGTAAGTTCTGAATTAGATGGCCAAATGGTCATAGTCCCAATGGTTTGATCATAGTGCGATGCCGTAGTGAATTGATGTGTTCGTATCAGGCTAATGAACATTGAGTTAGTAGCACTGAGTAAGGTAGTTTCAACTGTATTGACTTATTAAGTCAATACACATAGTGCCTTATGCTAACATATGTTGTACGCAAGGCTTCATTCACCGTTGTTTGCCAAGTGATATTCTACATCCATGGTCGATATATCCATTTACACATGCGTTCCGTGTTTTCGGTTTCAATCATCTTTACGTACAACCTAAAAAAACGTGGCTTATTCATTTGCGATATGTCTATGTGTGTACGCGCGTTCAAAAGGGACTATTCACCGTTATCAAATACACTTTGAAATGATTTATGAAAATGCTATCGATTAACTCGATTTGTATAACAATTATTTAATTTAACAAGTTTTATCTTACCAAAATGTGATTAAAATTCATTCAGATTTAAATTGCGCATTCAAAAACCATTTTTGTCTAAATGCGTGCAATTTCAATAAATGTACTAATGCCAAGTCCAACCAACTTGTGAAGTTGGGATTATATTTACCAATATTTTCTGTCTGATGATGCAGGATGATATTGCCATGTCACACAGTGTTTCCGTTTTTCATAAATAATGCATGCTCTCAAACATCAAGTGAACACTTTATATGACACGCACTCCAATGTTGTTACGTCATCACTTGTCTTAGAATGATGGATCTATATAGTAATAACACACTGATCAATCGATCCACCCATCAATGTCAATTTTGGATAGTTATTTCCTAATGGACAAATTCATCCCTTTTTCAAATTGTGTAAAATGCAATGCATGTCAAAAACTGGCATAGTTATCGTGCTGATATTATTTTAGTATATGATTAGTATATAACATCACATTGTATGGATTGCTTTTATTACATCCCCTGGGCGTTTTAATCCGATAATAGGCATGTTATACTATTTTTTCTGTTATTAGTATGCTGTCTTTACACCTGGTTCACATTTTTTCACAATAACACGATATTTTTCATGATAACTATGTGATTCCCCCTGTGGGATACTATCTGAAAGCAGGTAGAATTGCCAAATCCAACGGGATGGCACTTTTGCTTTTTACTCGAATGGAGCTTCACAATACCCGGTGGACGTTTCTTTGTTGTTGTGTGATGATATTCCGACATCGCGTAATTGAAAGCTTATACATATTCACTATAATCAAAATATATAGTTTTAAATGTATGGAAAAAATGTATTTTTCGGACATCATCGTATTTTGATAATAGAAACAGAATCGACTGTGTGTGGATCTCTATGTGTGTCCAAATAATATAAGTGTTTTTTTGTTTATATGAATTTCTATCCATCAATTACTTATATTTCTTATCAGCTCAGACCAGCTACAGTATGCTCATTTATAACGCGATTAGTTCAGGTGAGAAATCTGCTAAATACGTCTCGAGATTCCCCTAGTACAGTGAATGATTGTAGCAGATCAATGCATTCCTGTAGGAGTACAGCTATTGCAATACGTAACAGTATTTCCCATAATAAACGTGTATCACGCGGCGTGTGGACAATGATACCTTGTGAATGGGGACGTAGTGATGATATGCGCTGTGCCGTGGCATGTGGTAAGCAATTGTCTGCCAAGCACTGAATACTTAACAATAACAGTGTCATACTTCATGATCATTATTACCCTCGGTACGACATTTATAAACACATTATTTCCTTGTGAGTCGTACCCCAGAATAGGTACTGCTTTGTCAGAAAAGTAGAGCTATTTTGTAAATAATGAATAGAGCTCGCCATGTTATAATTCAACTGACTGTCAAACTGCATGCGCATGCGCTGGTATGTGTTTCTATTCTTCGAGTACCTTACGTCATAGAAGTCATGCACCCAGGTTCTGCATCCACATCATAACTCGATCGTAATTTGACTGTCTGTAAGCAGATGACATAACCCGTTCCTATCAGATTATTACTAATCAAAACAAATTCAAATTGCTGGACTCTGCATAAAGATTGTGTATGAATATATATTACAGCCCGCTGGGGACACTTGGTTTGTATAGTGGATATGACATTTATTTCTGATTAAAATAATTACCTCTCCTCTTTTGATAAATTTAATAAATTAAAATCACCCTAATTTTAGAAAACACAAAACAAGACTGCATGTTAAGTTCCCGTTAGTTATCATATTTACGATATCTAGATATATTTATAGTAACATAGTTCTAACATAAACATGTCGGAGATATGGATCCAAAACCTGATGCTTGATTAAGATGATTTTTTAACAATAAAATGGTTGACATTCAGTCACCCTGTGAATACCTGTCTACATTGAGAGATATTGCTCTAAAGCAGCATTAATTAAAACAAAATGGTCATCGGTCGGCCATTTTAATAGGATCATCAAGATCATGTATCATTATGTATAATGAATGTATAACATTTGAACATAATCAGTCAAAGTGTATCATAGATGTGCCACTAGAACTGCATTCATTAAAACAAAATTGTCGCCAGTCGGCCATTTTGAATCCGATCTGAAAAACACAATGACGTCTATCATAGTCCCAGAGTATTCAATGTATGTACCTAGTTTGAACAAAATCGATCTGTAAACAGCCGACATCCGGTTCCGAAATACAGTGCTTGGGTTCAGCATTCGTCGGAGTGTGCGCAAATGAATAGTCAGTGTCGTTCGCTTGTCAATTAAAGTAATTGCATACAGATATAAATCATGGATGTATAATTGGTTTGATGTGTGAGTTGTTTTTATGCTTAATGTGTTGGTAGATCAATGTACTATTATATTGGGTATATTTATAATGCTTATGTATTAGGTGAACGAGAGACAAAGTGTTCATTACCGTTTCGCTTGATGAACACCCGAAGTCTGGTTCCCCAACTGTCATGAATGCATACATGGGATGTGTTCATTATATATGGATGAAGCAATGGATCAGTGACCCAATTGTGGAATAGTTGGGCTTAATATACAGAAGAATGTTCATTACAATACATTATATTCAGAGCGTTCATGACTCTTCACGAATTCCAATATTACACAGTTTTCACAATAACTGTAATACCCTAATGTTTGTCAGATAGTGATAGTGGTCACATGACTGTACTAATTTATATATGATACGCTCCAATACACACTTTCACTAAATTGTTTTCTATGTTAGAATATAGACTACGCAAGAACATACATTATGAACATTATGTGACAGTATATGGCCGACTGGTGGACATTATAAAGCTAAAATAGTGATCTTTCCAATGAAGCACACCTGCACTTGTTACCATGGCGATGTAATGTTTTTTGCGTCACGTCCTCTCCCACTTTCTGTGGTAATTTGCAAAATGTTATAGAAAATGCAAATACAATGGAAATACCAAAATAACATTGCAATATTACTATATACAGTCATAGTTATACTGGCGTGACTGTGGGTGGTTCATTTCTATAAATAGTGAAATTGTATTCAAAAAGCTTTCGTATTATTGGAAAGTAAACATGACTTGGAACTGACAGTGAACAATAGGGCCGATATGTTTTTATTTAATTCAACGTACTGTAACACTTAATATCAATGTTATCTTATTAACCGTACTTGAAATAGCGAGCTTAGCAACGGAAATGTCGATTCTGACTGGCAACGACCTCCTCCAATGCTTTTGAGAATGCCGTGATATTGAACTTGGTACTTTGTAAACGTTATTGATAATAGTCTTTTACTTGAGCAGAGATTCACTTATAAATCATGATTATATAGATTCGTATATAAATATGTATTGATCCACAAGTGTTTCGATTGATAAGATGTTAGGCTAATAATTGGAGGTATAATTTCTCACACAATCTTCTTGTTTTAAAGTTTTGCTACATTTGTTTACAATTTACTTTGTATTCTTCTAAGCTGCATACGTAAATCAGAATGTGCTGCGGAGTGGATATACATCGAAATGTTGTATACCCCTGAACAAACGATAACACACATATATGAGAAAAACCGTTGTTACGCTGACTGGCGCTGAACTTTTTTGCGCTCATCTGTATTCAGGCTGTCCGCTTATGGACTATTGGATGAGTTCACTGTTATGCTCCCTGTAATATCAGTGTGTGTTGACTAGCTATGTTACCCCGTGAAATGTACGTATTGCTATATGCCTACGCCGTACGCGTGTTACTTCCAATATCAAATTATCGTCACGGTCACAGCGCGGATATTACGATTATTACAATGTAATATTGCTTTATTGTTATTTTTAGCGCAGGGAACAACGTTGCACATCTACAATTTTCGTAATTATTCTATATATTAATATATTGATTCTTCATTGTATATCATATTAATTGTATCCATCTGAAACCAATAACTGCTAATTCGCTTAAACACATGGCATAAACAAACACCTTTCTTTTTTACCTCAAAACGGAAAATAATATAAAAATGCTTTTTCCCCTAAGGGGTAATTGTGTACATTTTAGCGATAATTAAAATTGGGTTGGTTGGCAATTATGTTTCTTGGGATATTGTAATTGCGTTTATGTACCAATATATTCCAAATTAACTCAGTCGGTCTGAACTACTATTACTCATATTAGCTATATTATTTACGCTGTCGAAAATGATACTTCATTTCATAAAATTACATCGCCTTAGCGGGCCCGTGCTCCCTAGCACGGAACATGTGGAAGCATTGAAACTGTTGCACGTACGGCTTGCCCGTCACACTTTAACACGACAGTGCCAATATAACAGAGGCCCACCGGCCGTGTTCGGCCAAACGCACGTATAATACGGCGTTGCCGATTTGAGATCTCATCTATTTCAAGAGACGATGGCATAACCAGCCTTATTTTACTTTAATTACAGAGCTGCCGGTCAGAGTAAAACAACAACAACATAACTGTACAGCTCCATCACTGTAAATGAACAAGATATGCACGCGGACAGATAAACATCGGACTGCACACTACGGATGACAAGGATGTCAGTGGTTTTGTTGTGATTTCCGGGTTTTCGACAGATCTTTTAATAAAAAACGGCTGGACATCACCTTGTGCAAAGTATACTGCACCGTTCTCACGCTATTACCACCGAATGCAGTGATATACCAGGTAGGAATATACCAAATATACTTGCGATAGAGTTGATGCACAATATCCAATTAATTTTCCGATTCCCATGCATTTACCTCTGCCGTCGTTATATTGTTTGTCGCACAGTATTGTACGTACAGATATATAATTAATACATAAGTGAGTTGTTCGCATGTTGTCCTACCAGTCCGGGTCATGGCAACACAACATGGATTAATTATTTTGCTTAAAACCTAAATACAAAGACGATTTAATCTGCGCGGCGTTTGATCACTCGTTGCGGGGCGGTGTAATTTCTATAATGACGAACTAGCGAGAGGGGGAGTGCTTTTAAATCTTGTACTGTCAACAACTTAGTACAGTTTACATTTATATGCTTGAGGTGATAGAGGTGCAATAATTTAAACATTTGTCAAAAAGAACTAAAACTACAAAAATATCTGCAGTTGGAATTGTTTAAATAAAAATTAGACTGAATTTTACACAGAAAGTGGGTTGCTTTTAAATTCCTAAAATAAGTAATTTGGACGGTAAGATCCCTATTATGGTAATATATATTATATTATAATATCAATAACTAGAATGGAATCAATCGCGATGACGTATTGTCTGATAGAAACGGATGGCAGATTCCGACGACGAACATGAAATCTAGTCGCATCTCAAACATAACCACCGCAACTGAAGAGCGCAATATGGCACATGCACCAGCTTTGGGAAACAAAAAAACAAAACTCTTAATCCGGTTTTCATGTGTGTGAACCAAATATGAGATACAGGCGTATGCATACGATGAATAGGTGCACGTCATGATGGTGTACATTATCACAGTCAATAAGAGAGCATCCCATAATGTATATGTACAAAAAAAACACAAATCATCAGAACTGAGAGAAACATGTTCTCACGTTTTTTATACAGTACACGGTTGGTGTACGACGTACTGGACTACATATGTTTAGAATATAGTAATGCTTGACACTTGGATGCCATGAATTGTGGGTATACGTATTCAGCTTCCACTACATCACATTCTTAAAGATTATTAAAACGTGCGCTGCAACGTCGCGCTCACATTGGTCGAATGGTACCACGTGTTGCCCAGGTATCAGACGATACCAGTACTTGGCGAAAATACACGAGCGCAAAGGGAAAATTGCGCGTAGAACTGCAATATCCAAATTTTGTTCACGTTTATAAGGATCGTCTAAAACAAACCCTTTATAATTCCCTCACATGGTTATTTTAATTTGCAAAATTATCTATAAATGTGTTTTCTCGTGCCATTTGCTTGTGGGCGTCGTTCACTCATTGTGGATTTCTTCCTGTCCAACAATACCACCGCATGTATATGGAATTTTCCGACATTTTGTGGTATTATAATTGAAAGAAACGACTCGCATTTCTCAATTTCTTCGTTATATCAGGGCTTAGACCGGGGTGTTCGCTTAAGTAATGGACTCCACTTCGTCCCAGCCAGTATTTAAGCGGAATAATCTTTGCCTTGTTATCACGAGATAATGGATAACCTGTCAAACTTTATTGTCTAAGTATCGAACATTACTAATACATTGATAAATTATTATTAAACCAATTATGAATTGTTTCAGTGTAACGTTTAGGTTCATTGATTTGCGAGGTCGCATCATATGCTAATATATCTGGTAGACGTACGTTAATGTTCACATGTCCGATGATGTCACTCCGAGTTGTAACAAAACGCTATCGATTAAAAATATCGATTATGTAATATATAGACGCCAAGTACCAAATTTTCTACCACACTTGATATTAATAATTAGACACAAATTATAACAGACCACACACTGGAAATGTTTAAGAAAGAGTATTAACACTTTCGTTTTAAACATGTACTTGTAACGAGCATATCCGTGTTTTTTTCATATTTCTTTATAACCAAATTTGCAAACCAACAATTTCCCTGAAGATCGTCATATTTCTAAGAGATGTGGCCCAGGAAGTTTGGTCTGTCTTAAATTGTACACATTGTGTAAGTCCAGTAACCATGAACATGTAAGTGTTAATAAAATTTTTGTCAATGTATCTTGGTAGTCTTTCTAACGAATTGTAGAAACGTGAAGTTTATAATTAATCGTCGCACTTACTATATTATATCAAGACAACAAAATACTGAAGGATGGGTTAATCTAATTAATGATCAATATTGTCTGTAGACTATTATTTTCCAATTCAATCAACCTAATTTCATTATAATATTTAATCGAATTTGCTGATGAGTTTATGAACTGTGTTGCATAAATAATACGTTCACATTTGTGAAAATAGTCATATATATGTATTGCCTTACTTGAGAATTTATACATGCTATATATTCTATTTAAAGGTGAAAATTAACGACTTAATGAAATTAGAGCAAATGAGAGCGTCACGTTCGGTGCATTGCTTGTATACGATCTGTTACCAGCCGTACGTGGTGTAAAGAAATGATGATGTATGTTCGTGTTTCAACCCTCCAATTATTGTATCAGTATATTATATAAAATATCAGTAACATAATATAAAATGACAGTCGTATGGACAACCTTATCTCGATTTGCTTGTTTAGTGGAACACAATCGAGTTGCCAGATGTCAGTGACAGATGTCAGTTGCCTTCGTTGCTAAAAAGGTGATTGTGGCCATAACATTGTTTTTCATATATTTGCATAGATAATGGTGAAAAACTGATTATTAAAACCCTGTATGCAACAATATATACTTGACATTTTCAGCTTAAACACTCACTTGGTATACACGTGCAATATTCCCTGTTACCGATAGTTCGTAATGGAACATAGTAATAATAGTGGCACTTTATTGTTATTTAAAGTTATTTTTTCATTATGCGTATCATTGAATCTATTAAAGTGTTCACAATTTCCACGGCCTTACAAAGACTGACGTTAATATCGATACATTTCATCGTGAGATTCTATGTAACAATCTGTTTATCTGTGTTATTTATTCAAATTTCGTCAGTTATTAGTCAGACCACATCTTTTCTCAGTTTCCAAGCAAGGCCTTTATGGTTCTGCTATGTTCATTTATTATCTATAACTATACCAACAATATTTTGTCTTATTTTTCAATGAGCGTTTGAACAGCAAATTCTAATGTATAATTATATTATATCATGTGATCAGATGTAAACTTCTTTTTACTAGAGACAGGGTGCAAACATTATCTTGATCTATCAGACGAGTTTGAAATTCATAATGCACACAAATGCAAACAGAATACAATTGACTGATCCGCTTATTCCGTTACTGTCAAGTACACACATTACTTGGTCAAGTGGGATACTCTATATATAGACCAGACGTAGTCGGCAATTGTGCGTGTTCATGCGATTCGCGATCAGGGATCATTTAAACCAATATTATAGTTCATCAGCTGTTGGATTCAGTCATTCATATGACGATGCGTTGTATGGTCCAAGTTAAATACTTGTCCGTGTGCGTACATAATTTGGAAGGCGGACTGACAACAACTCTGTGGCTTTCTTCTTGCATATAATGTGATAATTTTGAAGTGACAATGTATGCGATTTGTCTATGGTCCAATCCAACAGCGACTTATCTAACGACATTTATTTCACGGTAATACTAGTTCAAATTGTATGTTATAAATATAACTTTTTTGGTTTCAAGTAAAATAGTATACTATCACTATTCATGTCGAAACAACGTTTTATAAAAGACGAAAATGACGTCGATGGAAACACATGTTCTAAGGCTGATATTAGAGATGTTTTTTTCATTATTCAGTTTTTCGCGTGAACGAACTAAAAGGTTGATCCGCATGAGCAGCCGAGTAAAGACAAAACTCACGACTAGTGCTTTTGGTTTTACAAGTACCAATGAACCACTTTGTGGTAATCGTCCAATATGAGCTATACACAATATACAAATACAATTTAGGCCCTTTAGATTTAGTTACTCTTCGCTGATCTTCACAAACTGATTGATAGAACAATGCTAGAACATGTTTTTTTGATCACATAAGATTTATGAACATGCTTCAAACCAGTAAAAATTGTGACGATAAATTGGCGAACTAATATGTCAACGTATAGCAGGGAAGTGTGCAGATCAGTGTGCAATGCGGTTTTATCAACTACGGTTAGGGAATTCGCATCGACCTAACCCCTCAAGCCTTCAGGTGCAAATGCCACACACCCAGTAACCATTCGTCTTTTGGTATCAAACACGATGATGAATAGTTGGAAAATTATATTTTGCTACATCTATACAATTCATTTACATTGTAATTCCTACTTGTGGTTTATGTGTGATAAAAATCACGTGATTCTGGCTTAAGTAATTAGTGCCCGGGCTGTCACGAATTAGGGAGTTTCGACCTATCAAATAGTCTCTGCGAATAAGAATAGCTTAATTAGTAGTCAATTTGTTGCATTTTTGATTTAGTCGGTAACAACATATAACCATGGTCATTTGAAACACCAATTAGCCAATTGAGGACAGTCGTGGCGCGGGTATTGTTTTATATTCATTTGTTGTATAGCCCCATGACTACACAATTTAGCTACTGCGATGGCGAATGCGCTCACTGCAATAGATGAATCACCACACAGTTAGTTGTAAACAAGGCATATGGATTATTATGTTCGATGGAAATCAACACATATTGTAATCCCCCATTTCACGGCTGATTTCAAGACCGATGAAAGACGCATCGAAGAATTGCAATGCAATCAATTGGAATATTTTTGTTACAATTGTGTTTGTCGGTCTTTGCAAATTCGTTTGAATAACACGCAGACATTTGACTCTGCTATCGAACAGCTTGCTCCCCGCCATTAACTCGGCATGTTGATGCATATCAATGTTTAGTCGAATATGATATTGCAAGCAGCGTTTTGCACAGAGATTCAATGCAGCATGCAATATTCTATCACCGGAGCGCATCATCGAATGGAGATATACGTTTCTATAAACATATTCTAGTATACGTTACTATATGTGACATAAAAACGCTGTTTTTTAAATAACAAAATTAGAGAAAATAAAAATATGAGGTTATGCTTAACAGATTAGTGATTGTTATTGGGCCACGCCTGCAAACATAACCACCAGGATGACAATTTACAGTAGCTGTTACGTAGTCTAACGTTAAACTAGCGACATGTAGATTTGAATTTACAAATTTACTATTACAATTCTGAATTTTTGAATGCACTCAGCGAAATGTATACACACCAAAAGATGCAATTTACTCCTGAGCACAAATGATGGATGTATTTTACGATTACAAGTAATAGTCACCGAATCTCTTTGATCCAAATTGATATAGACCAATAACGTTTGGACAAAACGCGATCGCCAGAAATGACGGATTATGAAGACAACCAGGAAAAATACAGCTGCTCACACAGGTTTATTGATATTCATTATTTCAGTTAAATAAGAACAAATTGGCCTGCTTTAGGTCCGGGGATTTGTTTTGTGAAAAAATGTTTGAAGACTGATTAAAAAAAAACATTGTTAAAGATGTGGGTTTTTTTTTCAAAAGGAAAACATTGTTGGTTCTCATCATGGAAACGAAGCCATTTAGGTCGCATCATATAATCTTAAACAAGCCATAAATGGACATTACAAATAGTAATAATATTTCTAAATGCAATGGCCATTATTCAACTCCGGTAATGTAGAAATGGATTACGTGAAACATCTGCACGATTTGTCAAGACTATTGTCCACAAAGGAATTGTGGGTAGACAAGAACCTAATGTTATGTCCTTGAAATAGTATGCGTAGTCAAGGTTTTCACCTTAAGTGATAATATAGAAAATGTTCTTCGGTGTGCGATAGAAGAGGGACTTACTGGCTAAATACACAGATAATGAAACATACCACGCTTGCGGCGCCAGTGAGAGATCAAAATTGAATTTGTCGGGCCGATAACAAATCGATTGCTCTTTTACTGTTTAAGAGCCACTTTACTTCTAGTACAAGACTAGCTATAAATCTGCCGTTGTAAATTTCACCATGTTACGGGGCTTGTGTAGCTCAACAAGAGTTTCCCACTTCCTGTCTGTGAATTAGTACACGGACCACGTTGTTGCGTTAGGGTTCCGTTAGTTGCCCATATAGCTAATGATTCAAATCCTAATTGAATTGTAAGAATGTTTACTTTGCGGTCGCCAATTGGATTAATTTTACGCGTTTGATTGACCCTAGTACGGGTTGGATAAAGTGATAAAATAAGGACAACCGGGTTTATATCTTTACGTTTTGTACACGGGTCCGCCGAATTAACCCTCTCATACCTTCCAGGTTTATTTTATGCCGAATTTGCACAATCGTTAGTTAATCGACGTCATTAGAGAACCCCGCTTTGATGATTCATGACGTCATCATTTACAGGGGTGCATCTTAGATGAATCTATATTTTGTACTGTTCGCATGGGTAATACTAATGTTTGTCTTTGATATGAACTACACGGATTATGCCTAACCCCCATTTTATTGAAATTAATTATGTTTTGTCTTCCCATAAATCATCTTTAGATGATTAATGTTGAAATAAACAAACCGAGGATTGATCTGAGTATCTTCATTGATCCCCAGGGAAAAATTAAATGCAAAATAAGTCAATGTAATTAGGCGAAAATGGTCATAATAAATAACGTGACAGGGGAGATGTTTCTATATGGCGATATCGCTATATTTATTACTTCAGTGTTGAATTATAAGTAGTGGACATGGCGCCTTCATTAGTCAAATCATTTCGATTGATAGGGTGTCCGGGATTCTGAATTGCCTCCCCGTAAACATGTTTTTGTTCGTTTTTCTGTTTTCATTCTTTTAGCTAAACGTTGATGCTTCTACTGGCATGTTATAAGTTAGGCCACCAACTTGCAATAACATGTATGTTTTACAGGGGGGGGATTATTGAATTAATCTTTCTTTGAACACTGTCCGTGATTGGCAAATGCCATTGATCTAACCTGTAACAGAAGCTTCTGTTGGTTAATCTAATCGACTCCTACTGGAAAACGATGTCCGTGGTTTAATAATCAAATAATTTCTTTTTCAAAATAACAGAGCATCGTATTAGTTAATATCATTACTATATAGAGAGTGTCGGTTGTTAAGATTCCTGATATATATAATGATGGTATGATCCTCCTTGGAATTTTATACTACAATTCTACCTTGATTCGTCTTTGAGAGTGCTTTTGCCGGGTACGTAATTTTCATACTACTCGACAGCGATCAGAGGAGAAAAGATTCATAATATGTCAAGCTGCGGATGTATGCTACGCGTACATTAATAAACTGTCAGTGGGCGATATCAACGCCACCTGGCGCCGCTATCAGATCATGCCCCAAGCTACCCTGCGATTCCTGCAACATATTAGAAAACAGATACAATCGGGAAAAGGGATGATCATTCTTTTCTTTACTCTTTATTGTTAATTTAGTGCACGAATTTGAACATTCATGACTGCACGTGCAATCGTGATCACTCGTTTCATGACGGACGCAAGCAATAACACCCTCCACCCACGCACACATAGTGTCAATTTCAGATATGAAATCAACCCCAACTTAATTAAATATAAATGACTCGAACTTTTCATACAATAACAGTTGGGTCTAGTGATTGACGGTATCCATGGCAATGCATTATTAACCCGTGTAACGATTAACACTGGCAATTTGCTGAACAATCAACGTCAATATTTCATTAACCGCGTTGTGTGTTTATAAATCCTTAAATCCTCACTGATTGCCTCTGTTGGTCTTTGTTTTCATCTTCAGAAAATTCTGAATATTTATTTCATATGTTTTACCGGTGAAGGTATATTTAAACATGTGTTGTAAAAACACCGTATGATTTCAAAAAAGGGAGCGTTCCGAATATTGCAGCTATTTCTGAATGAGTTTCTATAATTATTGTGACCGTTATAGTATTATGCACTATTGTAAGAATTAATATATAATTGTGGAATAGGTTGCTGTAATGTAATAACTAGTTTATGATATAGTGTGTATAGTTTCTATTAATCATTTTATTATTTGGTTCTTTAAGACTTTTTTGTGATGTTTATCTTAGCAGTGCATTTATCGCATTGGCGTGGTTTATTTATCCATCGACGTGGCGTATTTATTTCACTTGCGTAGCGCATCTATCGCACTCACTGGCGCATTAATCGCATTCACATGGCGTATTATTGCGTTTGCATGGGTATTTATCGCATCGCCATCACACATTTACCGCAGTCACATCGCGCTCTAATACGCGTCAGTCATTTATCACATCGGCGTGGCCTGTTTATCACATCGGGTGACGCATTTATTTCCTCGACGTGGCATGTTCATCGCGTGGCGCATTCATAGCATTTGCGGCTTCCATTTATCGCATCGACGTGGCGGATTTATCGTATCGGCGTGGTACATTTATCGCTCTTGCGTCGCCCATTTGTCGCGCTCACATCGCCCGTTGCATATTTTCATCGCACACCTGCCACATTGGGTAATAAATAGACTCGGTCATAGTAATTTGATTTCGCATTAGATCATTTCATTAAAGAACTGATCTCAGAGACATGGGTGGTCATATAAATTGGTTACTGGCGTTCGTGTTTTTCCAGAGTCAGTTTCTATATCGCCACTGTACTAGAGCGTGCGATTAGAATGCGATCAACAGGCGAAACTGCGATAAATGTACTATCGAGCCACGTTTGTCGTATCGTGGTGGGTGAGTGTAGGACATATAAGAGCCATGGAATGTGCAACAATTTATTCATATACAATTTATTTTGACAACATACTGTCATAGTCCTTCGCAGAATTAAGTCTTCTCTGTTATGCGGTTATTAAAACAGATCATTTAACACAAGCAATGACAAATGATGACGATTATTCTCTGCGATGTATCTTAGTTGGCGCCGTCTGAAATCAACAACAACTGTCCAAATCCAAATTGTCGTAGCAAATGGTATTCATGTACCAGCTACCCATATGAATACCATTAATACAATCGCAATATATATCCTTTCAGATGTAATAATTCCAAAAATCTCGCAGGCACGTCTCGAGCCATTGCAAGCAATTCACTTTTGGCGCCATATCATGTCCATGTATCGAATGGACAACAATACAAACTCCCACAAGCAAGCTGTTAACAAATTCATATATGTCCATTTCACTGCACGTGCGCAGTGACCGCGAAAAAATATGCATCAAGTGAAGCAAAAGTTAAACCTTAGTTTATTTAATTTAGTAGGAAGATGTCTTTAATTCTCCAGAAAATAAGTTACTTGTATATTACGTAAAGCAAAGTAACGTGTAGATACTTTATGTAGTTTGCTTGCGAAATTGATAATGTTGCTAAAGTTGTGTTGAGACTGAAACGATACAAATCTCAGGGTATATTCATTTATTTTTTCAATGGAAAAATCTTATTTGTTAGTGGGATAAACGATTTAGCATTGAAGTCCGTTCCTATCGGATACGAGCATTGCCTATGAATACAGATGCTCTGGAAACGATTTTAAGTAAATCTTTTTTTTAATTGAGTACTAAGTGGGCATTACAATAAAAACTGTGCAGCTCGCCATATCCTTATCTCGCCCCTGTGTTGAATTAAGACAAACTTCGCGGATTATGTTATTGAAATGGTTTATACCAATTCACAGCTATATTTTAAGCAAAAATCAATGCTACTGAAACGTCCAACAGGTCTGTGAGCATCAGCTTGTCCATCATTTATTCAATTATTGATCGTATAATCTTAAATGCAGTAATTTGTCGGCTAGTGGAGAAGTATAAATGTTTAATCTATATGCTGACTTGCGACATATCTATCGTCGCAACATAAATCCACTGGCCAGACGGAGATCATACGAATCCTATGAGAGACCCCTTGTCAGCCGAATTCTTTTAGTTTGCATGCTTGTCGTGTTGTTTTCTAATATAAGCACCCCGTGCAAGTACGTATATGAAGATGTTTCTCTATCATGCCATCATTGGAAGAACTGACAGTAATCCACAGTGATTTGCCACATCGTATCTATAAGGGATATGGATGCAAGTTATGACAATTGTGAACTGCCAATAAAAGTAACAATTTACGAATTAAAGATGTGTCACCAATTATAGTTAAGCTTGTCGTGCTCCTTCAGCCTGACAGTTAGTCGTAGAGTGCACGCAATGGTGCTGGGCTGTTAGAATACACAAGAATGAGCAAACATAAGCCTCCGAGTTACAACTCTATCGGGACGTATTATGGTCGTCAACAATCAAAAGAGCGGATTTTAATAGTTGACAGATCATAATGTATGTAAAACCTGATGTGAATTACCGTTCGATGGGTCAGCCAAGGTTCTGTCATCTTCTATGGAATATGGAAAACCCAATTTAATTACAGTGCGAATGACAAAACAAAAATCATTATTAAGCGCGCGAGTTACATTCCAAACTCTTTATCCGAAGTACAGTCTCCAAAAAATTAGAATTTGGGTTCCAAAATATCCAAAGATATGATTTCGTAAAATTGTACAGCACAGCACAATTAATTATAATAATTATAAACAATAATTGCGATGTTTTCATTCAAGATACTGAGCCAGATAAAACAGTCACGAATAATATCGTCTTAAATTTTACTATTTTATATGACGTCACAGGTTAACCACTCGTGACTTGTAAGGTATTCAACTCAGTATATTAGGTGCATTCGTACCAGCAAAGCGCTGTGACATCAAATTCATCTGAAACTATTGCATCTGTCATTTAATATTATGGGTTTGAATCTCATTGTATTCACTTTTCAATAATAAGCACATTGTTTATAAATAATTCTAATATATTCATGTAATATTCCCGGTTAGAATTGGCAGTAGCTAGCGTGTGGTCCCATCGTTTTGGTTGTTTCTATAACATCATATATTTTCGCATTTCGTATGCAATTGACAATGACGTCAGTACATTTGTACAGGTAAAACACATTTTCTGAATCGCATTTTCAATCAACAATCTGTTTAATATCGAGAGGTTCATTTAAATTGAAGCTTTCGTATCATAAAACACATCGATGAAACTTACTGTCATAAATAAATTGGAACATTCGTATATTTGTTGAAAAATGTACGTGGGATTGCATAATTAAAAGATAGAATGTAATTCACATCACGGGACTCTTATCATTCCATCGGGTCTATTCAATACAATAATCACGCACTTTATTCCCAAATCTCATGCTTCAATTCCAACATTCTTTTCAGTACAAATGGTAGGCCTAATTCCGTATTTTTTGCGATGCAGTCCCAAAACATCGATTCTCGCGTCTCCGTGACACGCTTTCAATTCAAACGTCGCATTTTGATTGGTCATTCGATACCATGGACAGACAGACAGACAGACAGACAATTCAAGAGCATGCGACCACAATTGTGCGTGACACTCGTCAGCATTGAATGTTTCCCAACATTTGTATGCATAATAGTTGAAACAACATACTCGTCATTATGATCATTATCATTCAGGTTGGGAAATCCTAGTCATATTAATCTGGAGAGTTATCTTTGCGTGTTTGTTCGCATGTTGTTTTCTTGTTGTTTCGCGTAACTGAAATACAAGCGTCCGCGACATGCTTACTGCGCTGTCAATTTCTATTTTCTGAAGCTACCATTACACGTATATTCAATGTTTCGATAGTCCGTGGTATTATTAATATTAAGTGAAATAAAGGACGACGCACTGCCCATTATCACTTGTTAGCAAGGCTCGGACACGGATGTTCGCTTAACATGTGGGGGGGGGGGGGTTTGTCATGCAGTGAATGTTCGAATTTCATTTAAACAAACAATGTATTTAACACACGCCGTATACGTCGCCATGGATCCCACGACGACCTCTCGCACATCGTAGCACATATTCGCGCCCTTGCCCTGTTATTACGCAATTATGAGCATTGTGTCGTTCTTTATTACATAAGTAATGTGACCTTTCCTGTGTCTGATAGGTTACAGTATGTTCCAATCACCTGCACTCAACCGCATATAAACTCGATGTATCACGGGAATGTCATTGCCTCGAAACTAAATCGAACATACTTTAAAATAGATTCACAGAGTCTTCCCAGAGTTTCCCACGATTTTCAATATGATCTGCCAATTCTGTATTATTACTTGTACAGGTTGAATATACATTGATCGATAAAGTGGGTCATATAAAGCCTTGTCAGAGTCGGAATGTTACATGCTATATTATGTCACATTCACCAGTCTGACAAAATACGCATTCGATTAATTTTTAATAAATCTCTCTTGATAAACATGCAGTGCTCTTCTCAGTAGTTACAAATTGTTGTTGGATCCGCCATCGTTGCAATTCCAGCCGCTGTGCATTGCGTTTGAGCTGGGTAATCAGTGAAATATGTGGCCATATAATTGACATGCGTGTCACAGCAGAGGTGCGTGTTTCCAACAGAACAAGGGCGTGTAAACCACACATTGTTTATGTTGTTGTATGTAACGTTACGTGTTGTCACCATTAGCGAAAACTCTTTTGTCTTGCTCTGTTTGGGCGCGAACACGTGTTGAACAAATGTGAATGCACGTTTGTGCTAGGCCTTTAATTAATCAGTGGACTATATAAAACAGAAGTGATACATAACATTTCTGGTTGGCAGTGTATAAAATAGTCACCATCTGTTCCATAAAACCCTCTTATTTTCAAATAATCGCATCGCCAAAAGAGGTCACTCCATTTAAAAAATAACACGACAATAATTTCCAGTCTATTTTGTAAGGTTTGCCTATAGTATTGAGTATTGAGTACTTCCGTATGCCAGTGGTTGGCGACACACCCGGCCATATAATACAACTTTTGATGAAAAGGGGGTGGCGAATCAAATATGTTATTTTCTACTGTTTACTAATCCAATATACCTGAAATAATTGAATCGTTTGTTTGTTTGGTTTGACCATATGTTTTAGAAAAATGCTGCCGCGTCTTGGTCAATAACGTATCTTATAGTGATGGTATACGCCATGTTGCCGGCTCAGCCGTGAACTTTTGTCGCACCTATAATTATGTAATATATCTCTGATCATTGCCAAATTAATTTATATTACTAGTAATATTGACATATCGGACATATTCAATGCATATTTACTGTGTTATGGCTAATTAGTAATTGCCACATGTAAGATGGAGTATGCCGCAACGTGTTTATAATGACACAATGAAACCATAGTAACCTTCGGGTTTCGGGTCATTTGAATTTTTCAGTAACTCTATTACATGACATCGTTGTTATAATGTTATATTTAAGACATGCACTTAAACATCATAATACGTGTTTCGAAAATGCCTTTGTTGATGGAAATGTTTTGGTATTTTTAAATACACAATAGACTAAACAAATACACAAATCATAGACATACAGACTTTGTACACATGTGAACATCATCTTTACAGTTGAATGATTATACAGTATTTGATCACAACATTCATTTCTATATACTTGCATGTGAAACATAGGTCACATGACCTACGACTATGCAATGCTTCATTGGTACTATTTTCGCTCGGTATTACGTGGATTAAAACAAATGAAAAAAAAAACATATAAAAACACCATGCCGCTTCAGCTAAACATGGCTTATTCGAACCCCGTGATTTCCGAACCACGTGTTTTAAATGCTGGTCAATAATTTACAACGGACGAATAAGCAGTATTTTTATATATTATTTTGAGCACCATTCGTCAATAAACATCCTCGTCAAGAAATGTTTTGAATATAAATAAATAGTGAACATTTTATTGAAATATATTTTTGACGAAGAGAGTGTTCGCGATAGTTAGGGATTTGCTATGCCAGTGTTGACGTGTATGCACCCGTCGACCCCTGGTACTGAAATACGTACAGACTGCATTAATGTTCATTTAGTACATTTCGTTACGCCAAAATTTGAACATATTAATATATCAGTCTGACGAAACTCTGTGTACCTGAAAGTAGACGGTTTTTTTTTTCACTCAACACAACGTAACACAACAAGCACCCTCATTCTGATAATACATCCTCTTTTGCATTGATCTCAATACAATCTGCTTGGTCGAGTGTAGTAACAATACCGTAATTGTATACTACATATTAAAATGAATGTGATATGGTAGTCAATATTATTGACATCAACTATTTAATGCATATTAAATTACAGTATACTTCTGATAAATTTATTAAAAACAGTATGTATATATATATCATATTAACTCTTAACTGAGGGCGTGTGTATTCATGTTCTTTGAACAAATGAAAACTTGAAGAAAGGAAATCATTTTTGACTTTAGAATATCATTAACATGTGTTTACTACATGTCATGAGTAATTTTTGTTTGAGTGGTAATAGTCATGTTGTTTGTTTACTACTGTATTTAACTGACGGTACTAAATTTGTCCATCATCAGTTGTCTGAGTGTCGTCTGAATGTTGATGGCCGGGTAACAATAATGTGCGGTTGGGAAGTTTTCTTTTCCCCCATACCGAATGGATGGAATGATTGTATATATAATGTAATCTACATTTATAATACGGTAATACATTAATCACTTTCCCTTTCTATAATCACTAAACACTATGTTATTAAAATATTGAAATAAATCTTCAAACATTAATGCTTACATGTGAATAACAAATCATTTTTCATAAATAACTGTTATTATTAAATCAGTAAAACTGTCTCTTTTAAAATAAATCTTGTTCAAACATTGCTCTTAAAACTGTCACAACACACCAGTCGAGTTCATTGTATATGGTATCGTATTGTTCCGTTGACATACAGTCTTAGTGGTCGGTCTATTATTCCGTGTGCACGGCATATCAGTATTTTGAGTCTATATTAGATTACCGCCAAATAATCATTGATGCAGTGATTTTATTAGCATTTTTTTTTATTCAATAATAATTAGGAGCAGCTAAACATTCTTCCTCATGAATGTTTACGGGACATGAATAATAATTTCGATATTTAATTAGTTGTTGAATAATTAATTATTTAAACACACTATCATGACTGCTGTTGAAAATGCTAAAACACAATTATAGTCACCTAAAGAATGTTTTGGAAATGACTTTTTTATATTTTAAAATTGAACGTGACAACAAATCTAAACCAAATACGTTCAACTTTACATGTTTTACACCCATGAACTAACTCACCGAATTATATGTTTCTATTATGCATAACTAATCAGAGTGGGATACAGTATAGTAATCCAAGTCATTTTCTTGTACAAGGTTCACTATTTAAGGCAGCAACAATTGTGAGCGTACTTTTATTAGATAACCCAATTCGACGTCTATGATAACATTGTAAATGACTGTATCATGTCGTACTTTCATTTACTTATCTCGCATTGTTAAAAACGTCGCCGCATCTACCCCACTTATTGAAACACACACGCCATCATCGACGTCTTACAGGGTGTTAACTAGAGGTATTTAAAGTAATCTTCGAGGCAAGATTCAGTCATTCCAGTATTCAGGAAGGTATATTTGATTGACACCTGTGGGGGAAGTAATAAAACTTAAATATGCCGAAATCGCCATCAGTGACGTGTTTTAATAAATATTCTAATAAAATAACTTGAAACAGGAGCTGTGTGTAATTAGAGTGGTATAAAGAAACAGGCCAACATTAGAAAGACGTCGACTTAAATTACCTGTTTTCATTTTGAATTCTTCAAAGAAATGTTTTGCACCTCCGTGATGAGGTGATTGAATGTGATACTAATTCTTAATTTCCTTGTTAAGCGACCGGTTTCTCAGTCACTACAATGCTTAACGCGATTCTATCGGTTCCGATAGTTATCGTTCATTCCAAGTAATTAATCTCAATAAAGAGGAAAGAAATGAGGCTAAGTGGGTCCGCTTTCACTATGGCGGAACTTGTCAATTTCAGTCCTGACTAAAATGTAAATGACGCAATAGCGAAATATTATTGCAAAAAAATAAGACGTATTCTGAGTATGATTACTTGCTGCATTCTCTTTTCAGAACTATTGTTTTACTACTACTACTATTAGCTATTGAGTGTAGTCGCCTCCCGAATGAGTTCATTTTATGGTCAATTGCTTACCTTAAAAGTCATGGTATTATAAGCACACGTACATTAGTCATCTGACAGGCGTACCATTGTGTATCTCTTAGAAATAATTATGATGCATGTCGACAATATGTTCGTAGTACGTTATCTTAGCAACGTTTCTGTGGAATTGTCTGCTTTAATAATTATGACCATGTATTTTCATCAACGCAAAAACAAGTTGGTTTGTTCACTTTGTAATTAAGCATAACAGATTAATTTGGATAAACGGATACAAGATTTTCAATAAAATGATGTTTTTATTAGCAACCCACTGAATTTCACAATGAGCAACCGACGGAGTATTTGTGTATGCAACATTCACGTGCACAATACTGTTAGTTGGAGTTTGTTTCTCGCGGCGTTTCAGATTTCAACAATGTCACATATACTGCAGCAAAGTGGTATGTAATGTTAATTTCCTCTCAATAGTATGCTCTATACCATCAAGTGTCTGATATTGGAGTAGCGAAATAGTAAAGGTAATCCTCGCAAGCAGGAGATGCTTCTCTACAATTACTATCATCCGTGAGCGACTTTAAGTTACTAACCTAACGTGCATTCTAAAATGTCACGTTATTCTATTCTTGGAAAAAAAGCAAATATGCCAACAACAAGCTTATGGACAGCCATCGATTCCCGTGACTTCAATCACAACGACCTCCAGCTATACGCAGTCAGAGCTCATCGCTAGAATGGATTGAATCGGCAACAATGAATTGTTTGAGTAAACAGTGCCGTGAGCATACACAAAATGTACAATGGAGCCAATTATTTCTCAAATCAAGTAAATATGTCCCAACGATATTCACATATAGCAAGACAATACACGGGACTACATGTCTAGTGTGCCGATGTACGTTATTTAGAGCGATTTCCCGGAAAAAATACTACACTAATCTGCAGTCAATTTGCAGCAATGGCGGAAATGGTACGCGGCTAATTGGTGAACATCAGTTTTTTTTTTTATTTTCACGGAAGACGTGGCCCTGAAATTGACATGGAATATTTGTAAAATACATTAATTTACCCGAAGTAGCTAGAAAAGCTACATTTTATCGAAATACACTGCATTTGCATTTGTATTTTGCAGTATATTTAATCTAGGTAGAATCAATTATGGGTGAATGCAGTGTTATCATTGACTGGTGGGTTGTGAATTCATCACTGTGCTGTCATGTGGAGTTGTAGTTTTGAGCTTACATATGATTTTGAGATATAATCATTCATCACATATTATATATCCGGCATTTGAGGGCGCAGTTATTTCCGTGACTGCATGACGTGGACATGTATGTATATATATATATATATATATATATATATATATATATATATGACAACTGAAACATTCCCAACCCTCAAGTATGCTGTACACGTAACCACTCGTCCAGGAATGTTATAACAATACCATTGTAATAGTAGATACGTTGCTTGAATGTGCTTAGATGTAATACGCCAAAGACGAGGTTATTATCTCCATGGTTACCTCGAGTAACAGATTTCCTCAACAGAACAAACTGACACGCATATTGAATGTTGGTCATATTAGTTAACCTTAGAAAGCACACCAATATTTAGTTTTCTATTCATGACCCGAATAATTACTAAACAAGTACAGCTGGTTGAATTAACTGTTCGTGGCTAATGGCATACCTTTCGTCCTATAAGTAGTGCTTCATCATTAACATCTGTGGTGGAAATAATACAGAAGCAAACATTTAATATACGGATGAAATTAGGACAAAAATACAAATAAAACGAATGATCAAAAAAGCAAAAATACTTAGTACTAGTAACGGCAAATGGACTGGGAATAACTGACGGTACTGCTGTATATGTATTTGTATATGTATATGTAAATATAAAATGGGGACAATGTATATGAACACATAAATACGAAAGTAGAACTCAACCACCTTTAGTTGTGTATTAATTACTGGTTTTCAACTTTATTCACTCTAAAACCCACTCGGGACTGTCTGTACTACTATATGTTAACACTAATTATGCTACAAATGTTTATGTCATCCACACTTGAGTGACACTATAATATTCAATGTTGATGTATTTAATTAATTTAAGGGACATGAGTAGAATTCCTCGTTGCCGACTCTGCCGATGTTGTTGTTGGCATCATTAAAGCTGCTCATTTGCTTCAATATCCTATCTAGTACGTCACTCATTACTTAGAAACAATTATTACTAAATTATTATCAGGTCATAAAACAAATAAACAAATTCATACGAACTAGAACTATTGATTATAATAATAGTGCAATATGATTACGGAATGATGTTTTCTAATTGCACTAATGAGATGTTAATGTATGCGTCAATATGAATTACGTAGTATGGAACCCGGTTGCAATGAATAGAACTATCTGGAGATTGAAATGAATGATCAATCAAATTCGGGACAAATGCTAGTTCATTGCTTTGTAATAGAGACAATGCATTTGCGCAGCCTTATTGATCCCTGTCGCCTTAACAACAGTAGGTCAAAGAGGGGTCCAGCAAGCTGACACCAAATGTCATTTCCACTGCCAATAATTATACAGTTGCATCAAATTCATATGTTCCATTATATGCACGAGAAGCACTGTTGGCTAATACCTTTGATTATTATCATGATGCCTAATGAGCAACACATATATGTTGTATATTTTAGATATAGGTATATATTTATTGTTGTAACATCTCTATTAATTTGACTGTGTGCAACAATGGTTGAATGACCTGTCGCTAAAGCGAGGCACCCACACCTGCCGCCTACCATATATGCGCACACAATGGGAGATGGATAAACATCGCAATGTGTACATCAACTATTGTCACCGCTATACCAAGTTCACATTGTTAATTTATTTTCCGAGTATTGTTTACTGAATTCAATAGCAGTGATTTTCTGACGATGTTGCAAAAAGCCGTTAGAAGTTCAAATCACAGTATTGCGTATCCAATCAGTGACCTGGAGAATCTCTCGCTTTTGAATGCATAGTTCGATGTGATGAACTGATTAATGGAGTTCGGTGAAGAAATACGTCAGCGGTATTTTATCGAGGCACATAAGAATACATGTACATTGGTATATATTTGTGTATACTTATTGTCATATCAATCATCGACGTGTTTAAACAGTTTGCATGTAGACGAATCACCTCATTTGACTTCATGTAACATTATTTAATGCGGCCAATCGAAAAGCTTCTACTATGAACAAATCAGCCATCTTTATAACATGATCGTTCCATGTTTCGGCGAGGTATTTCTCGAGCGAGCGTTTTCTTTGAATGTGGCGTGAATGTATATCCTTTCTGGACATCTGCTGTAACATGTGGCCATGGTCACTGCACGCTGGATAAATTAGCGTAAACCGGACAATGTGGTTATGTAATGTCGATGTTTATTAAAAAAAATGGAATGTCAATATTTAGGTGATCGATAGGTTACACACAAGAAAAAATGCAAATAACGAAAAATAACTTTGTGCCTGTTTCTATGAAAATGTCACTATTATCATTTGAACCTGAATCTAAATCTGGCAGCCAATTTGAAATCAAAGATTACAATGTAAATTTGTCTTTGAACAACATTTTATAATTGCAGCTTGTGAAACATGACTTGTTACGCCCATGTAGACTCTTCGATGTCTTGAATCGCTTGAATGATGTTCATCTTGCACTCTTCCTCCACACTTCGTCATCATAAATAAGACCGCGGTTTCTTTCAATATAACATTTACCATTATTTCAGAGTATATTAGCTCATCACAATAATTGAACCTCCCCAAGGCATTCATACTTGACACCAGATGCACCTCCAGAATATGTCACCGATTTCTGAGGGATACAAAGGCCTGAATCAAACAGTTTAGTGACAATGGATTTCAAAGGGACTGCATGCTCCTGATTTTCATACAGTCAACACATTTTTTGTCTGATGTATTCTGTTTTTAAATCACTCAACCAGTCGAGCATGTCATCGAAGATAAGTCAGCGTGAAATTGGGTGAGTTTTATGCGAAGGCCCTGATCACCTTCATAGATATGAAATTGGATATTATAGATAAAAAACGCATGTCAGCCTCCTCTTTGATTGTGCCACAACAATTTTACGATTGTGTCAGTACGTGGCTTTGTTTGACGCTCTGTCAACTGCAATTTGCTCTTCCTCGTACAGCACGGCTTTGCGTGCTTGTCATAGCTATCTACAACATTTCATGCGTTGATCTCGCATAACTCACATGTATAGGGTCAAGAAATATGATGACCCGATTTCGCAGACGAAACCATCAAGAGTTCCGAGAAATGTTAAATTATATTCAGTTCATATTGCCCGTAGGATAATTCTTTGAGTCTGTCTGGTAGTTGTATGCTTCGAATTGCCGATGGCGACACTTTGTTTTATTGTTGGTAATTTTAAACGTGGTATAACACTAGTGAGAAACAGCCACGCATTGCCTGAGACAAATGATGAATACCGCTGTTTGACTGAATTATGTGCTAGGAAAAATATATGTTTTAGATATGGGTCCCATGCAACGTTTACAACTATAAAATATATTGTTTACAGGTAATTCGATTGCATGTTTCACTACGCCGACCGACGTTCAATTGTACACACATATGCCCAAGTTATGATTTATCGATTTATTATGAAGTTTAATATAAGTGAGATAATTAGATATATAATGCATACATCGTACTCTTTCAATATTTTGTGGACGTGTGTGAAAACAGATTCAAATTATGCTAATCAGCTAATTGACATGCGGGGAAATGTATAAACGTGTAAATTAACTAATTGTTAGCTCCGCTGTCGACTTTGTCGAGCGGAGTTTATCATATGAGTGATTGTCCGTCGTCGTCCGTCGTCCGTGGTCCGTCGTCCGTCGTCCGTGTCAATGTTTTACTTTTTCGACTTCTTCTTGAAAACTACAAGCCTGAATGCTTTGATACTTGGTGTATATGTACCTTGGGTAGACCTCTCTCAGATTTGTTCATTTCATGATCATATCTTCAATTCTCTAATTTTGGTGAATATTTTTGTAATTTTTGGTAAAAAGTGATATTTTTGACTTCTTGTTAAAAAACGCAAGTCCAATTGCTTTGATATTACATATATAGGTACTACATGTGGATCTCTCTCAGATTTGTTCATTTTGTAATGATGTCTTTAGTTCTCTAATTTTGGTGAATATTTTTGTCATTTTTGGTAAAAAGTGATATTTTCGACTTCTTGTGAAAAACCGCAAGTCCAATTGCTTTGATATTACATATATAGGTACTACATGTGGATCTCTCTCAGATTAGTTTATTTTGTAATGATATCTTTAGTTCTCTAATTTTAATGAATAGTTTTGTCATTTTTAGTAAAAAGTGATATTTTCAACTTCTTGTTAAAAACCGCAAGTCCAATAGCTTTGATATTACATATATAAGTACTACATGTGGACCTCTCTCAGATTTGTTCATTTTGTAATGATATCTTTAATTCTCTAAGTTTGGTGAATATTTTTGTCATTTTTGGTAAAAAAGTGATATTTTCGACTTCTTGTTAAAAACCACAAGTCCAATTGCTTTGATATTACATATATAGGTACTACATGTGGACCACTCTCAAATTTGTTCATTTTGTAATGATATCATCAATTCTCTAATTGTGGTGAATATTTTTGTCATTTTTGGTAAAAAGTGATATTTTCGACTTCTTGTTAAAAACCGCAAGTTCAATTGCTTTGCTATTACATATATAGGTACTACATGTGGACCTCTCTCAAATTTATTCATTTTGTAATGATATCTTTAATTCTCTAATTTTGGTGAATATTTTTGTCATTTTTGGTAAAAAGTGATATTTTCTTCTTGTTAAAAACCACAATCATTTATGGTGAAAAATGATATTTTTTGAATTCTTGTTGAAAACAGCAAGTCCCATTGCATTGATACTATGCATATTGTTCATTTTCTAATGATATCTTCTGTTCTTTAATTGAAATGTGCATTGCTAACAGCGGAGCTATCTCAGCCGAGAGGCTGCTTGTTAGGTATTATTAATTCATTGAATACAGAATTACCATATTTTGCACAACTTTAAAAGTGTGTCACTATAGCAGAATAGTTTCACAATACGTTACACTTCATTGCCCTTGGGCATTTTGTGGTTTGATATAATCGACATATTTGTATTCAGACGGATGTTTTTTTGTGTGTGTGTACGTATTACTGCCTGCTAAGGCTCTGTAGTAAAATAAATGAGCGCAAATTTGTTCACCGTGTCATATTTAATATTTTTCTATATATTAACGATTACGTATTGAAACGACAACCCCGAGATGTCAGTTCAATTATTGGAAAAGAAAATGGAATTGTCTGTAGAGAAATCGCGTTATCAAGTCCAATCTGCTGTCATGAACAATACAGAAACTGGGGATACCCGACACCTGTCGAATAGTCACATAGATTGTATAATATAACAACTAGAATATAATGGGGTAACATATTTGTATAAAAGTCAATTTCTATTTCGCTTATTTATGGTTTTCTACTTTTATGCAATATGTTAGGTGGTATTTTCATTGTTGAATTCATTGCATGGGACTGCGACAACCTTTCAATTTCGAATTTCAATCAAAATCACAATTATGAGAGGTTACAGGAATTAATGTCCACATATTTTTCAACGCTGTGATTCACTCTAGTTAACTTTAGTTTGTCACGTACCACATTTGGGCGTATTTAATCTGGCATGGGTTTTTCAGCAATTGTTTGATTGAACGTGAGTGAGCGTGGGCTGTTCAGCAAATTTTTGATTGTTCAAACGTGACTGAGAACGTATTTGCTGGTATGTGAATTTCACCACGCAATAAACTGTTAATTGTATGTAGGTTTACTTGACAACTATACAGGACGATATAATATAGCAGCCTGGCACTATAATAATCCCGGTATATCTGTATATATTCACCCTGAATAAGCAGAAATGATGAATATGATTAACTTGAATTTCGTCATGATTACACCACTCATTATGTGATCGTATTTGTTCAAAATCGGTCGCTATTGTTCACAACCGACATTTTCCGTCGTAAAAACCGCTATGCAAATGTTGTTACAGAATATATAAATTCTTAGCCTATTTGGGAGATGTTCATATTATATTACGTTGAGTAGCGAACCTTGGGTAACATTAATTCCACGTCAAATTAACTGCCAGTGTTTTTCTGTTCACTTTTAAATATTCCCAGTAATAGTACTAGCATTGCTGATAAACACTTTCGTCACACTTGTGTTTGATACTTTATATGTGAGTTTTTTTTTTTTTTGCTGTATTACATGATCGCCGCTGTTCACAAGACACATTATCTAAATAAATCCCAATATGTTATAGTGTATGCGTGACAATTAAATGTCATAGTGCTTCTAACGATGGTCATGGTTAGTGGGTGAGTATTAACATTGTAGAGTTATTGGAACATTGCATTTAATGACGCAATACACTTCGTATTAGATGTGCAACACTGAAGAGCACGAACATCACTTTCATAACGAGTGACATCATTATAACACAGGCAGTATGCATGGATTAACTAAGTCGACTTATTTGTAACTCGTGGAACCGCAATATGAAACGTTTCCTGTTTGATGTAAGGGTTCGCAGTAATCACTTGCAATTACATATTGTGTATTGATCATCAAAACTTGTCCAATGGTGAAATTACACATGCAACATAGTTGGCCGCATAAAACCGTCAATAAATGTTGTTTAATGTTGCCCGACAAATGCCGATCGGTTCGGAGATTACAGATTACGAGGAAATCAGTAGTCGCCCAATATCAAACGTATTGCAATGGCAAGATTTGTCAAACAGATTGCGTTCACGCTTTTAGTGTGTTTCAAATCTATTACTCGAAATTACACGCATCGCTCAACTTAATTCACTGAGTACGGTAGTTCTAGTAGCTCTAGCATGGCGCAATACGATGCCACAGAGTCAGCTTATTAATGCGTATAATTCGAACAATCCGTATATTGCTCATTACGAAACATTGTAGTATCATCTGCTTTTTCTTGAATAACGTTTTTTTTAAATACGCAATAAATGAAAAAAATATTATTTGTTTTATTATTGTTAAATTCCGATTTGTTGCTGGTAAAACAAATTTATTAAGTTTAGTAATAAGTTAATTATACGCTTCCCTTACCAAACTTAGCACGGATGGCCACAATCACAGGTTACGGTAACAGTAGAAGGACCAGAATACCTTACGGTTATTCATAGATTGGCAAGATGTCCGTCATCCAATGTTGAAGTCAAGGTTAGGTATCCGGTACACGATGAAAAAAATCATTGTTTGTACGGCAAATTGACAACACGTTTTTATTTCATTGTCGATCCATCTAAAATAGAACACACATCTAATTTTTATAGAAATGTCAAAGTGATTTGTTTGCATACCTATATCGAGTTACCCATCATGTTCAAAACCGTGATACAAAACATGACACCTTCAGAAAATGAAGTAATGTCCAAGCTTTTCTTAATACTGATTAACATATTCCCTGTTTGCTTTCCCCATCTACTTCACTCCCTAATTACATTTCTTTTAATATGTGTGATTTCAAGAAAAAAAGTCTTTATTACTGTTGAATGTCTAATAAATGAGATTCATATTAGTTTTTGGACTAGCGATAATAATCCCCTCTGTACGTGCTTAATCATATGCATGTTTTACGAAAACAATCTCAGCAGTCATTTTGCTGGGCAAATCATTATCATAGGCGATAATATTCAATATTAACAGACTATCATTAAGTAGATTATAATTTTCAAAGGAATAAATAACAATCAGTGTGAGGTTCTAAAATATGAGTGGTTGTGAAGGTTCATTGGGGTCAGTCGACTTAATGAGACACCATGCAGTTTTCTTTCATCTAAATGCAGTGCTCTTGGAAACAAGCATAATTTTAATCACAGCATATACTGGGGCCACTATGACACTGCTTCTTCTAAAATGAATGTGTGCTGCACTTTATCTGTGCCTGTGAGCTAAAGTGTTAAGACTGCTTCTATCAAACATTATGGGCATGACATACACTGAACCTTAAGAAAATACCATACTCCTGAAATGATCCGTAGTTTTTGAGCCATTCAAATGTTCAAGCATGTCTAGAATAATTGTAAGTGAAAATTGCCATCCATCCGTTGTTTTGATTTTAATAGTTGCAGAATTGATTGCAAATAACATCATAACAAAGTGTGTGTGTGTGTATTAAGACCACGTTTGATAAGGGACGCGTCGCCAGTGCTATTTTATGAGTTCACGTCCATCCGTTCGCCCGTAGTTTAGAATCACATTCGTGAAGTGTGGTTTTATTACAAGAGTATCAAAAAAGACAGCATGAATAAAGTACGAGTGTTTTAAAATCGCTCATGGTAAAAGACATCATGATTTCTATTTCAGAATTTCGAATGTAGAGTTGTAAGTGGGAGGTTAGCAGAGGTTAATGGGGACTCTGTAGATAATTAGGGATAGTTAAACAAAGTAGGTGCTCTACATTTCACAAAATACGTGATAAATACCGAGAAGGAAGACTTTCGCAAACATGAATACTGCGCAGGGGATCTAACGATATTACAGGTGGGAAAAGGTGTGTAATATACTAACATGTTTTTGATATATGCGTCTACTAAGTGAGATATCACTTAGAGATATCAGATATTACAGCAATCTCCGACAAGGAAAAATATCGATCGATAAAAATAGCTATAGCGTAATTCAATATATCTATAACACGTATGTTATTTATTACAAATTTACCACAACGATTTTTAATTACATACATATTATTTTCCAATTGTTTAATACACCTTGCATTAAACGTAAAATTTCTTAAAAGATTCTGAGAAACGTGGTAGACTCTTTTTACCTAGTCATTTAGATTGATGCCATCACTCTTCGCACCAAGTTTCTTCATTCGTATTCAAGTTGCATAATGTGTCGTTCGTAGTGTCTATAATATTAATAATTTCACTATAAAAAGTGTATACAATTCAATGATACTTATCTGTCATAGTTTGATGTACTATCAAATAAATCTGACATCGCTTGCTTGTTTATTACTCATTAAGAGAAGCGACCGTTACTAAATGCTACAAGAAACTTGAGTATATCATAACAGTGAGAAACCCAGACCTCATTTCGAAAGGTCCGACAGCAACACATACGTGGTATGTAACACGACGAGGTGGCTACGCAATTGTCACGATAAATTGACTAATTAGCAATAGGCAAGTCACCGAGCAACTACTTCTCGTTTCAGTAATGGTTCTTCCTCAAAATTAGCTGGAACAAAGACCGCTAAATTGATCACATGATCAACATGATTACCGTGACAACGAAACCATGGAACTCTAGGGTCACGTGATTGCACCCCAGTGGGTGGGGCATTCGCAATCAAGAATAATGTTTTGAAATACGCTTAAAGAGAAAAAAATATCGTTTTAAACACATTATAGTCGGATACACATACGACGTCCAAATGATGGATTCATTGTCATCGCAACAATATCTATTGCTGATGTACAAATCAGTTATAGTGGCTAAAAACGGGTCATTTGGATCATTTGGCGACTCGTCGATGTAAGCCTGAGCCATTATGTTACGTTTATGTCCATGCATTACGTAAATAACGGCGTTCACGGCTCGTCAACGTAAGCATGAGCCATTATTTTAGGTTTACGTCTATTACGTAAATAACGACCAGGTGGCATATGGATAAAATTATTTATTAGCCGAAAGAAGAAAAATTGAAATGTATATATATATAACTGTTTTTGTAACCAGCAATCTGTTACGACGATAACATTTTAGTTCATGTTGTTGAGAGATAACATATTAAAGCGATAGACTACGTTAATATTGGTGATAATGATGAATTAGTTTGGTGAACGAATCAAGTTACAAGTGCTGTGTCACCTAAGTAAACGATGTAAATTAACTCCGATAACGGTGGATATTTTCAGTGTGTACACTCATTGTGATTTATTAGAAATGAACGACGGAAACTCGAGTTCTGAGGTAGACTTATTGCAATGTATTTGTCATTGTTCATTGACAATGCTCAAACTAATCACTAGTAATAGCCGACGTAGGCGGAAATTGCAGTTATGATGTCAGGCGAGAAAACAAAACATAACTTGTCAACAATAGATAGCACGTCATAATCACGTTGTCATGGCGAGACAAAATGTTAACGGGGCGCCCTCCACGTCGACTATGCTCTGCGTAGGAGCTGGATATCCACCTCCGAACTGCAGTGGGTTATGATGTGTTTTGAGAGTTCTTTCGCAAACTTCAAAAACCTATCCATTTGAAAACTGCCACCCCGAACTTCACGGAAATTGCCAATCGAACCAAACGTAATAACAAACCCCAGTGATTACAGTCTGGCGCTACGGTCAAAGTAACTGTTCATACTGCTCGAAAACCGAGCCGTGAGTGGAATGGACAGGTTACTATTCATTCACTACTTAATATTTAATTGAAATGTTGTATGGCTCCCCGTAATGAGCTGATTATTTTCCCCTTTCTGGGCAAATCTGCTAGGCGCGCGCCGCGAGAAGTCTGAAAACGTTGCCATGGCAGCAGTGAAACATGCGCATCGAACAAAACAAAATGCATTCTCTGTGTGTATACTATAAAACGCGTAGTCGCGTGGACTGAGGATAGTTTTATAGTTCACGCGTACGTTTTAGAAGTCAATATATGTAATGTAACATATATCCCTTTTAATGCAACGGATTAATAAGTAACTGCTGATTGCTGAGAGCGATGCTATGACTGTGCTACGTTTACCACTGGTCCTGATAGGCGAATACACGCATAAAAGGTGGCTTATCCTGTGAATCTCTGATTCGATCACCTCAATTCGCATTCCTCGCCGTGCTCTTGCTTTCCCAATCCTGTCTCCCGTGCTTTGATTCATTTGACCCTGAACATTTCATTTTTTGTCTTCTTTGCGGGGGGTAATACGCAAATAGGTTGTACAGCCAGTTGTTTTAATACGTGATGCCGACGTATGCGTGCTTACTGTGATACAACGATTCCACTTTGATTCATATACCAGGATATGCCGTTTTCCTTTTCTCAACGAGCGAGCGGTTCCACTCATTCAAAGCGTTACCAAACGTGAGTCAGCCCATGCAACCAAATCACCCAGTATGCGCCGCTTAAGTCGAGCACGAGCGGAGTTGCGACGGACGCGGAAAGTTATTATAGATGGGAAATGAAACCTTTTAACGGATAATCTGTAATCTGTTTTTGACAGACAAACCCTTGACCGGAGTTGTTGAATTACTACTACCTTCGCGTCCGAGCTGAACGGCATTGAACAAGAGAAAACAACATAACTGTTCACGGTTTCATTACTAAAGAATGTGTTGCTATCTGAAGACATTCTATTGCATACTGGTTTTACTGGAGTTCTGCCTTCGAGGTAAGGAGTACACTCTTACTATTACATATGTGTGTTTGTTTTCTTTTGTTGAATAGATAATCTTCTGAGTATACAGGATATTAAAAACGTAAATTTTTCCACAACTCCATTATTTTACAGTGACAGGGCAATTCAATGTACCGGTTTAATCAACTCTCCTATATCGTACTAATATCTAATGTTACCAACTTTGGCGTCTTGATAGCGGTTACAATCGTCTGTATCTTTTCGATTCCGTCAAACTTCATAAAGATTAACTAACGTGTGTGAAACGTTCGAAAATTAGCAGTTTATATGACAGCAAATCACAAATAAATAATCTGGCAGATACACATCTACCTATTAACCGGTTTTACGATTTATTGCGTCACATTTAGGATAAATCCATCAGTTCAATTTATATGCATTGTATATATACATCACTATGCTTCGCCTTCACAAACTCAAATTGTTTTTATCTCCGATCGCTATATGTTCAGTTACTGTTTCGACAGATTAGCATCGGAAAGCTGAAGATTTCCAAATTCATTCTCATACAATTATGTCTCGTGATTACTATTTGGTCTAATAACGAGACCGCTGGGGAATTTCTACGCATTTCGATTTCGTTAAATTTAAACGTATATAGTAGAGTGTAGCGTGCGTGGGCCATATTTCAATTAACTTGCTAATCATCTAACCAACAGATATTTTTATCAGTGCATTGCTCACTTCTGAATCCATTATTTCGGATAGACCATTGAGACTGTTGTCATCTTCTCATTTACTTCCCGGTTATAAGTCGACGCTGTTTTTTTTTATTGGGGAATATTGAGCAGAATACTGAGATAGACAAGAAACCCCTCAGCCGATTTCCCCCGTGTGTATAATCGCATCAGGTCCTACTATATTTATACGATTTCATTTTCGCTTTGCAATCCCCCTGCCGAGTGTAATTGTGCGAAAACGAATGAATCACCGCCGAGAGGTGAAATTTCAACTGTAGTAAACCGTATTAATTCACTCTTAGCTACGCTGTTCTTGCATATAGACACAAACGCCCCACTGAGCTTTGGATACGATTCGTTTGTTCATTGTCAATTCACTAAACGTTACTTAATAAACGTTTCACCGGATTTGAGAGGAATATGCTTCCTTTCCACAGTGGGTATACCGCTGCAAACACATGAACACAATAATTCAATGTACACACGTGAGACAGCTATGTGAAATGGGACAAGGATGTTAGAATTAACACCTACTGACAGAATTACCCACAAAGACTGCAATAGGAGTCAATATGGCGATTGCGTCAATTCCCCCCCCCCAATAATGTGATCATTCTACAACCCAGCATAAGACAACATTAATCATCGCCTGTTGACGCACAATCTTCGTGGTAGTTACCCCAAATGATATATGAATATATTTATTCAGAATATTATAAATGTAGTAGTGAATTTTGATATATTGTGCTAGACAGTCTCAATACCAAGTGCCCCATAGTGATCGCCGAGGTCAGATTCCATGGTTTCTGTCTAGTTGCTGTGCATTGTCGCGCACCACAGAGCTGTTGATTTAAGATAGATAGTTAGGATTAACGTGGGGACCGACCAATGGCATATTTCGTATTTAACTTATTTTTTAATTTTTTATTTTAAAAATAACATAATAATGATATTATTATTATTATAATCATATTGCTATTGATTTTTGAAAACCGATGCTTAATCTCTAATGTTATTAAGACAAGAGCGGAGGTCATGGTTCACTTTTGTTTTGTGTTATAAATTGAATGGAAAGCAGTTTATTGTAAGCAATTATTGATGAATTTTAACTTAACAAAGTGTTGTTTTATTTTGATCGATTTCGTCGAAAATTAAACCTGACTTACAATCATTTCTAATATAAGTTGATTAGCGTGCCAATAAGTGTGCCACTTTGTCCTCGGTGTGTCGTTATTTCTTACAAGGCTGTAACAATGTGTTCATTCTTAGTTTACTCGTAGTCCAGCCTTGAGAGAATTACATTAAACCGTGATCGTGGGATTTCATATGACAACACAGCGCGTTGTAGCGAAGTGTGAAATTTAATAAAGAAAAAAAGCAAATGGCTGACGTATTCGCCAAGGTTTCTTGGTGGTTATTTAGTGCTTTTTTCGGTCGGCCATGTTTATCAATAACAACAAGTCATTTAGTTTACACATTTATCAAAACCTGTAATGTAGGAGTAAAGTAAGAAGGTTTTTTGCTACAAATATAGTGAAACGGACATAGAATATATAGTTGACAGCCGTTATAGCCAACAAATATGGCTTACGTAATACTGTCAATCCATTTCGTCTACAACAAACAAACAATTTGTTTCACTAAAGAAATTAGCAAATTGTCCTACAATGAATACTGAGATGGTGAAAATGCCACCAGAGAAGAAACATAATGATATGTCTGGTTTCTGGGGATCAGCGATCACACACATAGATAAAATGCTTATATATATATATATATATATATATATATATATATATATATATATATATATATATATATATATATATATATATATATATATATATATATATATATATATATATATATATATATATATATATATATGAAATATATATATGAAATACTTAGGGTCACGAAGTACATAATCTTTCAGATCAACATATTCCCAGTGTATTATGCTGATTCACCGTCGCCATTGTACGAGTCGCCCAATATCCTGTTACTCACCAGCAAGATGAATCGGGGTCTAGAAATACACGCCTATGTTCATTGCAATTCATTCTCCGTATCCAGATTCGTTGGCGATAAGGAAAGATTTCCGAGGTCGTTTGGGTTTGAAAATAAAATGCAGTCGTTTCAATTGAATAAATACAGAATAGCGTATGAAATGCAATGCAATAAAATAAAGCATCGCCCAGTGAACTATATTTCACACATTTATTTCCTACTTAATTTTAATAGCCCATACGTTTTAATGGATTTATTGTCATTTTTACGACAGTAAACAGTATTTATTTTGATTTTAACAAAAGTAGTCTGAAATGTTGACGACCTCAATAACAAAACCTCGCATTGGTGAAAAGACATTTGACAATACGTGTCTCATACAAGTTTTTAATGTGACCAGATATTTCACAATTTGTGCGGAAGTTATATTTTGTAAAACACGTTTTTGGACGGAGAAAATGTAATGTGCTACAAAACAGCGTATGACCTGCGTCAGGATTATACAACTTAAACTTGAACTTTAATTATTGCCGAACTGTCCTCTAAGCTGAAACTCAATTACGTTTAATTTGTCGCCAAGGTAACACTATCAGTAAGAGTTAGCTACCGATGAGAATACGCGATAAGTGAGTTATTGAAAAGATATTTTCTGCGCGTATTGTCTATTCGTGTTGTTTCCGCTGAAACGCCTGAAACGTTTTTCCAATACTGCGTCTGTGATGCTTACCGAAAATACGACAGGGTGTTTGCGATAAGGTCGATCATCTCTAAAATAAATAAATATTATCTGATGCCATGGTAGTAGATGAAAAAACGAGCGGAATATATTATATTATAAAAGCAAAACTCGAAAATAGCATGTTCGAGCATATACCCTTGTTGGTGTGTATAATTAGAAAAGATGTTAGACACGAAGATACTCCCGATAAGGTTCGTCGAGTCTGTTTAATTACACTGCGAATCCCATGGTTTTATGATGACCCCGACGATGTGCTTAGCGGATATGGCCTATGACCAGTGCAACGTGTATGGAATATAATGTCATAAAAATGTTTTTGTTTTTTTCATAAAATAGAAAAATGATTCTTTTTGACAACGTGGCAGATTTATTAATTGATTAAAACACAGTATTGCATGTGTTTTGAGTGTTGGTTTATCCAATCGGTAGATTTTAATATAAAAATAATTATGGCCAACATAGTTAATAGTGTTATTTGCTGATTAGAGTATATATGCAAATTAAATATGTAAATAAAATGATAAGTGCACAGAAAATTTGTTGATATCCGATTACAATTCCCTATTCAATTAATATGCAAAATGGTAAAAAAAAATGTTTCACCTAAGTATGTGCTTCTGAGGGTGAGTTTGAAAAATGTTTAATTTTAATAAAATGTTTCCATGACAATGCACATACTCGCTCTAAATATGATCAAATATGTGGATCAAATTAACTGTATTTTCGTTTTCGTCGAAACAGTTGAAAGAATGGTATATGATAATCTCCATGGTTACATTTGAAGATAAAATAATTGTTAAATCCTTCCTGGCTACATATATACATTATGTTACTGCTTTAGTGGCCATGCAGTTTGAACTTGATCAAATTATGTTAAAATTATGTTATTATTACTAACATTACATCTAGCACTTCAAATATTTTTGTGCATGTATATTTCAGTATGTATATGTGAGCGTCTTTACCCGTTTATATGTATTTATCTTCATCAGCTGTCGTCGTTCATTTGGGTTTGTACAATTCTGTACCCAGAGTACAGTTCTGTACGTATAAATGTTATTCTGACGCTCACATGCCGGCGTGGAACATACTGAACTCTAACACATAGCGCCAGGAGTGGGCGAGCTCGTTCATATTCGAGTAGGAAAACTGTATTTGTTCGATAATTTCAAAGGTGACGAGTGAAGAGAAAAAAAAAACCCACAGCTCTGCAATTAATTCTGTAAATGGCTTAGTTTAAGTATCCACAATCAGAATACACTGTATCGCAATGCGCACATTCTAAGTCTTTCAAATTGAAACAGGGTTGGTTTTATATAATGGCGATGTTAATGTTACGATAATAGCGACAATTGTGCTGTAATGACGTATAATTGTTTTCCTCCACGTCTATTGGGCAAGGTCTTGACTTGATGGTAAATAAAACCGTAAATGGGCTGGCTTAGTACTGGCTTTTTTATTATTGGTGATGGAATATTGTAATGGTGTTAATTACGGCACTTATGTGTATTTTCAGACTGCGTAATGCGTAGTACAGAAACAGGTGACGTTGGACGCTCTTATTCATTACTGACTCGGGCTTATCACGTGGCAATCATGAGATTGAGGGTGTATATCTGCCAATTTCAAAATAAACTTGAATAAATAAATAAATAAATATATTTATCTCAGCAGGCGAATGAGAATAACAGATGAGCGACCACCCTAACCACATTTTGTACAGTATTGTCAATAACGTCCACTGTGATTTGCCGATCAACCGTAATTTGACAGCCGGTGGGGGTCCCAGTGAAACACGTTATTTCACTATTAACTGACATTTTTGCATGTTGGCCAAGTTCAGTCATTGTGCGCGCACACACATACACGCAAATTCATATCACTTCCTGTTATGTTTTCGCCAAAACATTCCTCGTTCACGTCGAATTCACTGAATTGAATTGTAGTTATATTCCCGGATCCCCGGGGAGAGAATGAAGAGCTTAAGCTGGCAGACATCGTGTTTTCACAGTTATCGGCTGGCAACAGTATTATTGATGATACAAGATATCTGCCAAATTGTATTATGTTCGTATTCATCACAAATATTCACCGTGTTTATTTTTTTCCGGATACGATTTTTATTATATTTAACGTTTATTTGCTCATCACTGACAAGTGCCATTATACTTTGTTCGATGATTTTTTTTTTCATAATTAAAATAAAAAAAGAAAGACATCAAATGAGACTATATCTCTTAATAGTTGGGTAGATTTTCTGTGAAGGGAAAATGACATATACAGGATTGATAATCAAAATTAATATGTAATATTATATTTATATATTAAATAGTATTACAATCCGACAATCGCATCTAAACTTCTTTGTGGACATACTTACACAAAAAATTATTTACTCGAAATCGATCACTTGTTTGCAATGCTCTTAGTTACGATATATGTGTGTTTCTTGGACATGATTGCAACCGTCCCCATTTTGAACAGCTTTCATTGTTACATATGCCACGTTTATTGTGTTATGATATTGTTCATCGGCACGCTGTCAACAAAGAAGGGATGAGCCATTCAGCGGTTTCAACCCGACGTGTCACACTAAATAAAATATGCATTAATGGTCTATTACTATACCATATTGCTGGCAATTTTCTTTCACATATCGTTAATTTGTTGCACCCCTGCTAGCTTGGTAATCCTTACTGGAATGATAATCACCGTTGGGTTTGCAACTTATATCCACCTTTTGTGGAACAAGGTTTTATTTAACGGGGATGATCCATATGATATGAAATCTGCAATAAATTAGAACGAAATGTAAATGGCCATAGAGCAGGGAGGGCACTTGGCAATAGGTGGTAAAGAGAGGTATTCGGGGATGGGGGCACGTGACATTTTCAATATTTGCAACAATATTTGAATTAAAATTGGACATTACACAAATATGTACATTTTAGTCTTGTAACCCGCGTGTATTTAACCCGACCGTAACACGGTAACATTATTGTTTTGTGGCAAAACAGTCAATATTCGGCATATGGACGATCAATGACTACCTGTACAGCTATAAACAATCAGATTATAAGTAATGCATGAAAAAACAGCAATACGTGTACCCAAAGTGGTGACAGTCGAATATTATACTATTAACTATCATCACATGCCATCCCATCCTTTTTCACTTATAAGTCTTAGAAAAGGAAATTATCCCAAAATCCTTTTAGAATAATGAGGGTGCACCATTATTGTCAGAGGTCCACAAACCCCGACTAAAGTAACTACATATTTGGGCTCGGGGGTCTATATATTTGGAGTCATCTGCCAGTCAACGAGCATATACTATTACATGCTTTTAATTTTGCAGCTGATCGCCTCAGACTAATTGATCACATTTCGTCTTTCCCATGATAAAGCCAATATGTTCAGATTTGCCCAGGAGGCATCATAATCTGCCACTCAGTTAGTATTTCTTGAATTTTTGACAGCTAGGTTTGGTTAGCGTATTTTTTCAATGCTTTGTTTTTGTTTGAAAATTAAGCATATATTGGGATTGCCACAATCCGGGGTTATCTAATGATGTATACGTAAGTGCATTTGATGTATTGCAAAATATTACACCATTCATGATCTTAGATTGTACATTTTTCTATTCTCTTCTGATGCTGCATTATCTTTTTAGATAGCTATGTGTATATATGTTATTACAATTATACTTAAAGCGGGGGAGTCGTCACATGCGCATGCGCCAGATGGCCATAGCGTGTCATTGTTTACAAACAAGCGTCTACCCATGAGCCTTTGCATTTTTAGGGTGTGTTGTTATCGTCGCCTGGGACTCAATTCGCGCGAGTGCGACCCTCCCGCCTTAAATCACTTTATCGGTGCGTACCAATCAATTTTAACCTTATGTTATTCACTCGGTTCGGCAATTATATATTTTTGACCAGTTGGTGTTGACACCCGTTGTTTAATAAACTATCTAAGTATCGTATGACACCAGCGGAATGGTATGATGTGTTGTTGTTATTGTTACTACTGTTGTCAATTACACTGTAGCCGCTTGTGTTTAAAACTATGAATATTGATATAATGGGCGGTGATGCCGTGTTATACCAGGCTGTACTTGCATGCACTAATACACGATTATTCAGGAAAATCATTATAAAACGAAGTTTCTTCGAAATCGCTTTCTAATTTTCAGCCTGCTGTGCGACTTCAAATAATAATTCATTTCGTGACCCGTACAGTCAATTTCAGACTCCATGTTGTCAATTTCATTCGCCGGTTAGGATTACAGTGTGTATTTTTGGCGACAGTTCTACAGAAATTAAAAAAGACTGAAATGGAAGTAGCTGCGGCGGATGTACATGTTGCAATATTTTCTTCATATAATAGGGTCATTAAAGCGAAGCTAATTTGTTCGGTATGGCTATATTATGAATTTAAAACATCAGCGTGTATTTATCACCAGCATTTGGCTTTTAAATTGATAGGAGACTAGTATTCTATCCTGTCTAGATCCCGGTTCTACATTCCATTTGAATATAAATGCAGTCATATTGTCACTTCAGATCGTGTGTTATTATTTATATTCCACGAACCAAATTGGAAATTTTTCAAACACGGCGAATGGCGCATTGAAGACATCGCCTTATTTCAGGTAGTGATGACACTGGAATAGTAAATACCCAGTAATCTATCAAGATTTGTCATTATTTCTTCGCGTCATTTTTTTAACCACTTGACATATTTGTATAAAAAAAATATTTTCAACACGCAAACCAATTGAAATTTCAAATTCATGAATATCCAATTATAAAAAAACAAATTTGTCAGAGAGATGTAAATTTGAATCATGTCTTCGGGTTATTATCATTGGGCACGGAGCAGGTGATTAGTTTCCATGGTGATGCAATACAAACACACAACTTCTTGTGAAAACGTCCAAATGCTCATTCTTGATAAGTGAGAGAAATAATCGATCTACTACAGTCATTTTTTTCTTTATTATATCTTTTCCTCTCGGATACCAGCTTACTTAGAACTGTGAGCATGACATGACAGGACCATTTTCATTCCATGTTCACAAAACGCGCTTAATTGTAATCTAGAGAACGGGGATTAACTTTTCATTATTACCATCTAAACTTTTAAGCCATGAAAATAAACCACCGCTGTATACATTTGAAGTCTTGGACTATATTCTTAAATCGCGAATTCCCCGATTTGTCGATTGTTTTTTTTTATATATAACTAGTTGCATATCGTAGTCTACATGGAGTTGTTTATACTTTAGGTGAGTCCACTGAAAATGAAATGAAGTAGGTCCGCCAGGTTGATTATTCTTGGTGGTAGAAAACAAATATTTTGAGTTTAGCCACGCATACAGGTCAATATAACCAAATCTAAACTGCTAGCAATTCGACACATATTGCGATTATCTAGTTTTAAATAAGAAAAACTTATTAATAAATAAAGTTGACAGCGGCACACACATTCATGTGTGGATTTACAATGCACTTACAACGTCATTTGGGAATATTGGCCGGTGTTGCCCTTTCCGATGAGGTTTAAACTCCGTCATAGTTAATCCTCTTTACACCAGCATAACGTGTCCATCTCTATTTTCTTAAGCCCGCATAAGTATTGAGTAATATTTACGCCGGGATGATACCTTCATTCCGCCTGTGTAACGTTTACACGTCAGTTTTCTTTTGCCGCTGTATTTTTTGTCGGCTTAAAGGAGCAAACAAAAAACAGATGTGAACACGGCAATTTATTGAACACAACAGTACGTGGATTGCCAACAACCAACAGAAACATCTCAAGAAATCTAAACAGTGTTTAATTTATCCAAATATATAAGCACTATCATGGCTCATTTTTTACACGGGTGTCGAACCACTATCATGTGAACATATGGTCTGAAAAAAAACATAGCTAATGCATTCTCTGCATGCAAAATTATATGAAGAGGATGGCGACTAAAATTTAATAAAATTTGTTGCGAATCCTGCATAGTTAAGCAGTATTCTTAAGTCATATTCCATTCTGTTTATAATTCTGTTTATAAAGTCTGGGTAAGTATAACCATAGACGTATATTACGTTGTAGCATGCTCTGACGTCCCTGCTATTTCGCATCTTGAAGACGTTAATTGAGAAACGGCGCGTAGGCTATAGATACTTCATCGGGTCACCGACAGTATGATTCAGTCTGACAGAGGTGATACCGGTACGTGAGCAAGCATCGACTATATATTAAAATAGGCTATGTAGCTTCACGTAGTTCAACTTGCAAGACGATAATCGCATGACTGGTAAATGTGTCGTCAAAGACTCAACTTGACGTCCACAAGGATGTTATTATCACATGGGGAATTGACTATAGCAGCACAGTTTGTACTTTCTAGCGTTACCTGCTGACCAGAGACAATACATCGTGTGGCATGAAAAATGAAAAAAAAAACTGTTTGAATAAATATGCGTTATCCTATCCAGATCGCGTCCATACCATCACTGGAATGAGAGGATGCCTGCAAGATCAATTCAAGGTCAATGCCATCATTTCTCTGTAATCAAAGTAATGAATTTGTCAAGAAGGTATCGTTAATCTTCTAATGAATTAAAGTAAAGCTGTTATCAAGATTAGATCAACAGATTTCCCCCTTTCTCTCGAATCCAGTAGAGGGTTCATTTCAATTGGTAAAAGCGCATTACATGGAAGCTTTAATTCGTACCGTCCACGTGGGAGTATCTGTTTATTCTCCTTCTCCGTGGTTATTGTCGATTTCTCAATTAAGAATTGAATGAGAAATCTACATCAATCAGAGTTGTGAATTTCGTTTGGGATTTCTTTTCTAACCGCGAGTCATATCTGTTGATCAAAAGAAAACGTCGGTTTGTTTTCTTTTTTTCCCTTTTACCACTTATAGAAAAAAATGTCTTTTCTACTTTTAAAGTACGTGAACGTCACAAAGGGGACAATGTACGCGATACATTTAAACCGGAATGCATTTCTGTACGTTATTTTGATAATTATTGGATGTTTAAGAAGAAATGTGATTTTAATTAATGAAAAAAAGCATGAATAATATTGATTACCTGTCGGTTATCAACGCTTTGTACCCATTTACGCTGCTTATATCAGGTTTTGCTGGTTCTCAGTGTATATGATTGACTGGAAATATGCACACCAATGTGTAATTTAAGATGTGTACTTTAGTGTTAATGACAAAGACTGTGAACATCGAATGTGTATTTTTAAATTAATGCATTCTCCCCAAGAATGCATCCAGTGCACATTCAGCCGCTTATCATGGCCTCAATTTACGTATATGTTAAAGGTGCATAATACTTGGAAAATCGAGGACAGATAATTCACTACTTTGCATTAAAATCCCTAATAACTTGGAGTCACGCTGTTGTAAACATATCTCCACCAACTTCTTGGCAAATTGTTTTGCTTAAGAATATTACAGTACTCATTTCATTCTTTAATTATGATAATAAATTGCCTATGCGTACTGATTGTCCATTACAAGTCAAAATTAACATGCACCACCTATGATTTAACAACGATTATTGATCGGTTCGCCTGACATGGGCCTTTAACTACGTACGATTGAACCATGTAACATTTGATGCAATAGTCTTTCTATTCAAGCAAGATTCCCATATTGATAACGTTTAATTGGTTCAATCATAACATTTACCTTTATATCGTTTGGTGTACAACGTACCTGACTCAAAAAATATTTTCTCGTGAATTGAACGCGAATTCAATGGTTTCAATGGTTCGCTTCGTGTTTTCGTCTGATATTACTCACGTCACGTTTTTCCGTTCATAAACTGACACGCTTGCCTGCGCATTCACGTACATGTCACGTCTCTGATCCTTGGATATATTTTTGATATCTAATTCCATAATAGTTCGAGACAAAATTAGCACGTCGTGACCCAATATATTGAAGAGATTGTTCGACAATTTAAATAAAATACTTAATAATTAGACTTGTTACTGTAATGATTTCACGGATCACTGTATATAATAGAAAGAGTTGCCAAACGAGAAATCTCTCAGTTGTCACGCTAGAAAATAATCACATTTTCATCACATTGTATTCCAATAAACGCTTTAATTTAGAGATTATATGCGCCGCACACAGTGCTAGTGTTAAATTAGATGCCACATATTTTTCTATCTTGTCTGACTACCGCTTGGTTTCAATCTATTTATTTGTTACGTATCACCATGTAGTATTCCTAGAACTTAGAAATTCACTCTCAATGTCTCTATCATTCGTTCATTTACTGGATCATATTTTCAGTTAACTTTGTTGTAATTTTTATTTCATAGTGCTGTTGTTAATTAAGTCGAATGTATCTATCAACGACAAATTCCCAAGTATTTTGGGGAACTACCAGAATACGACAATTTGTTTGACTTGCCTTGCTCCGACACCTTAATATAACATACATGGGATCATGGAAGGTACTAATTCCTTCCATGATGGGATGAATCTAATACATTCCCCAATTGTTCTCTACATGGTCGCGTGAAATGTGGTTGACGATCTCGTGTCTACTTTCGTTTCATCGCTAGCGTATTAAAACCAAGCACAGTCTTACATTCCTTAAGAATACCGTGTGATAATGAGATGGTAGTTGGTATTAACGAAGTTATTTTATTTCTTATCAATAAATCATTGGCCCCGAACATCTGCCGTGATAGGAATTGTCTTAATATTCGGTATATGGAAGATATTCGTATCTTTCATGATGGCTATGAGCGCATGTACATTGTCAACCTCAACGCGAGTATATCGCACTCACGTGATTCGAGTGTGATGTCACGTATTCGCGTATAGTGGTACTACAATATCAACGATACATATATAATCACTCCGTGAACAGTAGTTACCTGTTTATAACTATGGTCCAGACCTTTGAGCAAGGAGGCTAGAATTGTTCGTTGTCTCAGCACGTGCGTCTCAACGTAGGTAGCATCCAAGGACATTAGCTGTCATGGCTGAATTCATGAATAGTACATCGAACTTCTATTCACGACACATTTCATTGATATGAAATAATGAAATTAAAATGTGGAAAATACTAGTACATTTCAATTAATCCATCGCATTTCGTTTTGAACGACATAATTCTTCCCGCCAGAAAATGTCGTGCAACATTTTGCAAATTTGTATGCATTTTTCTATAATTTTGTTAATTGTGGACCAGATGGTCACAATGTTTCATAAGCTACAGTTTTAAGGGGTTGCTAGAACCGATTATCGTAACTAAATGTCAATATTTTGTTTATCCTCAGTGTGTATTCGGTTCCAGATTATTCTACTATAGTATATTTCCTTTTAAAGAATGTTAACAGCCTTATATAACAAAATTCACAAGTTTTATAAAAATGATAATTTTCAAATTCTGTTTAAATGTTATCATGTACTTAAATACTCATTGCATACGACAAACGCATGTTGCCGAAAAACAACTTGATAACACATCCACTCATCCGATCGCCGACTTATCTGTAATTTTAGAAGCAGCTGTTACGACGCGGTGGATTAATTGATATTAGAAAGAGGATCAACTTCACACGCACATGTTTCTAGCCATCTTTCTAATTACGTATGTGAGCTACGGGTTCTGTCGATCAAGATCACGGCCATGCTGTGTTTTTGCGCATGCATGAATCCCCTCGGCGTACTGCAGGAACTTCTAGCGATAGTTTATTTATTACTGATTAGTTGACACTCAAAGTTGTTCAGAAATTGAAACACCTCACAGGAATCATTTCTGTGAAGTTATTTGTGTTGCAGTGGAACCAGTATTGTGTCTCCAGTGTAATAAGTTGGGAAGAACCGTTCTCTTTGCATATAGTGCTCTCGGTGACAAGTTGCAGTGCTCCATCAAAGGAGCTGTTTAGTCCGACGCGTTGGTTTACTTTAAGTTGGTAATAAATTATACAATCGTACCTGATTGGCTATAAGATTAATAGTCTAGCCAATCATAATGTTAGGATTTTACAATACATGTATAAGTTGCCACTTGGGTGCCGTGACGTCACACAGTGCTTATTGACGCTTTGGTAATCGCGCACAAGTAGTTTTAATACAGAATCATGAAATGGAACTGGAGCTTACTAAATCCAGTTGATCGAGTGACAGAATTGTACGAGTACGTTTCAATCATAATTTTCTAAGCAAGAATGGCAGGCAAATGAAAAGTGACAACTCTGTGAGATTTCTTTCCGGTCATATGACCTCCCAAATGGTTATTGCGTTATAGAATTAAATAAAACGAACGAGTTTGACAAGTGTCGTTGGATTTTAATTTCGGGTCACATGATCTCAGTTAACACCATTGACATCGAGAAGGCTAACCTTGTTATTGCGGCAATCATGTTTTTTTTTTCTTTAAAAAATCGATATATTTGACTTGTGTGTGTGTTTCGGTAAAACAGTTGGATTGTATGTTCGGATAAATTCTTTCGGGTGAAATTCATATTCATTTTCAGAATTAAGCAAATTGAGAATGTGTATATCGACCGCATCTTTAAACCGCCTTTTAATTTAATCGATTAATAACCGAATCTTCGACAGGATTTTATACAAAAAAACATATTACCATGAGCAAGAGTATATAGGCAATTAAACGAGAATTCGGGTATTTTAATGGCTTTTAAGATAGTCTTATCTTCCTAATCGGTCTGTCTTTGTTGAAAGTGTCATGCATCAAAGCTTCCAACAGCGACAGTCAAAAACACGTGGACGAAGTCGCAGTCATAATTGCACTGTGTCATTCGCCCACATTAAGGTTCGAAATGATGTCAAACACAACTCAGGCGTAACGTCAAACGCGTCAATTATAGTATTTTTGACTTCATATGCACTCTACTAAACTGTGCTACGGCTTTTTAGATGACAGATTGATAAATCACTGATGTTCATTTTATGGTCGAGAATCGATAGAATAGTCAATTTCTAAGCTGGTAAACTTGTTTGTTTGTGGATCACGAAAGTCGTGATTTGTTTGAGTATCGGGATTTTCATCATTTGAAATATCGTTAATGAATCAAAATGTTTTCGAAATATCATGCTACGCGATGGTCACGTTTTTATTTTTTTAAATTGAAAGTATCTTCAATTTTTTACGTTATTTTTTTGGGATTAGCGTGGAAGTCATTTCCCATCGAGGTGTTTCTTGTTTACACCTTTATCCCTGCATACTGATGTCACCTTTTTGGCCCCTTCTTTCGTCGTTTTAATAATAACCGACACTACTCTCCTCCAAACTATATTTGTTTTAATTTTCGTGTTTCGTTAATGAAGAAAGTATATACAGAAAATGGTCATCGCAACAGGTTTAATCGGTTTAACTTTTTTATATTGTTTCCTAAGGCAAAACAAGACGCAACAATATATCCCAGTGTAAATCATTTGGTGGATTTTTTATAGCAAACTTGTGTTATATTAGTTCGTCGTGCATGATAATATTTTTTCAAGTCAATAATACCTAAATAATTATCCATATGTCGCTTTTTAAATAAAAATAGTTTTACTATTGTGCGCAAACGCAACCAGTTTATTGGGGTAAGAACGACCTTACGTGTGCAATAAGATAAAAATTATTCAGATGTTATTCGTCACACGTGTTGTCGAATAAGTGAACATTCACACTGTAGCATGATATACAATCGTATCTTTCCATCGGATGTATGTTATCGGAAGACGTAACTATTTGTTTGACGTAAAATATTTTGTCTGCCGCATCTCCTGTCACAATTGCACAATACTTTATGATGATAAGATATCATTTCACCTTGATAAGTTGGAAGTAAATTATCTGATTTTTCCAACATAATACTGATTAGATCGTATGCGCCAAGCGCTCGATAGCTTCCGCTGAGTCACGCCACCCCTGAAACTTCGAACGTGAGAATATGCTGCTTTCGTACAATTTCCCCGTCAGCTGACCGGGAGTGCAACATTGCGTAAATGATGTTCCGGTTTTCGCGTATTCATTCAACGACATTTTATAAATTGTAGAATCATCGTTGCACAAAAGCCGATACTACAGTCCCGTATAGATTCCCACCCAAACTGTAATACTCGTGAATGTGAGCACTGATAATCCCGAATAAAATGGCAGTTTCTCAGGAGTGTCAGGAAAAAACGTCATCGCTGAAGTAAAATTACTTCTGGCTATTCAGTTGACAACAACTGCTCTCAAAGTCCGATAAATGTGGCTTTGTACTCAACAAAGGCTTCACTTTTTCTTCCCAATTATTTTAGATTACCTGCCTGAATGGAACTCTATTGAGTTTCGTAATCACACGCCATCACTGTATACATGTGATCTCGGACTCATTTCCCGCGTTACTGAGCCTGAAACTATCGGTGTTCACATCGGGGCGTTCAAGGGGCGTTATCAGACTTGTTCTTCAGAATTGTTGCTCGTTTATCACCCAGATGTGCCTTACAGTGCTTTTTCCCTCATGTGTGTTTGTCATGTCGGCTTTCCTGTACAGATATTTTCGATTTCTAAGCCGGAATAATCCATGATAATGTAACTGTACAATTGACGTAGTTATCAAGGGTATCCGTTGTATTCACAGTAAATTTACAAGCCCCGTTGAATAAACTACTAGCTTCGAGTTGAAATAAAAAAAAATGATTACGTGGAGAGAACGTGTCATCCGTACGCACGAAAGAATAATAACTGTGGTTATACAATAAGGACACTTTATGATGCAAACAATAGAGGGCGTATACTATGGTATTTTACACTATAGCCCGCAAAACGTAACAAAAAAGTAAATTTGTGTTGTTCGAGTACAACACATCACTCACGCTTCTTAGATTGAGGGAAGCTCTAGTAACGTACTGATATGACTAGACCCGTTTTTGACCACGCATATTATTACAATACCAGCTTAAATGTTCTAGTGAAACGAACATTTTGAAATGATGGGGAAAGTATGTTCCTTCTAGGCATTGATGATAACCGTATACGTTGTCGCCGACTACCACTGACAAACATTGACAAATTAAATAATTTTGATCCCTCTAAATGTTTAATTCAATAAGTAAAACTGATTAGAGTGTTGAGCACATTTTTTATGAGTATTATCGTTGTTATTTATAGGTATTCTCGGCAATGCAGATCTGCATCGCCTTTTTAACGACAAGTTGGGGAATTACAGTAACCTTGTGCGACCGGTTATGGACCTTTCGACGCCGACGTATGTCGATATGGTGTTCTTCCTTAACCTGGTGCTGGATATGGTGAGTCATATACTAATTCATCAATATATGTGTAACGTGTTGCCAATCTAATTTGATTTCGTATGTGTGTAATGTGTGTGTTTTCTGTTTACATGTGGGAAACTTAACCCAGTGAAGTAGTTAGTTCCAGGTTGTTGTATACAAACATGCTATTGCGAAGTCAAAGACTTACGCATGCATATTTCAAAGTGGTTAAACATCCAATACACCTTTCCTATAACCCCGCGCCCTCTAGCGGCGATGCGCGTACCTGGGTGACACTAATGTCGTTCAAAGCATCGACATAGTTTTTAACTGCTGTTGTCAGTAATGAAGATTATATTTTGGAGAGACGTTACTATGTTTTAGATGACGAACGACTCAACTGCCAGACACATTTGTCAGCTTGAACGACATTGCCTTCACCATATACGTCATTTCGACGTCACTAAAGCGCCCCGCCACTAGAGGGCGCGACTTACAGGTAATGTGCATTACGCCCTTTTCGTAGAAACATTCACAATGTATGTGCATGTTGTGTGAATTATGTTCGTGAGTCATCAGTTGTTTGATCAGAAAAGGTCCATTTCATTGTCTGCATGTTCTACAATAATTTATGCAGTGTTTTATCTGACGCATATGTTCAATGGAAATATAAATCAATGCAGGAACCAAATCTTTCAAAAGGGAATCTACGTTTAATTGTTGTTAGTAGAAGGCTATATCAAATATGCACAGCCATTAGGACCCCAAATCACTCCACCAACGCCTAGTGTTGATGTAATCGAACCTTGCTAGCATACCTAATGTACTGTTCTGCATTCACAACTTTTACTTAACCGAGTAATCATTGCGATGCATGGCATTTGAAAACACTGACATATTTCCTGTCGCATATCGTGTGTAAATCGTCGAATGAAAAAAACAAAACATTTCATTTCGGTAATGTCACAGGCATATCCAGATACTCGAATCAAATATACTAAACCATAACAAATAATAGTAATTATTATGTAATTACTATTAAATTTAACTATAGTAGAACTGGTCAATTTCACACGAAATTACAGTTGCGTGAATTTACTTGTAAATTTCCAGATATGTAGAAAATGAATATAGATTGCTACGTAAATTAACATGTATAGGAATGCACGTTTATTGTTGGCTGTCCGCGTTCTCTTAATTTATTAAATACCAAATGTACCATGCTTATATAAAGAACGTCTAGTAAGAAATGTTGTTATGGGGAAATAACACGATACTAATGCAAACCGTACAATCATCTATGACGTCGTCTGTACTGAAGTTAGTTGCTTGTCTATGTACCATTACCATTGTGACACAAGGAATACATCGATGCTGAAGAACGACTATGAAATATAAAAAATGGCTGACATGCACAAAACGCCAATTTGGCTTGGTTTCAAAGTAAGGCCAAACAAAAAGATTTGGTTCTGGTCAGCGCGCACGCGTCCGTTCAAACGGGCAGCTCTCGATTTTCCTTTCTGGTTTCTGTCAAAATATTGTAAAAATGAAATGAAAACAGTATCTCATAACTGTGGCCTAAGCAGTTCATAATGCAAAACATCCAGTATTATGCGCGTGCGTAGTACAGATGAGTGTCAAAGTGGCGAAGGAATATACACAAACTGAATTACAGGGGTCATGAACTTGGCTATTGCGATAATTGGGAGATGGATTATTTAAAGTGTAGACTGAACGATTATTATTAATACTGATATATGGACTATAAAGAATATAGTAATCTGCTTATATGCAAATATGAAAGCCAACATCCGGGTAAAATATATTACCCCCATGGCAAGTAAACTGAATCACATGAAATTAGTCCACCACTTTAATCAGTTAATATATATAAAAAGGTAACACTAGCGCAGATTTATTTTTCATTTCCTTCAATAAAATCATTACTTCTTTTAATTTTGGGTCAAAACTCAACGTTAATTTTCGTAATGGCATCTAAGATTCAGCTCTTGGTCATAGAAGAATATTGGCAGCTCATGATTATCTCACATGGCTTTTCATTATGATAACTGCACTGATCAGCAATATATACCAGCTTGACTCTACCGAGTGCCCATGGGTAACTATGACGCAGTTAAAAGGTCTCTGGAAAGGTCATTTTGTTAATTCAATTACGAGGTAAACACATTAAATTAAAACGTCGGCGGGCATTAATTCTATCTTCAGAATATCGTCCGTAGAAAAAAAGGTGGTGAGATCAGGAGTGCAGGGAAATAACATCTAAGATATTTTCTTCGTTTTTATCAAGCTGAAACAGTGAACTATGCAATCCACAGATTATGATTCGCCGTTCATCAGTAGTCGATGTTAGTCCAAATGTCAATTTCTCGAGATTCATCATCATGACATCGCGCGCTTCTCTTTCCTTGCCAGTCTCAGTCCATACATCTCACTTTCTCATTCCACACATATCACGTTTCTCATCCTTTCGTTGCTAGGCCAACTAGCAACACGTCCAAGAATCTCGCATTTATTGTAAGTCCATAACTTTCGCAAGTATCATTTATTGCTAGATCATGATTCTGCCGGGAGCCTGAATTATTGTTGTTGTTGCACCGTATCTTATACAACGGAAAATGTCGGGATTCACTTGGCACTTGAACTTTTCACCGAGTTCCACACGCGACGTCATGATTCGAATAGAAGTCCGACTAATAGCATGGCAGCAGTTCATCATAAAACTCTTTGCTGGTTTTTTTTTCTATTAAATATTGAGACAAAATTGCGATTTCAATATGTTATTAGCATGCCGTGGGTGTGTGTTGCGAAACGGCGCTCATATTTTCATATCATTTAGACTTGCACATTGTCGGCTAGCAACGGTATTCTATATAAGAAAACCTGTGATTGTGGAAAGATGCATAAACAAGATATAGCTTTGTTACTTATTTACCCCCCCCCCCCAATAAAGCCGAAAACGTTATCAGTATGTCGATGTGATGAACTATTTCATTCCTTCTTAAACTAACATATCCCATAGCTATTAATAACATAATTGAATTAGGATATTTTATGTGGTTAAAACTATCACATATAGTCGTGATTTCTTTGGAATGTGATCGCTTGGTGCATTCTTTTGATACATCTGACATTTCTGATCGATGGTAGTGAAAGAAACTCAATTATGATCATATCTATTAACTGGACTTCTGTCACTTTTACACGAAATTGATCTGATGGGTCACCGAACCCCATGCTATAGAATAATGATATACGCTATTACTCTATTCTCGCTTGAACAGCTCTGCTCCCTCGCCAACGACGCTGATCTGTGTTTCCAACTATCTTAAGTGGTGTATACGAGGTGATGCTTTTCCCTCGAACGATCACCATTGTCCCTCTTGGTGTGAGATTCGATTTATTGTTCCACTGGACACGCGGCTTTATGTCGATCGCTGTAAAATGGAATAATATCATCATTCGAGGAAAACGCTAACCAGTAATTCAATAATTCAAATTGTTCGAGTCCTTCAGGATGAGGTATACTGAAGACAACGTGACAGCGAGGCTGTTACTAGTACTCATTTCAATAACATCTTCGACTGACGTATGCTTTGGATTGTACCCACATCAATATACATTTTACATCAGAAAGCATTGTCACTCCATTATGTTGAGCAAGTCAATATAGTGATTCCCCATTTACTACAGATCGTATAGAATACCAACATATTTCCGATAAATGCAGTCTGGTATCCTAACTGTGACGGCTTATCACTAATAATGATTTTCTTAAATCAATTGTAAGTAAGACTTCACAGTGAGTCACGATAAATATAACCATCTAGTAAGACTCAGTGAATTACATACACAACCGTACGATGTACCTCTAAAATATGTAAAATTGAGGTTGCCCAGTGACATTGAATTTGGACTCGACTTTCTAGTTCATTTCCGCCTGGGCTGAAAACACTAATGATGCGCTCACGCAAATTAGTAAGCAGTGGTATCGGAGAACGCTTACTGGTTGGTTGATGGTCAGTCACGTGAGAAACATTTGATGGTTGGAATAAATCGACTACTTTGATTGGCTCTGTATTATCATTTATTCATACTTCTCCCCATGCCATTGCGGTATCACCGTGATGGTAGTAATTATCACACGGGGTAAAAGTGTTTTATCTCCCTCAAATCTTCCGATTCCTTCACGATTTTCTCTGCTGACTTAGAATAATACTGTTTTAGGTTTAATTATTCACTGGCTTTTAATTTTGCTTATTTCGCTGACAGAAAAATGAGCTAAATTGAAACCCAGTGAATATGTAAAATTTAGCATATAACACATTGTCTAAATCCTGATAATAAAACCGTGAATGTAAAACCAACTGAATATGCCTGAGATGCTAAATCAGCGAAATTTAAACCCAGTGAAAATTAATCATTTTACAGTTTGCAAAATAATAACTATACAATATAAGCCATCGATCAGTGAATAGTCTGTCTGGATTGATTGCTCACATTGATCAATAAAACATCATATTTATGTTGAATACTTGACTGCTACGTTCGATATCTCGGGTATCCGAGGAGCCCGCATAGTCACGTGACGATTTGTGTTTCATGTATCGCGGTGATATACTAGTATACATGATGGCGGTGATGAAAGTAGACAGTTAATTTTACTAGCGTCTTCCATAATTTGTACACCTCATTTTGAAACATATTTTGTGGGGTTTTACAACGTTACTGCAAAGCTAACAATCCTGTACGGGTGTACGTTATAATCGATTCATGGTGCGTTATGCAGGGAATGGTTTGAATGGGGACATAGGGAGCAACTTCAATGGTGATCAAACACTGTTTGTCTCGTGGGAGACTAGTATGACCTTTCGTCCCTGTTTATTGGTTAAGTTAACTAGCATGTCGTATAAAATCATCGAATCTGTACCCCACACATATTCTAAACACAGAGTGACACCTGTCTTGTCATTGTTCAAGTAAAGCAACCACTGTAAAGTGTTTTCTCCATCGTGGCTAATAATGATGATGTATTAAAATTGAGTGGTATCATAAGAAAATAACTTTTCCGTATGAGACTTTTGTTTCTAATTGATAATATCAGTCATATTCTAAATACGGTGATTTTTCATAACATAAATGCCATAACACAGTAGAGTAAACGTTTTTGACCGATAATCATAAAGTAAAAATACAGTGATTACTAAATGGTGTAAATGGAAATGTTGGGGTCATTTATTAACACTTTTTTCCCAAAATATGGACTAACATATTATACATTCCTGGACCGCCAAATTACTCACATATACACATAACATGTCACATGTGAACTAAGTTTCGCGATTTAATTCCATGTGACAGGCAGCCATATTAATAGTCAAATATACCAATACCATGTACTAATTCCAAACCACTCTCAGGCATTGATGGATGTTATCTGTGTATGGCAGATACATAAATCGTTATGCAATCGTATTGAATAATTGATGAGTAGCAATTTTTCATTCTACATTAATGTTCCTATCACATTTTGCGGTTCCATTTATTTTCGATCCAGTGTGATCCTCTGAAGATAAACAAGACACATTTTTACCACCGAACATACATAGCACGATAAAGACACGATAATTCAATCATAAAGTTCTAGTAAGTATCCCGAGCGTGTTTGTATTGGTGATTTTTAACCTGCCTAACCATCATTTAATTCATACAAATTCCTGTTTTGTGCCGTTTAACGAAGTAGTTCTTCATCGTATACGGAAATTGAAGTTACTATCTGTCGATATCAACTCAATTCCTCCTAATGAGATTCCCGAATAGACCAAACACGCATGACCAATATCGCTAGTTAAAACTAAAAGCTTTTCAATGTCCCTTGGCTGTTCGAGATGGCTGTCTAATGTTGGCGGAATAAGACAATGCAATGAAATTTACAAGTAACGAGATTTATTGAGACGTCCAATATCTGGATAGTTATCATCCTATAACGGCGTCCTGTTGCGATTGATTTAAAGGGCGATATCCGCTAATGAGTCTATCAAATTAAGGCAGGTTACGAGTGACTGAGCTCGAAACGTAATTTAAAAGACTGAGTACCATATGAAGTAAAATGAAACAGCCCGTTAGGAGTAAACTAATTGTATAGTTCGCGTGCTCGGGTATGCATGCGCTTTATCTTGGCGTTTATGTTAATTGTGCATCACGTTGTCCAGTGTGTTCCACAAAAGTATCTTTAAATTTACGTATTCAAAATATGTGCGATGATTGGTCTAAGAACACGAAAAGAAACAACACCTAATTTCGGTTATTTTATCCATTAGTTAATTATCAATATATTTTGGGGACTTTTGTTGCCTTCACGGTTACGACTGTTCAAACACGAAAATATGACTTTTATATACTAAAATGACATCCCATCTAATTATAGACAAATACATCCTTAGATCACTGGCAAAACACGTATCATCTGTCATTAAATTCCTGTGAGCTAACACATACACTGATCATAATCCATAACCAAAAACCACATGTTCATATCACTACTAATTCGGAATACGGGAAAGGCTTGAGCAATTTTTGATGAAATTTCAAGAGTTTACGCAACACAAGTGCCGCATCGTGTCGCCAACATGGAATCGTACTCTCTATCAGTCTGAAGTAGTGTAGCAACATGCAGCGTCAGAAAGTTGTTTTTGTGTCTTGTTTGGGGATTTTCTTTTATCATTCCGCTCACTGTAATCGTTGTTTACTTCCAAATTTCGCAATTACCTAAACACAAACGGCCAAAAGACTGAATAAATAACATACATTTTAAACTAAATAAAATAAAATGTTGATTTCATCTTAATGGTGGTAACTGTTTGGACGGCGATATATGAATTAATGCGTTCAACCGTTCAGTACATAACATTATGGAGATTATTCACTTACGCGTCGATGTTTTTAATATGTTCACTGTAATGCGACAAACACAACAAGTCCATTTCGGTGATGTTGTATTGTACATTGCAATTAGCCACTGCGTGATATCCAATAAAGCACTAATGCGCGCATTGCGTCCACTATCAGTAATTAGTTTTTTTTGTATGTGGACTATACTGTAGCGACCATTGTATACGCTCTGTTGTTAGAATTACCGTGTCGGCTCATACTAGAATGAAACTACATAAAACAAATTCAAAGAATCGGACGACCTACGACCCCAATTTTGAATCTCGCAGAAGATACCGCCAAGGAACACGTTAATCAGATTCTTAATTCAATCTTATTTCTACTCTAATTTTGTACAAAATCCCATATGTTTTAATGATTGCTTTGCGCAATCATACGTTAACATCATTTTGTATAGACTTGCTGAGAATTCATCCATCAATGTCATATTAATGAGCGCCATCTACAGTTCAGTATACCAACTACAACACGCAGCATTCAACAAGTCGGTGACGACAGTGGTTGAACAAATATTATAATGAAGAAGCGAGGCCTTTTTATTTAAAGAAGAATATAGACAAAGAACATAAAAACAAATCAAAGAACATATTCGGTATTCTAAATTACTAATCACATAAGCTGGAATGGGCGTCGTTGTTGATTAGAATGAAATCCAGACACCCTCTGTCGCAACCAATCTGCCGCTGTTGTATTTCGTATATTTGTTGTTTAGTCGTCAACTATTTTTTTCCAGGATGAAAAAAGTCAGACTTTGACCAGTAATTGCTGGATGGCGCTGGTGAGTTCACGTTTATTTGTTATTAAATATTGTTTTAAACAAACAGTTTTGACTCGTTTTCAACTATTGCTAAAGATTAACAGTGGAAAGTCAATATTTATTCGAGGCCAAACTTGGTGCAAATGTATTGAAAAAAAAAAACTCAAGATGCTAATGATAGAGCATGGTTGTCTATGAAAATGCGTTATGTTCATGATGAATTGGATATGGCTTGACAATATTGACGAGTTTTGGATCGATCGATGTCATCTAATCGTTCAGCTATACGTGCATTATCCAACAGTCTTGGCAAGATGAATACCTTATTTGGAACGAGACAGACTACAGTGAAATTAAGAGTATGAAAGTACCAGCTAAGAGGCTGTGGTTACCAGATGTTTATTTTTACCAGAAGTAAGTATTTCATTAATTAATTAATTAATTACATTTATTTACGTGATTATATAATTTTTTAATAATAGTAAAGGTAACGAGCACCCAGTTACATGTACTGTCCGTTTGACTTACTAGTGTTACGAACAATATTTCACTTACAACGAAGTTCACCGGCAGTAACAACGATTTCGATAAATAAAAACCCTCATGAGTAACAAATTCCAACCGCTTTTTTGATTTTCAAATATTAAGACCATCTGTGTGTGAATGACAATTGAGACCACGCAATCTTTTGTGATGTTTACAGATATTTCGCCAACTCTGAATATTAAAAGTTTTATGGAAATAATCAGGCACGCCGAATACTCCCCCATCTACCATTCGAACCTATCAGTAAAAAGAGGAGCAGATCAATAATAATAAAAGATCTAGAAGCATAACATCCGAAAGCTAACATCAGTGATCAAGTACATCTCAATAACTTAAGGGAAAACTGCCACCAATAACCATTTCTTTCTTTTTTCAGCGCGGCTACAAAATACGAGAATTTTCTCCTCGACCATTTAGCTGTTGTGTACAGCAGCGGCGAGGTGGTCTGGACAGCTCCAGTTATATTCCGAGGTCACTGTAAAATAGATCCCACGTATTTCCCCTTTGATGAACAGAGGTGTACTATGAAGTTTGGAACATGGCAGTACGATGGTTTCGAAGTGGTTTTGAATGGCACAGGTGGGTTGATGCATGAATGACCTCACACCAAATGATGGTCTAAGTAAAATCCTCCACGTGCACGAACCAGAATTAGTATATATACCCTACAGTCCACAGTGTGTTGCTCTTGTACGTAAACCAGTAATCTCACAGGAAGGTTATTATTGTCGAGTATGGCAAATTTGAACATTTGTTGTCACGACATCTTTTGTTTCTCGCCAAAATTTGCCATTCTTTGTTTTCAAGTATGAACTTGTACATTGCCATATGAAATAAATTCAATTTATTCCGGATCCGTTTAGATACACACTCAGCGGCTCTAAGAATATACACAATTGTATGCATGTTTTACATAGTTCATCAAATATCCACGTCATAGAGTATATATAGCAAATCACACAGCACAGCAACCCTGCTCGATCACTTAAGAGATGCAATGGATAATTAATAAGAATCACTTTATGCTTGTAACTTTGATAATAGGTTATTCATTATTTCATACATCGAGATGGGGGATTACTTCCAAGTTTGTGTTTGAAGATTTTTTGAAAATAAGACACCCGTGTCATGTACACGCCTTTAAATATTGGCATTACGTGTTAGTGATTTTTGGTGATTTGTTTTTATTTGTCTAATTTAGTTGTTATATGTGAAGATAATTCCTGTGTTTGCTTTTGCACATCGCCATATATACACATTGAAAGATAGCTACATATTGAAATTATTACATGCAATTAACAGACACATTTTAACCGGTAATAATAAGGCGTAAAGCACTGCATCCAGTTGTTTTTCATTTGTACAAGTATATAAGATATGAAGGTCATTGTTGTCCGAAATGAACGAATTGAATTTGAGAGCGACTATAAATACAATAAACATAAAACGAATAGATCGTAATCTGTTGTGCCTGTATTTAATTTACCATTTGCTAATATTAAAAAAAATGCTAATATCGATATTATGGTTTCTGGCATTGTTGTTAGCAATGAAAATATCGTGTGATTTGATTGGGTATAATAATCATGCTTATAAGAACCAGGCAGTGATTAAGACCAGTTCTTAACCACAGGTTGAACCGTGACCTGTCTGGTATATGCCGTACAACTAACGAGTTCAAGAAAATTGTGAAAAAGACTAACTTAAATCGTGTTGATTCTTAATGTCAGTTGTACACTCAACTCATTTGACAATTTTAAGAACGTTTTACCTTAAAGTTATCACCTGCATATGGGATATCATTGCGGATACGTTCATTTCTTTGAGTGTTTAAAAAACTTGTTTGAAATGAGTGTGTATTGTATGCATCAATACTAAGATGAAGCTTATGTCGAATTACAAATTAAAATACTCGACGACCACGACATAACATAACTCAAGTTCATTATTATGTTTTCATTGGACTTATTATTTATTTGAATATGTCAGTGTATTGTTCTCAGCTTATTTATGTCATTACAGGCAGCACCTCAGTCTTCGTAAGTGATGGCGAATGGGACCTAGAAGATCTAACGGCGCAGGCGCACAAGGAATATTACCCAGACACCCCCGGGACACCTTACACAGATGTTACGTACACCATATATTTTCGTCGAAGGTGTTTATTCTACGTGTTTTATCTTATAATGCCGTGCACGCTGATATCGCTTATGACAATTTTGACATTCTTTCTGCCAGCTGAATCACAGGGTAAAATCAGCCTGGGTGTCACAGTGTTACTCTCCCTTACCGTGTTCTTACTGCTGGTTGCCGAAGTGATGCCTGCCTCGGACGAAGTTCCTGTGATAGGTAAGTACAAAGTCATATGCATTGTGATATAAGTCGAACTTTCTACCGACAAAGTGCTTCCATGACGTATTAAAGGCAGTCTATAGACTGTATAGCATTAAAGTAGCCCACCAAGACTTCGAAGTTGTCAAAAACAAATGCTACTCTTTAAAAATAAAGAAGTTCCAAGAGATTAGTCACAGAAAATACTTTACGTTTGATATTCTGACTCGCCGGTCGCCGCAGAATGTCGTATGTCAACATTTATGATTTACCGCGGTAATTTAATTTGCTGCGAATAACCTCTAAATTTTGTGAGTGATTTACTCTATTCTGAAAGACAAACCAAACACAGTCGTTGATTCGTCAAATATCTACCTCATAGCTACGTCACAACACGCATGGTCGGTAGAGGGCGCGATTTATAGGAATTGCGTTACACTATCTACTGTAGTGTGTTCAACACATTGTTTTTTGTTTTACTAAATATTGGTCTTTTTGGAATTACTGCATCTTTACTACATCTGGGATGGCTTCGTCATGCTCATCGAATCTGACATTTGAGACGTTGTGTGGAATAAGGTCTCGGAGCATCGCTAGGACTTCATGTTATCGCTGTTTTCGCATCGTACTTCTAAACATTTTTTTTACTTTTTCTACAGGTCAGTACTATGCAGCGACCATGATACTTATATCTGTATCGCTCTCCATGAACGTACTAGTGGTAAATCTTTACTACCGTGGACCTGAGAAAGACAGTTTACCGGTGCCGAATTGGGCAAAAAAGTACATAATTGGATACGTTGGCTGGTTTCTCAATGTAAATATCAACCAGGACCGCCACACAAAACCGAGCGCCTCAAATCACCACCATTCAAAGGCGAGCGCTGAACTCATCCCTCTTACTGCCATGAATGGTATGGACGTCAATCATTCACACTCATGTCCAGATTCACCGATACCGATATTACGGCTCAGTCCGTCATACCGGAGTGAGATGGATGGAAACAGGACAAAATATAACTCTTCAAATCTGACTTCTAGCCCGGAGACTGGCGAAAATATATCTCTGTTAAAACAGATTCTCCGAGAGTTGAGGATGCTTAATAAACACAATGACAAATTGACAGAGAAACAGCGCGTCCAGCGAGAATGGAAGCGTATCGCCAAAGTGACAGATAGATTGTGCTTGATAGTTTACCTCTGTGGGACAGTGTCCACGGTTATGGTGATTGTTTGTCAGATACCATGGTAACAGTCAGTGGCGTGACGTCGCTGCCATATACGTCATATATCACTTGTCGTCATGCCATGAGACTCAATAACAAAACTTCCAAAATGGCGAACTTTGACTGGACCATTATATTTCCAAGCACTATTATTATAGAAGGAATTTATTATTTTAAAGAAAAAGACAATTCGTGGACCAAGTTTTTCATTCGACCACGTTAACTGATATCGATTTACTCGGGGCCATATTATTTGAAGTCTGCATATCTGCGCATAGTACTTACAAAAATGCTTTATTTATTGAATGTCGCCATTTAGAACTGATATAGAGGGTATTCCACGCAAATTGTTGTAAATTTCTTTATACTCTGTGCCTTTAGTTGATGGAATGGAGACAAAATCAACCTTGAAAACTTCCCCGTATAGATTATTGGGCGAATCGTATACTATACGTGTTAACACTTCAAGTTGATACCGAAGTATCAACGGACCAAACGACCATGTGACAACTAGGGGGTACGATTTTACATTTAAATCATTTGCGGTCAAATTCTTTACTAGTGGCCTCACGCATTGACGGCAATAGGATTGAAGTCGAGTGATCGTGCAATGTGCCGAGCTAGTATTGTATTGTGTAATAGTATTACTTAGGCAGGATGTATTTATTGTTTATATAAAAAAAGCTAACTATTATGATAAATATGCAAATGATAGACTCAATGATAACTCAGATTGTCTTTTAAGTGCAAATAGGCGCCATACCGACAAAACTACCATGTCATCGGTAGTGCTCATTTATTTCATCAACAACTTCATGCGCGGCGCCCTCAAGGGAAAGTATAAGTGTTAGGTTCTTGTCTGTGGGCTCCACAGAATGCGTAGTTACGTGAGTAGTGGGCTTCCAATATTTCATATTTGAGATTTAATTACAAAATAACATAATTGCAAATGACCAGAATATTGCACTCAATATTGCACTGCACTCAATTTATCCACGTGTATATGTAATGTGTTTATTGTAATATTTGGTCTATACATCACCTTAAGTGCAGCCCACTCACTATGGCTGATAGATGATGTCTTTGCGTGGAGTCATTCAGTGACACAGTTAGAATTACAACTAATAAAGTGGCCATATCGCACCCAAATCAAAAAATCAAATCAAAAAATATATTTAAATCGATATGAACTGAACATAGTTTAACTTTAAATATGTTATTTATTTGTGTTTAGATCAAAAACGAATAATCAGAATTATTTTGTCGTGGGTACGGCTTTTCAGAATTCTAGCTGCACATTTAAAATACCGATTCATAATGTGCTTTAACAGCACAATGTTTATTTTTACAATGTTTAGTTTTAGATGATTTACATTATCATCAGTACTATTTTTCGGACCGAAAAAATGAAATACGAATGTTTACGTGTGCATCGCGGTGGTCACAGGTAATCAGTTGTCCTGTTCTGTTTTATTATTACACCTAGTTGTAAAAACCGTATCGTAATTATGGTACACGCAAATGTATATTGATATGGTTATCATCGATAACATTATTAATATTTCACACAGCCAGATCGGCAGCGTTTCGGACAATACTTTTTCGTAATATTTAAAATTTATAAAGTTACACATTACACGGCTGTGCCTTTGGCGGACCGCTTTTCATAATGGCTAAAATTATTATATGTATACACATTTCACACCAAGTGACGTCACTATTTTTTAAGCGTGTTATTGTGAACTGTAATCATTTACTTGTGTGATATGTAAACTACTTGTTCCAGTGAAGAATTGTATATAAAAGTTTTTATTGGCATCATTATAATAAATATCAAAGAAGGCTTACAAAGAACTCCGTGTGATAAAAGTATTCAAGCATGAGGAAATATATAAAAGAAATATTTAAGATAAATTATAAACTTGGGACTAGCTTATTACACAAGAAGTCCTTGCTTTGACTTGAATTTGATAGTAAAATATTATAGCAAATGAAAACAATATGTGGGTTGTCACAGTGGTCTGTGCAGTAACTCAAAGAACTTATTTTCAAGCATCATTTACGTTTGATAAGTGGTTATTGGGATATCTGTGAAAGAGCTGAAACGAGTTGACATAATTATCTAAATTGGGTTATTATTACAAAAACATATCAACTCTATTGTCCAAGGGCACATATGTTCCAAGTTTTATTTAAATCTTGTGAATGAAGTTGACATATCCAATTGTAATTTAGGTAATTAATGCGCGCCGTTTTTTCCAACAATAAACGTATTATGTCTGTGGAGTATCCAATACCAATCATGTACCAAGTTTTATTCAAATTGTATAAGCTGAAGTGTAGCCTGGTAGTATGTTTGCAAGAAAATGGTGGAAACATTTTGATGGATGTGCTAAATTTCATGCAGCGACTTGATTTAGAAGCATTACAATGTCGCAGTTTGGTTATTCTTAAATGTTAAAATCATTCCTCTTTATTTCCTTTAAAAATAATTGTTACAGTTTACCAAATTATGGAAACAGAATAAGCAAAATAGTAATTAATACATCACACTAACTCTACAATGGTATATTTCTTGTTATATCAAGAATAACCGTAAATATACTATTATCGTTCTTTTGTTTATATTATTCATTTATCGCCACTGTTTATTTCAGGAGTCACGTGACCTTAAAGCAAACAAGGCTGGGTTTTCTGAATAAATATACTTTTTTAAATATGTAGATAGGTTTTGGTCATCATTGCCATTTTCCTTGCAAACGGATATCCTCAGGCTGCTACCTAAATGGTTATTGGAATATCAGAAATTAGATAATACGCACGTATTTCAACCCAAAACTAATTAGGTGTATTTTTTATGTCGCAGCATATATGTGCCAAGTTTATTTGCAATTTGATGATTGGTACTAGAGACATCTGTAGTAGATCTGTAGTAATTTGCATATTTATTTAAATTCAATAATTACTATACACGAATTTCAGCCCTGCACTATTGAGTCTGTGTCTCACTTCAGAGTACTTGTATACATTGAAATGTGATGAATGGATCTTGAGATATTAAAACAGAACAGTTAAAAATGCCTAATGTATGTTAATTAGGAAATATGCACATACTTCATCAACAAATTCATGACGTCTGTAAAAAGACTAGTGTTCATTTAATACTGTATAAACTGTATTTCAATTAAAATGTTTTAAACTTATATTCTACTATACTAGTCCTTTAATTTTATATTTGAATATATTGATGATATACTTAGCATCACCAATACTAAATTTATTGATTAAATTGCAACGAATGATCCAGTTGAACTTGAGCATAAGAACTTGAGATTACAGAATCTTACTATTCTGCTTCATATTTGATTCTAGGGGTCTGCTTTTGACTATCTGACAAGTGATATGATTTTTATTCTATAATTGATTGTCCACACCTTCAGAGCAATATCCCAATATAGCTCGTCCTCTATGCCTGTAGTACATATGCAGACTTTTCAAAAAGACATTGTTTTCTTTCGTCTAAACTATTAAACCATGTGTTTAATACGGGGCCACATATGGAACAGGGTCTGCCCATTTTTCTCAAAACATAAGTTCTATATATCTTTCTCTTACTGATTTACTATGTTGTGTACCTGTCAGTTAATTGTTTTGTTGTTGTTTGTTTGTTTTTTGTTTTTTTGTGTTGTTGGATGTTAAACAACCTTTGTTTGGATATGTTATTTCTATTTTGTTTTATTGTAACTTCTTAATGTATATTTTTAACCTATTTATTGAGTTAATGTTTGCTACATCGTATATGCTGCATATGCACATAAAGCGAATTCCATTATCACCGTGAGATAGTCTGCAGACAAGAGAGAACAAGCTGCTACTATCTTTTGGTTTAATTGGGAGGAAGGGATTTTCATTTTACTTCTAACCGTTATTTTTCAGTTGGTTTTTCGCCATGAATTACTTTGATTTACCAAGCCAGCTCATACAACGTGTTTCTGTGTGTCCATTTGTGTGTTTTTAAACGTTTTACTCATTATATTTGAATTAAACGTATATTGGACAAACACGGATATTAGAATCAATCCGGTAGGTTTCCCGGAGCAAAATAAGTAACAATAACATGTACGGCCAAGATGTATTTTCATCTACTAGGTTAAAAGACCAGGGTCACGTGTTCAATGACCTACACAAATCGTTGAGTACATGCACAAATCATTTGTAATAAACAATTGTAGACAATGTTTACTGTAAAACATACATTCAGACCACACAGATGCATGCTGGTATTTTGGTGCCGCCACGTAACATGGTTTTTGAAAGTGCACTAATCGCTAGCCGGGAAAAACAGAAAAGCGATCACTAATATAATTGTGGTTTCATTTGTTCATGTATTTTACGTGTTGAAACGAATTCTTATTTCTGTGGCAATTGTGTTCAAATTCTGTTGCTTCCAAATTCTATTTTTTGATCCTTTGGGCCCCATTCCAAATGTACTAGTATGCTGAAGAGCACGTTAGTGGATGAACTGTGGTCTGTTACGTCAATGTTAAATGCCATCATGTAACACACAGTACATAATGAGGAGTAGCGTTCGCTAGTTAAACAACCAAGGCAACATGACTCAGATGGTTGGGCATGTAAAACCACGAAAGGCATTGACAACAAAAACAGTGTCCTAAGAGTGTGAATCGTTGACAGTACAAATCAACACATATCTGCACAGATATACCAACACAAGTACCCCCCCCCCAATTGTATTTATATTCAGACAGGTGTGGTGTTATATTGTTAAAATTCTGAAGCCATGCTACAAGTGGAACATACTAAAAACACAATCCAAATACTTGTACTGCTGTTAATTTCGAACGCTTTGACTTTGACTATAATTTGTTCTGTATTATTTATTTATTTATTAATTTATTGGTTGCTAGTATATCAACACAAGAGCGTCTGTGTTTTAGATATTATATTGTGTACTCATGCATCAGAGTAACAATCGTAATATTTGCATAAAATCAAGTCTACTGAAGTGTTTAAACATTTTGCACCATATCCTGAGAGCAAATAACTATATAAATGGATTGATAATCAAACGAGCCCAAAATTCTTTGAATAACGCTAAACCGTTCAGTGTGTAAATTTTAAATATGTTCTATTCTGGTGATTTTATATTTAGCCAGTGAATGTCAATACAGTCATCGCCCATTTGTTTTCTTTTAATTGGTCTACCGTCCATTGTATAATATATATATATATATATATTGTTGTCAGAATTACCTTAATGGCTTACACGTCAATGCAATCAAAAACTATGACACTGAGTGGAAGAATTGAACGACCTACAGCCTCAATTTTGAATCTCTCAGAAGACAACGTCGGGGGAACATGCTAATCAGATTCTTAATTCAATCTTATTTGTACTCTCATTTTCTACAAATTCCCACACGTTTGCGTGATTACTTTGTATTCGAAGCCGGTGCAATCAAATGTTATATGCACACTTGCATCAGTCGATATCAATATGCCAATCATACCTCCTACAGAAAATTGATCTCGACGTAGTTTATATTGACAGCATTCACATCAAATCGTTACTATACGTAGCTCAGCCCATGACAGTCAACTAGCAAAAACAACGTTGTAACATTATCGAGGACCTTTTGGTTGAACATTTATTTGAAGAACTAGAACATGCAATGTTAAATAGAGTTGGCATTTCACTTAAATATTGTTGTCTTGACAAAGACCACCATACGGTTATGTGATTCGGGAGTTGAACTTGCATTAAGGTGGAACAGTTAAGGAAACGACTGAGAACTTCAGAAATACTGGACGTACAAAAACACCAGAATAAAATTTGAGAAGCTGGCATTTAGAATCAAAATAACCCATGATTCGAAACAAATCAGAACGTTGGGAATTGAAATGAAAGCCCATTGTGAATGTGAGCGTTTGTTCTTTGAATAAGAAAAAAAGCGCAAGCGGGAGATTTCTGTAATGAATCTGTGTTTGTGACAGCGCCATCTACGGTTCAGTATATCATGTGAATTCCCCTAAAGTACAACAACAATCAAGATGCAACAAGTCGGCGATGACAGGGTTAACTGATTATTACGATGAAGAAGTGCATGCTGTTATATTCTGTATATAATTCTCGTTTTCTTGTCAAATAATTCCAGGACGAAAAAAGACAGACATTGACTAGTAACTGCTGGGTGGCGCTAGTAAGTTCTTTTTTAACTGTTGCTATATTCACATTTTAATGCAAAGTATCGAAGCTGAACAACCTATTGTCGATTGTTCGAGACCAAATTTGATGCAATATATAAAGTAAAAGAAAATAGAATATAACAAGGTCCGGTTTCCGAAACGGATTACAATTGGTTTAGTTGTATCGAAAAGTTCGGTTTTGGTATGGGAAATGTTCGGGGTCGAATTGATCGTATAAGTGCACGTGTATTGTCCAACAGAATTGGCAAGATGAATACCTTGTTTGGAACCAGACAGACTACGGTGGCATTAAGAGCATTAAAGTACCTGCTGAGAGGTTGTGGTTACCAGATGTTTATTTTTACCAGAAGTAAGTATTTCATTAATTAATTATTTGCCACTGTGTAATATTTTAATATAATGTTATATTCATATTTATATGTTGAATAATCTTCCATCAACAATTAAAACTTATTAGAAAAAACGGATATTCAGAAATTTCAAGTGATCTATTACACGTATGAGCGATTAGCGGAAAAGTGCCACCAATAATCATTCATTTTATTTTTTCAGCGCTGCCACCGGATACGAGAATTTTCTTCTCGACCATTTAGTCGTTGTGTACAGCGACGGCTCGGTCGGCTGGACAGCTCCAGTTATATTTCGAGGTCACTGTAAAATCGACCCCAAGTATTTCCCCTTTGATGAACAGAGATGTAGTATGAAGTTTGGAACATGGCAGCACGACGGATTCGAAGTGGTTTTGAATGGTTCAGGTAAGTGGATGCATAAACGATCTTGCACCAACTGGTCTAAGTAGAATCCCCCATTGATTCGTTTATTCCCTACAATCGGCGTTGTCAGATGCCCTTGTCCGTTAACCAGAATCCCAACAACAAAAAAGATTATCATTTTCGAGTATGTTAGTTCGGGAAAGCTTTTTTTTACTCCGATATAGTCGTAAAAATGGTATTCATTGTATTCATCAAGGATGACTGACTTATGCAGGTCCATGAACATTGCAACCTCCAAATAACTAGCGTAAAACATTGTAAACACGCTCTATTTCAAAGCACCTACCTCTGGCCTGGCCACCTTCGACTATACTCATTGCAGCACCAGTTGACGTTCTTCAACTTACACAATGTACAGTGACATGAATTTTATACATGGTTCTATAAATATTCATGCATCTAGTGTAGACAAAATTTTATGGCACAACAACACTTCTTTATCACTTAAAATATATAATGAATAAGTAATCAGAATCACTCTGGGTTCATGTATGGGTAATTTATTTTTCATACATCGGGTTGGTTTTTATTTTTGAGATTTTGATCAATGTTTCATTGAAATCAAACATATATTGAATGTCACTCATATGTGACAATGTTCTTTGGTAATCCCTTATCATTAATTACTTTTCTGGATTGACTATTTTCGTGATTAGTTCCATTTTGTCAACAAGAAGAGCATTACTGCGCGCAGTCGTTTTTGCTTTCACTGTTTTACCTCATCATATATACAAATTGAATGACAGTTAATTACTGATATGGCTACATGCAATTAACAGAAACCTTTTAATCCGTACAACCGTGACGTAAGGCAGCACAGCATTTACTTAATTTACGAGGATGTTTTTTTTAGTTTCTTTTGTGTATATATACGGTACGAAAGTAATTGGATCTTAGGGCCATTATTGCTTGAAATGAAAAAAAGTTTAATTATATGAAAGTGAATAGATGTACAATACTGACAACAAATACCGCGTGCTTTGCTGTGCCTGTGATTAGTCTAGCATTTACTAATATTAACAAAATGTGACTATATTAATACTGCTTTAATTCGAGATCAGGATGTCGTAAAGCAGCAATTAGACACTAGGCAAGGTAAATATATTGTAGTTAGAAAGTTTTGAATAAATTAAACTTTATTTTACAGAAATAATATAAAGTCCACGTAAATGTATATTGCTCTAGCGTAGAAACAATAATTTTCCCAAACAATAATTTTCTTGGGTACAGTGACATGAAGATGCCTCTTTCCGTGGAACGTTCAACGTGAGAAATGCGTGAATGCTATTAGCAATAGAATTTGGTAGTAAAGATCAGATTTTGAATCAAAATGTGTAGTACTAGTATATGGTATATTGCCTACCAATTGGATATTACATGTTATGTCATATGAATGACGTCACTGAAACTACTGCGCAGCGATAATGCGCATAAGAAATTGTCGTTCACGACACTACTGTTTTGGTGTTTGAAATATTCTTAATATGAAGCTAATATTTACGGCGTAGTTTCCACTGATACGTCGCATCCGGGATCGCTGTGGGGCGCTCTACAATGTGAGCGTTCTATACGTGCTACACCGATGCTCACCGAGAACGCTCTGAGCTGAGTGACTTGTGAATATAGATAGAAGGTGTGGTCGCGTTCTGACATTTTTATCTGGCGAGTGGTGAAATAACTTGCGTTTGATAAATTCTCAATTCATTCTAATAACGTTATACCCGATAAAGTGATTCACACTGCTGAAAGTAACATTTACTGTGTATTGCACAGTTTTGCTCAGCAAACAAATGCATGTACGTATATATAAAATTGAGAAATGCGTCACTTTTTTGTCACTTTCTCATCTGTTCATATTACAGGCAGTACCTCAGTCTTTGTAAGCAATGGCGAATGGGATCTAGAAGATTTAACAGCGCAAGCGCACAAGGAATATTACCCAGACACCCCTGGAATTCCATACACTGATATTAGTTACACAATCTATTTTCGTCGGAGGTGTTTATTCTACGTGTTTTATCTTATCATGCCGTGCACGCTGATATCACTAATGACAATTTTGACATTCTTCTTGCCCGCGGAATCACAGGGTAAAATAAGCCTGGGGGTTACAGTGATGCTCTCCCTTACCGTGTTCTTACTGCTGGTTGCTGAGGTGATGCCTGCTTCGGATGCGGTTCCCGTAATAGGTAATTATTCAGTCATGTTAGTATTGATATATACTTGTCCTATAAGTCGTGCCTCATTGGCGTAACTGGGCATAAGGTTCAATCTGGCATTTAAATGTCGTCGTGTTTCATTAATTTAAATAATCTGCTTTCAAAAAATACATTATATTCCAAATAACGAACGGCTAAATATACATACAAACATCGACTTGAACGACAATGTCATCTATCTACATTTCACAAAAGGGCTTCGTCGCTAGAGACTTACATAAACGGTGTCAATTCTCTTGTAAATGTAATAGATGGTACTTACATTCCACAATTACAAAACCTGCAAGGTTTCATTTATTTCATTGTAAAATAGCGGCAAAGACCCTTGTGGTTACCATGCCAACTGTTAGTTATTCCAAGAAAGACAATTATTGGGAAATGCTTCAGTGCATATTTGTATTGGACAATTCTCCCGATTGACATTGGAGAAAGTGTTTTATCGGACAAAATTCCGGAGCATCTCGAGTGGTACCGAGTCATACCGAGTGGCCATGGAATACTCCGAGTGTGTTACATGTCAAATCACAGACTAAAAAGTTCAACAATTCTTTTTTCTACAGGTCAGTACTATGCAGCGACCATGATACTTATATCTGTATCGCTCGCCATGAACGTACTTGTGGTAAATATTTACTACCGGGGACCTGAGAAGGACAGTTTACCGGTACCGAATTGGGCAAAAAAGTACATAATTGGATACGTTGGCTGGTTTCTCAATGTAAATATCAACCAGCAGCGCCGCAAAAAACCTGCCGTCTCAAATCTTCGCCATTCGAAGGCAGGCGCAGAATTCATACCCCTTACTGGCATGAATGGTATGGACCTCAATCATTCGCGTACATGTCCAGACTCACCGATACCGATATTACGGCTGAGTCCGTCATACCGGAGTGAGATTGATGGAAATAGGACAACATATACGTCTTCAAATCTGACTTCTAGCCCAACGACTGGCGAAAATATAGCCCTGTTAAAACAGATTCTCCGAGAGTTGAGGATGCTTAATAATTACAACGACAGAATGGCGGAGAAACAACGCATCCAGCGAGAATGGAAGCGTATCGCTAAAGTGACTGATAGAGTGTGCTTAATAGCTTATCTTTGTGGGACTGTGTTTACCGTCATGTTGATGGTTTGTCAGATCCCATGGTAGCAACCGATGACGTTACATCGTTATAATATACGTTATATATCAACGAAACTTCCCATACGGCGATCTGTACTTACGTTTGCCAAGATAATACAGTGAACGATTTGAAATGTCAGACTAACTAATGTAATTGTAATCATCTATTCATGTAATCGATTTACCTTTTATTTTATTGACGTTTTAATTTTTATTCAAATCAGCTGTTTTATTATGCATGATTACCTTAGTGTATATTTGTGATTCGCGCAGAATTACTAGCCGTCTGAACCAGACTGTGGTAATATTATTTATTTGCGGAAATCCCGAGTCACTCAGTGCTAAAATACCATGGCCTGTGTTATTTGAAACAATGTTTATGACTGCTGCTGTTTTGAGAACCGCCTAAAATGATTGGCTAATATGTCTGAATTTGAAGACGTTAGAGTAAAAGTCGCACCTGGAATTCAGGATATGCCGAGTTTTTAAAAGACAAAACAATTATGTTGCTATTTTGGATATACCGTAAACATATTAAATATGAAGTTTTTAATTTCGCCTTTTTTGCCAAAAAGTAAAATACATTAAATTAAATCCACGTGAACAAGTGTGTAAGATAACAATAACACTCATTGTTTCCCTGCCAAGTTTGTGAAATTGAAACCCAGTGAAATCACTTAAAACAGCAAATATAGTGAAATTCAACGACAGTGAAAATAAATGCTTTTACAGTATTTTCATGTACGCGCATTGCGGCTAACACGACTATTTAACACAAATATCAACAGACGAAATATAATTCCATTACGCAGATAATTTGAAGTTACATGGGCGTGTCATGTGCTGAGTTCAAGTTTGAAGTGTACAGTGTATTCGTTTTTTCAAATAGTATTATGTATGCATGATTTACTTTTATAAAAAAACTATATGCAAACGGCAGACTTAAAGATAACTTTGATTATGTTATTGCGCATTTCATTCCGTATTTCAATTATTGAGATTTAATTTAGACGTAACATAATGTTATTCCAAATAACCAAAAGATTGCAAATGATACCGTACTTTAAAGCGGGAGGGTCGTCAAGTGCGCATGTGTGGGATTTGAGACCCAAGCGACGATAACAACACACGCTAAAAATGCAAAGGCTCATGAGTAGACGCTTGTTTGTAAACAATAACATGATAGGGCCACTGGACGCATGCCAAAAGACGACTCCCCCGCTTTAACATAAGAGTTAAATAATTGTAATTTGTTGTCAAATCATCGCCTTCTGTTCAGACCACGCAATATTTATCCTAAATTTATTTCTTCGTTTGTGTGGATTCATTCAGTTCAGTTATAACATATATTATATTTAGTTTATTTATAAATTTTAGTTGTCTAAATTTAATAACAAAACATATTAACAAACTGCGAATATTCCCGTCGTCTGTTAGGTGGTAAGATGTGTATTTTCTGTTTGTGTATTAAATGTGGTTTAGAAATCAAATGCCAATTTTGATGTAAAACTTTACAGTACTATAATTCCCAAAAATTATTAATACCCCCAAAATGGTGGCCGAACTTTGAGAACATAGGTTTATAAAAGTTCTATCTTGATTTCATGTTGGCATTTTTTCTATCAATTTGGTAATACATAGCTGTGAAAATTGTATCATAAGTATGGAACTCCCAAATGTATATAATGACAGGGTTATCCCAAATTTACGAATATTTCATACAACATTCTTCTTGATCGAAAGCATTAAGACAATGCTAACTGGTAAAATCGAAAACGTAAGATTTAACAACCTTGTGCCTTTGGCGAAACGCTTTTCAGAATGGCTAAAGTTTTATTGTACATTTCACACTACCTGACGTAACTAATTGCTAACCGTGTTGTAGTGAACTGTAATCGTACTACTCCAATATCGTATCGTTCAATGTGTATATTATTTGTTACAGTCAAAAATTGTATATAAACAGTTTATTAACATTATTATATTAAAGAACTCTAAAATCCTTTACAGATTAGATGTTTAATCTCACACTGCATATGGAAACATACGAAAACACATACCAGTACGAATGCGTCAGATGTATGTACATAGCGAACACTCAAGTGAAGTTAGGATCATCAAATTCACTTTTTTATAATATTTCTTGAGTTCGTCATAATCTGTCTAGGTCCATAAAGGTCATAACCACCGTTAGACTGCCAACCGACTACGTTGCTGTATCTGGGAGGAGGAGTGAGTGTTTACCCCCACCCCCACCCAATCACTGTAAATATTATATTAAGCTACAGATGCATAGTCCGTGGGCAAACAAAACAATTTAAACATACATTGAAATTAGAAGCAAATAATTTGCAAAATTGTACAGGTATTCAAAAATGTGGTTTCATAAAGCGATTATGAAGGGACATTCATGTCATTCGCTATACATTGAAACCCACCTAGAGATTCTCGGCCAAAAAATCACAGAATGCTCTATTTTTATATTCCTTTGGTCTGATAAATTGTTCTGGGACATTTTATACATGTTACGTGACACCAGAAAGAAAAGACTAATAGTGTTTTTGCTGAGCTTGGTTTGAATTCAGGGTTAGCGAACATAGACACACGGTGCTCGTCTGCGATCACATTAATATTTCACACATACATATTAGGGTACACAATTCACATCCATTTGTTTCACGGTATGGTTCAAGATGGCCGAATGTCGGTTATTTTTGTACTAAATATTCATCAAAACCAAGCATTTCGGCATGTCACACATATTACCAAGCATATTACATGGTGGTTGATATTACATTCGCGATTGAGGGTTATTATATTTATGGTTGATATCATTTATTTATGAAAAATGTACTTGGAAATTTAGCAAATAATATTGTGTAACTAGCTTTTCCATTCAAACCTATCTGGAAACAATCCAACACACCTTTAAGTAAAAGACAGCCATGTTAAATGAAAAAATGTACCAATCCGCTCAGACCAATGACAACACTAACTAAAACAATCAGCTCCTGATAATGCAACGTCGTCAACCCTCACGTTATGTCAAACCATAATAAATAAAACCAATTACTTATGCTACATGTATAGCTTATCAGAAGAGAACTATTTATTTGTCCGACCTTTTTTGTGAGACTACTTCCAACGGATTTCGTATAAAACACTGGCATGACAGGGCGAAAAGGAAAGTACTTAGCATGGACACATAGAGGGCAGCATACACACACACATTTTACGTTATTGTCAATAAATGCAGTGATATAGACTTTGATATGAATGAATTGTTGATCACTGACCATAGACAGATAGTTAGCTTAGCGTTACTATAAGTTCAACATTAATCATCATCAAGAGTATTTTAATTACTTTGTTGTAATTGTCCAATACGAATAGTTTGCTTTGATATGCAGAGATGAAATGTCACTACGACGAATTCATTTTCTCCTGTCAAGCTAAGTAACTAGTGAATAGGGCCTCGCCGTGATAGCTTCTATTGAAGCATTGGGAATACAAGTGGTTGTAGGACATACAGTTTTGATGTATAGTTTATAGGAATGTGACTGGTTTGGCAGAGCGCCATCAGTGGTCAAATAGCACATTACTTTGTTTTGACTTTACTTTTAATCGATTCACTTATATTTTTATGTTAATATGTTCTTAAGATAATCTAGAGGCAGAGAGAAAATGCGCATTATTCAAATGAAAGGTAATTATAAAGCACTCTCTGATTGGTTAATAATTCACTGCGCAATGACATGACGACAATGGTGTTATGGTAACCGTAATCAAAAATAGTAGCTGTGGATAATGGTGCCTGCATTTGAACTTGAAGATGTGCTGACGGAGAACTGAAAACACATTTCTCATTAACCGCGACTACACACCTATCGGAACATATTGGGCTGTTGTATATCTCGTGAGAATAGGTGATTTTTTCAGCAGTAAAACTCATCGAGGAATGTGTTCCCGCACCAGTCCAGGGGCATTTGTAACTTGTCAAAGCTTTCTGGTTCAAGTTTCCAGAACTGTCACCAACTAGTATTCACAAGCTCGTCCATGACTGACAAAACGTCCAGACTAGGCGAACGACAATGTCACTTAAACAGTACTTACCTGAACTAGACGGATTCTGCTCGATGAGCTTGATTCTCTTGTTTGTTAGTTGTGAGGAAGGATGCTCAATACCTACGAGAGATAATGAATGACTTAGAGACGTCTTCAATGTGCAAAGTACATAATTTAGGTGATTTTAAATTGAAACTTAAAAGTAGAACAGAATAAAATAAGAAAAAACTATATTTATAAAAATCCTTATCTATGTCGGTCGATAAGTTTCCATGGGATTTTATTCGAGACAAGCGAGTTCCTCCGATAAGCTTATCCGATGATATTGGAACAAGAGCTAATATTAAATACAAACTTGTTATTATTTCGTAGTGCTGTCAATACCAGTTGATTTGCTGCCTCTAAAAAGCGGAAAATTTGGAGATAAATCCACAGTGAACGGAATAATTTCACAGTCACTGACCCATGAATCTGAATAATTTAAAATGTCTTTCTGGAAATTGTTTCCACATTCTCATATGGCAAACTAAGAAAGAAACTAGTTTTAATCCATCAAATGTTATCGCATTGAACTCATTTACATTGCGAGTGAATGAGTGACTGATGTGTGAAGTTGCAGTGATCGTCCGAGCGCACGGCACACCGTGATTGGTACGTCATATCGGTGTCCGCCATGGCCTTGCACTACGCTACGCTCGATCACCGCCGTGGTCCAGCTGGATCGACTGTGCGCAGGGGTGTGTACCCGGGGTTCATGTACGTAGTTGTATCGTTACCCCATCCCACCACAGGGGCTCGTCGACTGACCGCGAAATCCGCTAGACAAGAACGAAGTTCAAGAAGGGGGGACACTCTACCACCAGAGTGACGTCATAGCTTCACAATTATTCGAATTTAAACAGTAATCAATTATTTACCTTAGAAAAATCAACACACAGACAGAATACAGTTAAGTGATAACCTACTCACACCACCATCACGATCAAATTCGGCAATTTAGCGACAAAATACACGTTTTCCCGAGTCTGAATGACTACCATTGTATGTCAATTGCCGGGCGCAGCCATCTTAAATGCATGCTTGGTCCTGATTGGCTAATAATGTCGGCGTGTCCAAGACCGCTTATTTCAAAATTGTGTGTACTATGGCTGCTAGCACTATGGAGTGGGTGAATTCTGGCAAGTTTTCATTGGTTTCTTGGTAAGCAAACTGTATATTTTTATGTAGAATTGACACCTTTCATTAATAATTGAACTTCGTTCTCGCCTAGGGGCTTTCGCGGTCAGTCGACGAGTCCCTGTGCATCCCACCCGTGTTTTCAAACCATCGAGGTAGATGTTAATGTCAACTGTCCTGTTTGTGTAATTGATATTTTAAATCTTACGGGAGGGCGGTGATTTGACGAATACTTTAAAGCCAAACAAAACTTACAGGTGCAGCGAGCGAACGAGCATGGCAGGAAAGCTAGTGGGTGCCATCCTAGAAGGAGAACCAACAGTGATTTTAATCTCACTGTATAAACAAAAAAAAATAAAAAAACACACCTGAAAATACGGATACTTGTTTTTGCTTATGCAAACTGTGCCCGGACTGTGACATTTACCGAGAGCCGACGTTGAGAAAATACAAGTCCGTCGGTTAACCTCACTTCATCAACACGATAGGGCGAACTAGTCGGGAGGCCACCAGGACAGCGGCACCAATCGCGGAATCTAGAAGTGCGCGTACTTGATGGAACGCTTCGACCGAACGCGCTTTAGCGTACAGAGCAGACGACGATGCCCTCACAAAATTGCATTTCGATATTGAAATCCGCTGTCACTGGTAATGGACCGTTTTATTTGATGCCGATTTTAGTATTGAATACTTGTTATCTAACAATTTCTCTTTTTTTTCAATAGTTTCTCCTTTATTCGTTTTCGAAAACAACATTGTATTCATATCTATGCTTAATAATCATGGGATACACAGACACATTATCGCGAATAATCTGCTGCAATGACGTCATAAAATCCACTGGTATTGACAATGCTATAATATAATATAATATAATATAATATAATATAATATAATATAATATAATATAATATAATATAATATAATATAATATAATATAATATAATATAATATAATATAATATAATATAATATAATATAATATAATATAATATAATATAATAGTAAATAATAGGAAACGTTCGGTTATTTAGTTTTACGATCCTCACAAGTCAAATATGTTTGTATCGATTATGTTTACTTTCTGTCCATTGTGTGTAACTCACGTAATCAGGGCTGATATAATGTAATTGCTATCACTGTCATTTTCCTTGGCATTGACCTGAAGGTCCAGGTCATTTTGTATTTAGACACCGCGTTTACTGTCGATCTCATAACCTCTACTGCTGCATATATTGATGCGGCGATATTCAACTAATACCAGATATGGTCAATAGAGTACGCGGGGCGGAGCTACGTAACAGAACGCTCTACGTTGCTATTTACGCACACCAACTAGTGAAAACAGCACAAACTCAACACTGATTAATCCTGAGCAACCAAATTTATACATGTTATATATGATGGGGTAATCTTGTTACACTGTTCAGGGGAGTCTCAACAACTATCCCAGAGTTGCATTACGCGATTCGTTGTATTATGTCTTAATTTAAAATATATGAATTACTAAAAAAAGTTTGTTGATTTTACGGAAAATAAAACAAAATATTATGGTTTAATTACTATATATATGTAACTTGTGCATGGTTTTAAAGCGAAGGAGTCGTCACCTGCCCATGTGTTAGGTGGTAATAGCGTGTCATTATTAACAAACAAGCGTCTGTTCATGAGCCTTTGCGTTTTTAGCGTGTGTTGTTATCGTAGCTTGCGGGACTCAATTCCCGCGCTTGCGCAGGTGACAACCCTCCCGCTTTTAGTGTTTTTAAAAAAATGGTGTTAAAAACGGTTGTAAATAGCATTTATGAGTCCTAATTTGTATTCATATACCACGAATATACACAATTAGGTGTCACGTGTCCTACGGGTCAGGTCACTTGTAAAGAAAATCCGTTTCTTTCTTTAATATTGGCGATATTATTTTTTTCAAGAATTTTAATTTTTTATTTAGTTTAGTGGTGTAGTTTATCGTCGAGATGTACGATGGGAATGGAAGATCTGGTCAGAGGCGGCGGCACAACATTGTGCATGTAAGGCGCAACATCCGGGGCATGCTCTCCCTTAAAAATGTTGAAATCTAGACCCTCTGAATCGCTATTTCCTGCATTTTGAGGGGCATATTTTGCTGACACAAAGGGTTTCAGCTTGATCTTGGAGGGTCGAAGCCCCCCAACATTTTTTCGAGGGGCTATCGCCGCCTTTGCTGTGTCTATACTCCTTAATAACAACGCCTAAAACGCTGACCCAAAATGGATCCAATAGTAAAGTTTGCCCTAGCTTTCCATCAGGAAAACCCTTAACGAGGAGAAAAGTGAAGAAGGGTACTCGATGATTTAAATAATACTTCTGTAGAAAACGCCAGTGAAGTTGTGCATACCGGATGTGGAAAGATGTACGTGTGGACCGGATGTTACCCACGACACGACGCAATCGGTAATGAAACAGAATACACTCCGTTGAAAGAAGGGCGCCCTCATGCACGATTCCACCTCTGAACTATCCCATAGTACCTTATTCTGAGATTATTCTGCCTTTGTTTTCACCGTGATGGTTGCTAGGCGGTGACAATACCCGGATGTCCGCTTGAGAATACTATGAAATGACAAACATATTTGAGACGCAGACAAAAACTGGCAAAAATAAAATGTACGCGATATTCGATCGTCTTGTGAAACAACAAATGTATTCATATTCCGAACATACTAGATAGATACCCGGCCAGTTGTTGTTTTACAAATTATTAAAAATGTTGCTATTTCAATCAGTTGTATAGCTGTGAACTTGAACCTGTTGCCAGAATTTGCGTAGCCTGGCAACAGGTTCAAGTTCACAGCTATACAACTGATTGAAATGCAATGTCTTTGTGCAAATGCAAAATCGTTTTAATTTTACTAGTAATCATTATTATTATTGTATTTTTCTTTTACCGTGATCGATGCATTGAGTTTTGTAAAGTCTTGTCAGTGTGCTGTGCATTGAAGACATCGCAATTTTAGAGCGGACGTTAACGTAGACGTAATGGTGGACACCACAATGACAACGTGAAGTGGCAATGGTGAAGACTGGAATTCTTGCATGAATTTGTCAATGAAGTAAGAATCAACCAAAATAAGTTCTAATAAAACAAAGTACAGTCTTGCAAAATGTCTAAAGCTGGTACAGCGGCGTGTCACAGATTGTCTCTTATTATCTCAACAGACGATTATCGGAAATTGTTATTCATGGTCCTAAAATTGCCGCAACACAGTTGTATGACACAGAGAACATTAAAAAGCACATGGTATACCCCTCCTGTTTTTTGTTTAACAAAGCGTAAAAATGGAGAACCCCCGTCAATTTTGGAATATATAGGTTTCGCTGAGCCGGAGTCGAATGGTTCAACATTAAACGAAAGAGTTCCGTGACAGTTTGAGGCAGTCTCGAGCAGAGGATATCCTGTCGCTCAGTATTAACACAATCAAAATAGTTATACGAAATAGAAAATCGACAAGAATGAACAATCTGTACACTTCAGTGCTATCGTCATCATCTTTTTAGGGTCACGTGTTCACATTGAAACCTCTTTTTTTGGAGATGCAGCAGCAGTAATGTAAATTTCAAGTTGTAAATTAAATCTTAATATCTCAATGTTTATCGCATCTTGAACGTAGTTTAGTTAGTCAAAGACCAGCCTAGATGTTATATGCAGTGGATAATATTTGGTAATCGTCGTGCTAAGCCGAAGACTCTGGAACATTCAACTGCGGTCTTTTCTTTGATTAATGTCTTGAATGTGAATTCGAAAGTTCGAGATGCGAGATTACGTTCCAACAGCGATGCGATCACCAGATTTATCCCAAAACGATCGCATATTGCACCTGAGTGCGTATTGGGATATCTGTTGTACTTTGTGACTCGATGCAAGTAAACAATAATACGGCATTGTTACGCGTCGATTTTCAAACAAGAACAACTTCATGCCATAGTACCTGAACAGAAAAATAACCAAAAATAGTCTATTGTAAACATATTTGGTAAAATGTATTTTTTTTAAATGGGTTACATAATCTACTGGAAAAAGTGAGATGCTGCATTGTTTGAGATACGGAAATCGAGTTACGAAAACATCTAGTTACGCCCATATTTTGGAAACAATTCCCACTTTTGCGAAACCATGCCCAAATTGTAACTGAGCTTCGAGTTACGGCCAACATTGTCAGCCAGCATTGTCTTGTTTAATGTTTCCCGTAACTCGAATAATAACCAAACTTACGGGCAATGTGGAACTTTGGTGTTTCATTGGTTTAAATTTGAAATTGATGTGAGTTATTTTTACAGGACCGCGATCACATTTCACAGTGACACACTTGTTTTTTCCCAGAAAGATGAAATTTTTAAGATCCAGAAATAATTTTATTTCGATGTGGTCAAAGTATCATAAATGGAATAGGATGTGATCACATTATCCTCATTAGGTAAGGCGAGAACGATAAAAATTGCATTAAAACGCATAACCCGGTGAGAGCGTGACCCATTGACACGTGATACTAGTCGTTTGGTGGCGCACTACGTCTCAAAAAACTTTCAAGTCACGGCATTGCTGATGATAAATCATTACACAAACATTGATAGAATAAAGTCTATAGCGAGACTGTGGTTATTACAAAGACAGTTAGAGATTGACATTTCATTTGAAATAAAAGACAAACCTTAAAGTAAAATTATAAACAATGAGACAAATGCCGATAGGATAAAAGGCAAGGGTTTGGCACCGCGACGGTTACCGCCTAAATGATGACAACCATCGCATGAGTTGATTTAAGTCGGATTTACGTTCCACGCATATCACGTGATAAGAAGCATGTGCAGACTGAGGTATAAGCTCAATTCAAACAAACTCATCAGGGCGAGTTTATCTCAAACCCGTTTCAATACTAGTCATCATACATTTAAAAAAAAAACTAAAAACTAAAAATACATTACAAACAAAACAAAAAACAAACAAAAATACATAAAATGTATTAATTATTTACAAATAATAAAAATAAATGCTCAAAAAAACCGGATTCGAACATTTACTCTGATCAACTTCTCGATGAAAAGTAAATACAAATGTCGACTGAATATTCTTGGAAGCTAGTTTCAAAAAATAGTGCAACTATCGATATTTGTATTTAAATTATGGATTATACAAATAAAATGACGTAATCCTTCTGATTGCCAGTGAGTTAGCGGCTCTCAAAACCCCACAGCTTGCCATCGAATGCACCTTTTCAATTATCCGCGCCCCGTGTGACGTCAACATGACGTAACAATTTTCTTAAAATTGACGACACATTTGTACCACGAAAGGGCGTGACTTTAATCAACGATGTGTTGCGTGGCTTATTTATATCGATGAATTTATATGTCTATGTAAATAATTCATAATAAAATAAATGTTAAATATATATTCAAGTCCATGTCTGAACTTTCTCGATCTAAATAATAAATGGTTAGGCTTGAAAATAGTTAAATAAAATACAATATAAATTGAAAATGAAACCAAATATTAAAAACAAACATACACACATATCGCTTTTGATCATTAAAACATACATCTGGTCGTCGACCGATTTCTTCAATCAGCTGAGTAAGACCTATTGTCAGTTACATCCATGCGCATGCTCTATAATCCTGAAACACTCCGATGAGACTGCGACATACAGGTCTCATGCCACAAATCAACCAATGGCTGCTCCCTGTTTGAGGGCTTGATCACCTGGGTCAAAGGTGCGACCAACATGTGGTCTTTTGTTTACTACTTAGCGACTGTTAACCTGTGAGTTTATTCTGTGTGTATTTGGATGTTCTAATCTTGGTGTTTTTCCAGTGATTTCTTTAGGGGCAATCAAATCCAAGAATTGCAAAAGTTTGAGCTGGCCAACATGTGGTTGATTACTGGCATGTTGGTTTTTCATTTTTGGGCCATGTTTTTTAACTTTGTTCAACATTTTCATATAGCAATCTCGTCACATGTTAACATTGTCGTGTATGGAGTTTCAATTAGAGGTATGAGCCCTACAGCATTCCCATCATCGCACAGTCTCTTGTAAAAAGGACGTTCACTCGAATTTAAACTGAACCAACTTTACAAACACGACATACTATAGATGACAAACTCGGTATTTGTAAATCTGTAGTGGTTTGATATCTATTTCACATGGTCGTGAACTTGAACAGTACAGTATTTCAAGTGATAACGCAAACCTATACGCGTTTAACACAGACATGAACATTGTTGTAAAGAAAAACAGCAAATAATCCAAACCACATTGTGTATCCATCTCATCGCGTTACCGTGGCAATGCATTCCCAGTTCAGCGCCGTGTGTGTGGCGCAACGCGGTGGTTCTACGACTGATACTGCAGCTGAATACATATAATTAGAATGGTAGAAAGAGAACCACAAAAGTAAACTATTACAAAAATCCTGTCCAACATCATAGCACACAATCTCCATTCATTTTGGAGTTCTTCTGCTTTGTTTTTCCATTCATAGTACGTGGACACTCGTCGGAACTCTGCCAACAAATGATGAAGAATGGGATTCTCCTCGCACAACGTCGGTGCATTGGTCCGCTCTTTCCGCTTAGTACCTGAGCGCACAGATCCATTCTGGCTGCTACGTCCAAATATGGGGCTATCACTACCCTCCAAACGGCGCACAATATTACATATACCTGCCTCGACGTTAAGTTTATGAGACATCCCGAAAACATCTTTTCGTGGAAGCTTTGCCCTGGCTTTTTTGATCTCGCTACTATCAATGCCAAAACACCTCCCAACTCGACCGAATACTAATTTTTTTAACCATTTAGGCATTTGGCTTCCTTCGGGACTTCTGTAATGGACGTTGAGTACGGCAACGGACATCGCCAACGATAAGGTCACGGTCACCATGGTACTTGCATAGTATTGTCCTAAAATAAGAATTGCAAAGAAAAAAAAAAAAACTTATCAGTGTACGGGAAATTTCCGAAGCTTGTTGAGCATATACATCCACGAATCTTGTGACTGTCATTTCTCTAAATATTATAAGTTGAGCGAGTAGTATAGTAGTAGTATAATCGTATACAGTAGTATAATCACACATATTCTGAGTGAAATTGTATGTATGTTGCGTGTGTATGTTACGTCACCCATGATTTAGCTAATTTATTGAATGCATCTGCCATTAACAACGAACGATGTACAAGGTAGACCCATAAAAACAAAGTAAACATACCTATGACTGGAACGACGCTAGAGGGAGGCATTGTCTCTGCCACGAGCAACAAGAACACGGTAAGCGACAACAACACTGTTATTGCCAGACTGATTTTCTCCCCGGATTCAGGCGGGAGAAAAAAAGTCAATATAGTAACCGCAGATATAAGTCCACAGGGCATAATGAGATTGAAGACATAATACAAAGAACGGCGTCTAAGATGTATGTAATACGTCACATCCGTGTAAGGAATGCCAGGAGCGTCTGGGTAGTACTGTATATTATTGATTGTTTCGACGCCTGTCATGTCCCATTCGCCGTCACTGATAAACACAGACTTGTCACCTGTGAAAAAACATATTTTGATAAATCCAAACTGTTTTCTCACGCAACATCTCGCGTGACATCGTGCAAATATTTTTGTATTGCTAATGTTATAAACTATGACTGAACTTCCACGTTACAACATATCTTAAACATGTTATCAATTAATAAACCAATGACGATAACATTACATTGATATCAATATCCAGGAAATAAGTGCACACAATAGGCATAAAACAGTGAATAACAGGAATGTTAATAAAAAGCGACAAAGGTTGAATTCCCGCAATTTTTCTGAATATAATATTATTATACTGACGATTTTTAATTGTTACATCGCTGAAAACATCGTCGTAGATAACTGTTTCTAACGTTTCTGACATAAACATCACTTGGAGATAACTCCAGTTTAAAATGTCATGCGAGTCTCTTGCCTACCCCTTGTCACATTCGCTATAGTTTGCATTGAAATGCAACAGACAGTTTACTCAAGAGACCATTAGAGTTTATTTATAATGTACAAGTGGTCTATTATTTTCCTTATACACACACATTAAGTTCCGTCATAATATGAAATAATATATACAAGCAATAGCAGTTCATTTAAAGTACACATACTTACCCCCACCCGTTACATTCACTTCGGTTCCTTCGTGTTGCCAAGGGCCGAATTTTAGACGGCATTGTTGATTATCAAACGGAAAATATGTGACGTCAATCATACAGTGACTAATCATAATGACGGGAGATGCCCACATGACGTCACCATTGTGGTAGACCACAGCGATTTTGTCTCGTAGAAAATTTATATACTTGTCATCGGCACTGAAACGGGTAAAATAATATTAAATTGAAGGGTAGAATCTTCATCATTATAAATTGACATAATTATCACCAACGCACGCGCGGGATTGAGTTCCAAGCGACGATAGCAACATACGTTAAAACGCAAAGGCTCATGGATAGACGCGTGCTTGTTAAACAATGACACGCTAAGGCCATCTGACGCATGCGCAGGTGACGACTCCCCCGCTTTAACTTCCAACATCAATGCCACTTTTGGGTGGGAACAGTTGCATTTCTCTCTCAACTCCCTCCCCATCCACAGCAGAGTCTAAAATAGCTTGAATCATTTCTTCAAAAGTTCACGCACACACAAACAAAGATGGCGTATTAAATCACACAGTGTGCGAGAATTCTGCCTTTCGCGTTACTTACTTGTCGTAAAGGACAACGTCGGGCATCCACATAATATCGGAGGGCAATTTAATATTTTCAATGCCGCCATAGTCTGTGGTATTCCAAGTAAGGTACTCGTCAATCCATCTCTGAAAGTTGTACAAAAAAAATAAACGAATTTAAATCGCAATACAAATCAATTCTCATTGCAAAATATGTAATTGTATACATCTATGTTTACATAACATAATGCAATTAACATACATGTCCTCATTAATCAATAACCTATGTGGGAAGGGTGAATCAACAACGTCGTACTTGATCTTTACTTTATCGATTTTTCCTCAGTTATGTAATTTATTCTTTCTCCTTTCATTCTTCCACCAATAGCTACATAATTATTTATTTATTATCGTATGTATAACTGATGGCGATCCGTACCCTACAAGCAGATTTGCTGCTTCCATGGGCCATTACAACTCAAATAATCTGTTTTAGTATTTTAGTAGTTTTTTTTTTTTTTGTAATGTATTATTTCAATATGAGTTGTGAGATAAATAATCATAATAGTGAAGTAAACACGTCAGTCATGGCGGATCCATCATTCATCACGTGGTAATAGAAAATAAACTACCGTGTTTATTTAAACGGAAACATGTATATTTTTAATGGTTGGTGCAATGACGTAATGATGGGAGTGTTCACGCTGGGGATATGTTATAAAATGAGTGTATATCGGTTTATTATATTCCTAGACGCATCATGTTAATCTGTAATGTCAAATAATTGTAATGATATTTAGCTGGAACACTTGTCTAGGCTATAGCTAATATTATACAATTATTATACACGGTAGCTATGACAACAAGGGAAAAGAATATAAACTCAGTGTCACTAAAATTATAAATGCCGGGTGTGTTGAGTAGGTCAGTAGTCTAACAACTTTTTATTCTGCATATCAACGTCGTATTATTCAGTTGTAATCAATATTTCACTGGTGGTTATTGGGTAACGAGGTACTGCTGACCTCCGTATTCACGATACTAGCATTTGACAGAAGTAATTTCCGGCTGTGTGCGCTGGTCGATGTAAGATTAAGGGTTGAGGCGACGACGAATATTATTATTTTGACGTTTTTGTGTAATATACATATGGGAAATATTTATCTTGAGTTTGTGAAGCGAGCTCTCAATTTTCACATGTAAGTACATATATAACTGAAATTGTTGGAAAATGAGGTCATATCCGGTTTTATCACGGCATTTCTATCGCTGTTTCCACGCGCCCTGTCACGCACCCGATATAAAGCGTCGTCGTATTCGCCCATGAATTTATAAATCTTTGTAGAAATAAATTACACTTAATTGATTAATTTTAAATTTTAATGTTGACCTTTCGACACGGTTTAGCGGATTAAGACAACGGTGAGCGCACGTCGCATAAGTCACGCGACGAACGCAGGCTGACGTTTTTTTTTTAAATTGACACGTAAATTAGACTATACCATGTTGCTAAAGAGGTGTCACCGTATGTTCAATGCATCCGTGTCGCAGAACAATTTTCCCAAAGGAATATCTACGGCATTTTGATGACTAATACCGTGTAGTGTTTTTCCTATCCAGTAACCGAAACCTTAACTACATTAAATATGAATGCATAACTACATATTGGCAGAGCTGGGATTTGATCTACGTCACAGTACAGTGACCTGGCTTACCAATGTCAGCCATGCGTTGATCTTCAGGGTTTGTTTCTTTTCATCCTGTCAGAAAGAGATAAAAAAATCACAAACTGAGTGGAAATATAGAAAAAAACTTACTCATAAAGCTTGAACACTAAATTGGGGAGCTATTATAAAAATCACATCAAAAAACAAATATTAAAGCGATTAATGTAACTTCCACTGACGGCAATTCTCGTTTGGCGTACTAAAGAAAACACTGCCGTACCACACGGCTATCCGCATTCATGTGCACGTGAGTAAAACGTATCACAGGGCACGCCCATACTGCACAGATACACTACAAGGTATTATAACAACTACGAATACAATTGCAGCAATATCGGAGATGTAATCCAAATTTAAACAAAATATACTATCAAATAGATACTTTGATACTTTGAATTCCTAATTGACACCTGTTTGTTAGTTACATATATTTTTATGGGACACCCACTCCTACACTTCGTGATTCAAACAGAGGTCAGATTTGTTCTTCGACGCAGAAGAAACGAACAGCAATGAAACACTACTAAATACACACGTATATAGATATAGATATGTATGTGTATTTTTCCATCAAAGTAGCATCAAATATAGACCCAACTTTTACATTCCATGTATTTCTATAAACTGTATTTACAGTATATTTTCCTCACCCCCAAATCTTCAAGACATCTTTACAGAACAAGTAGCATCATAAATCTAATTACTGATTGCGCTGACAGTGACCAGACACGATCACGATGCAGATCACGATGAAAGCAGTGCCTGGTGGTGATGTAAGTTGTATGTTACATTTTACAAAGATAACCCGTCGTGTGCATGCTATTACATGGATGTCAGCGTGGGAATATCAAAGTAATTTAATTGGAAACGTAATAATGCATCTGTCAGCATTGCATCACGAGGCGATATGGGAAGGTAATCACTGTTCGAACCCCAAGGACATACACTGGGTATATAAGAACTTCTCGTGAAGCACATTGTCTATGTCCATAGCAATATAAGATTCTGTTATAGGAGCACATTCGACACTTTTTCACATGTTTCACAACAAAATACAAACAATGATTTTTCAGGAAGTAAAATCCCACATGTATGTGTGTAATATAGTGCTGTTATTTTTTCATTGTGACATCTTATATGGATTATGTACAATATAATCGTGCGAGTCCATTGTTTGTTAGTTATCCATTGTTGCCCTGCGCAAATATTTATCAAACGTTTTTTCTTTTAGTCATGACGGAGTTTCAAATTGGGTTCGATATAATTGAATGAACACGTTCAACATTTTCCATTATATTACGAGCCATTATTAGGGACAGTTAATGGGACATTGCCGGGAAAATGTCCTCGTATAAACAACTTGTACAACTTGGAATGTCTACCATCTAGAACGAGAAAGATTAATATTACAAAAATCATTTAACGTGTCATTCACAGTAATTACCTTCAAAAAGCAGAAATGAATGAAAGTGATCGTCCTCATTACAAACGACAGGATTTACTGTTAGGTATTTATCATTGCTCATCGGAATACAGTAGCAGTAGCACATGGTAACAATCTCATGTCGACATGCGTGTCGGTTTATTGCGATATGGTATACTAAGTATCGTCTGCGTGTCTCCATCAACACAAACAATGTGGAATTCGAGTAAATGCAGCATAGCAAATCATAAAAAGTTTTTTTTTTTTTTTTTTTTTTTTTTTTTTTTTTAAATCATAAAAAGTTGTTCAGAGTTGTCCAGTTGTCGGTTTCAATCCGATTGGAAGGTATTTAAATTGAATAGAGACAACTGTGGATTCAGTACATGATTTCAAAGTTAATTGCTAATGGGGTCGCCTGATAAAAGACACATTAAGCCTATGAACAATACATAGATATATCCGATATTATACTGGAATGTGGGAAATGTCCATCACTTATAACATTCTTGCTTCTGCCATTGCATGACAGTGTACTGTGATATGTTACACAGACCAAACATTTCGGGAAATGGTCTGCGCCACATTTGTTCGTTTGTTTGTTGTTGGCTATTTAACAGATATAAAAATCACCTGACGACTTAACGGAAAGTTGATAGCAAATCAAGTATTTGAATATATAATCAGTTGGACTGGACACACTACTGAAATCTTATTAACATTAACATTAACGATATACTATTAACATCATTACATAATAATACTTTTTATCGTATGAGTTTCTTAAATTAATTAGTATAACTCATCATATGATCTATCGAGAAATGTGCATTTTCTTTATCCTACTTACAAATTTATTCAAATATTTTTACTATTTTTGTACAAAATATTTTTCCCGAGTCAAACTTGTTAGCGACAGCATAAACGATTACTATATGTTGCTGGTGTCGAATTGTGTTGTGTCATGTAGGAATGAACTATGAATCTGTGTTTGCTTCATGTCGATCGGGAGGTGGCGGTCTCTTAGTTTCATCGTACCGTGCAAGAGAATCTAAGGCATCCCATGTCGACAGTGCAATATATGCACCATGCTTATCATTTCATATTATCCATTCTGAGTGCGTGACCAGTATTTGGACAGGTTTAATTAGTAATAGCTTGTGATATTAGACAAAGAACACGATACACATACAGGACCAGGCTTGATGACAGACACGAATAAGGCACTTTTCAGAAATATATGTTGTTGACACTTGTAGTATTTCATCGCATCATATGATTATATACCTCATTTTCAGAATATGGGTGGTATCCCACGTACTATGAATAAATTTTATTAGCGATTTAATTTTAGGTAATTTAAAACGTGATGTCGCTTATAGCTCTGTCTTGAAATACACAATAGAACCCAGCGAATATATATACCATTGCAACTTACTATTATTACAAGCGATGTATATAGCATCTGGCGACATGCCAACACCACAAAGTTATACAAAAATAATTGCTAATATCTAACATTCAGATCTAGGTTGAAAAAATGTAAAAGATAAATCATATAACAATGTTATAACGAAGAGCTGCCCTTGACAGCAGATGGCTAAACCTGAAGTCAAGAACCTTTGATCTTTCAAGATTTCATAGGATTCTAGAAGCAATCTCAGAAGAATTGCAGTAGTGCCAGTGACAGATAAATACACCCATTACTGTTTACATTGTGTACGTTTGATCTATTGCAGATATGTCAAGATTACCCACCGTGACACAGGCAAGATTTGGAGATGATCAATGTGGAATGGTGATATTTCTGTATGATATTCTAAAGACGTGTTGCCAAAATACCATTACACGTCGCAAGGGAAAATAAACATCTCCTACTCGACGAAGTTATTCCAGATTAGTTTTCCCCGTTGTACTTGACCAAATACACGAAGTGCAAGCTATTCTAAAGATTCACTGGACAAACTCTTTTATCATAATATACTTATTCAAAAACACATTCAAAAGTTTAATTGGGGCGAAAACATTTATAAACATGTTTCTCGTTAAGAAGTACAAAAACATTCAGTGTACAAACCATTCATAATGCATTTGTTTAGAATCCAACTACTTGTCAGACTATATGGTACCAGAACTCTCACGTTTACGAAACAAGAGATTAGCACTATTGCACATTACACTATTTGTCACTTCTACCTTCGCAAGTGTCAGTGTTGAACTATGTTTATTGTTTTTAGGCTTCGATTTCCCCGTATCAGTCATCTGACGTTATTGTACGTGCACAATATTGATGCACAGAGAAAACAACCAAACGCCACGACGAGTAAACTAAGAACCTATACAACTTTAACAGCTGTGTATTTCCGATTATCACGGGTACACGTACAGAAACATACCACGGAGTAGTACATATAATTGAGGTCATCTATCATGAGATATCGATCAGAGATGTCAAAGTAGTGTATATTTCTACCCTATTCCATCACTATGTGTGCAATATATAGTTTAACGAGTTTTGAGGAACAGTTTAGATTACTGGAAACACCTTTACTCGGATTCACCCTTCAGGTTTTGTCATAAATGTTGATGTCGTAAGGTTTTATATCGATAAAATCTAAGTGTCCTGATTGAATTGGTAGACACATTGTTAGCTTCCAATAGGTATGTGTCCTCATGTCGTTGTCTTACATCAGAATAATGTAAATTTTATTTTAACAATATCATTTGATGGTGTTATTTTTTGTATTATGAACCCCAGACCGATGAGCAATATAATCTATCCCATATAAGATTTTACGACAATAATTTATTTTCTCTATATGTTCTAGGTATGTTATTTTCTGTTAACTGCAAGTATTTTTAAAGCGTACATTCCACAAATAAGTTTTCTGTGACGAATATTCTCCATTGTCCAGTCTGTATTCACGAGAGACCATTCAGTAAACGAAGGCCTATTCGCATAGCCATTCAATCCGATGGCGTTCAAGGTAGTACAAATCATTATTTAACCAATAAAATGAGCGCATTTGTACAAAGTCTTTTTCCCAGTGTTTTTCTCGCGATTTGAACCATTCAATATGACCTGGAAACTTGTAACAAAGCAACCACTATCAACTGATTTAGTGTCATTTAATGTTAATTTTATAATACAATTATGTAGTTTTCGAACAGATTAGCAGTGGCATCCTAGATTAAGTTTTTACCATGTTGCAAGTTTTGTTACACGTTGCGTAACTGCCTGTAGGGGGCAGGTGAATTGTCCTTTTGCGGAAGACCACTCCCAGGGCAAGATAACAACATAACATGTGTCACAATCACGTTGATTTGCTATAACAATATGATATATTGAAAGTAGATATCCTGTCATTCCCATTCCACGCATTACGTAGATAAACATAGCTACAATGTAATTAACTTTCAAGAACAAACTTAGCCTCACATAGCCACCAATGTCTACTGATTCCACAATTAATATAATTCAGTGCAGAATACATAATCTTCAGTTAATTTCTAATTACCCATCCATATTCTCAACATTGTTCAGTTCATGCTATCTCGCACATTTGGAAAGTCTGAATTAAACGCTATGAGTACGTCGTTTATATGTAATGTCATATATAGCCGAGGTGTCTACCAGAATCCTGCGATCTTTCGACTGTAAGATTTATCATGTGTGGTAATAGGGCAGCTGTCTTCTAACGAACATCACCAAGTGTACACATTTTCCACACCATAAATAATCACACAGAAGGCAAGACGTCACACCGACACGCATTAGTATCGTTATGGGAATCAATCATTTTGGTGACTTATATAACACGTATTACTAGAGCAGGTACTGGGAAATAAGTTGATATAATGGCCCTTATAGACGAATCCATATAATTCATCTGGTTAAAACGTGAATTCAAAACATGTAAACACATATTTGGATGTCCATCTTACTGTGTTTGGAAACAATAAGAACAGTTCTTCTATCAGAATTTTTTTTCCAGATATTATTTTTTTTACCACGAAATTTTGTTATTCTTTGGCCACACCTAGAAAAGTGAAATATACACGGAAATAAAGTTATATGGAGTCTACGAGTTCGGGGTTATTCCAAACTTTTCCAACCTTTCCAATCCAATCTGTGTTTCACGCTCACTACAGCCTTGTAAATGTATGTGACAATTTTGAAATACAAATCTGAGAATTATTATATAATATCTTGAAAAATCTTACCATTTCAATGATTTGTGACAGGAAAAACTCGACATGTACGTTGGTAACTGTGGTAGATTCTTTGACAGGTCTTACTAATGGGCTGTAAATTTCAAACAGGTCTTCTATCAGTTTGTAATGGTAAAGACTACCCCTCACTTCTGTAAAAAAAAAATCAAAGAAAATTGCGTAAAAGTTGCTGAACATGTAAGTATTATATTATGAAATCCAGTATTTTGTGAACGCGCGATCGATCGGAGATCAATTCACAAATTCCGGTTTCCGAACTTTACCTGCAATAAATTCGGACGACTGCCATGTCAACACTTGCACGGACTGTCCAGTACTGGCGTTTACTGAATCAAACTCTTCTATGTAATGCTGTATCTATAATGTGTTATAATTAACCTACATACGGTGGCAGATATGTGGTAGTTATCGACATCTCCATACAATGGGGTATAAATCACATTAAATATAAGGTCCTTGCAAGACATTCGCTAAACGTTCGACGTCGTCTGGTGACAACCGGCAGAACGCCAAAATACCTAATTGAGAATGACGTAACAGTTGTCCTGACAAAAATTACAAAGTACTAAGTGAATGTTTATATTCGTTACAAAACAGATAATAACTTATATATTACTCTGATCTTTTCATGTTTATTTGATTTGAAACATCATTTAATTCAATTCTCAAATAAAATTAGACATGGCTTAAGGGATTGCTGGATAATTATTATAGGACTTTATCTGGCGTGATTCTAATAGTACGCATCATTGTAATTTAAAATTTTCAACACAAGAAAAGCACGTATGGTTTGTATCCACACAAAAGGCAATAAGAGGTACTATTATCATGAAACAACTCTAATATATTACTAGGACAGTGGCGTATTTCATACACACACTATGATGTATTCAGTGAACACCCTCATTCATAAAATGTCACATTATCTCAAAACACTATCATATGTTTTTATTGAATCCATGATAGGATGTTACTGTCATTACTGTTGCATTTGTCCTTGAGCGAATCACGTTGCAGACATACACACACATGGCCTGCAGCATGAAGTGTACATATACAGAGACAATTTCCGTAACTCTGGGTTAGATGTGCTTACTAAAATGCTATCGCTATCACAGTATTGAGATACCACCTCACTAAAAATGTCGTAGGACAGCCCTACGTGATAATATGAATTTAGAGAAGAAATTGTATTGAGTCGTCATAAGGAAACTGAATTGGACTTTGTCGATTCATTGAAAAGAACGCATGAAATACCCATATAATCAAATGTTACTAGTATTTTCACAAGGAAACGTGTGGCATTCACTATGATAGTCACTATAGAGAGAGTTCAAGGTGATGGTATGTCATCTGAGTCACTGTTGAAAAGTTTACTTGTGTTATTGGTGTGCCATCTGTTAGTCACTGTAGAGAGAGTTCAATGTGTTATAACAGTATGTCATCTGAGATTTCATTATATGTGCTATTGGCATGCTATCTGAGTTCACTGTATGGTATTAGTAAGACCCTGGGCTAAAAATCGGTTCTCTTCGATCATAAAAGCCAAGGATCGACAATTCTACTGACTGAGCTGTGAGGGAATGTCCCATGATTACACATGCACGTATCAGCACGTCACTTCAATGTACACAAAATGGCTACAAAATACGCTATTTTCAGCCATACAATATGTAAATTTGAACAGGTAGTGAAATCGATCAGGGATTTCTAGAAATGTCTCAATCGTCGCATCGTCGATTTCGGTAAAAGGGGTACAATTTTAAGAATAAACACCAATCAGCAGGAATGAATCTGAAATATATTAAAACCCGTAGCTTAAAATGTGCAAATATTTCAAGAAATATTGTGATTTAAAATAGATTTCCGAGGCTGTCTTCACATGATGCAAGTTGAGAGTACAACTTCCCCCGTCACTATTTAGAAACAGGACAGTTTTTGAATAACAATAGCCTGGTTTCCAGGTCGACGAGTTGTGCGAATAGATAGTAACTCTACTTAATGAGTTAAGCAGGTGATTTGATTGAAAGCAACATGTAGTTCACGATATACATGAATACATTTCTACAGGACATTGGCCATTTCGCATACACACACGATATGAATAGACTCAATCCTCGGTAGAGCTGCCGAAAAAAAAACATCTGACATTCGCCAAATTCTCAATATTACTTCATTAGTGTACAACAACTTTGATGCTTCCGGCTTGTTTTGGGTCAAGGTTCTATTATTAAAATAAGAGGCATGGCCTCGGACCTTTACTGGAGATTCGACCCTAATCAGGCTGTTTACCACCATTAGCGCCCTTTAATTATCAGAAAGAACAAGAATTACATAAATAAGTATGTATGTGAACAACATTCAAACATATATAATATTGTGGTCGGGCAAATTCACCGGGCATGAATGCAACAAAAATTGTCAGTATATTGTACTCAACGGTTTCACGGATGTGTAATGACAGTGGAATATTGATGTTTGGAAAGAGTGATACGGCGCGATATCACTGTGTTATCGTGCAATAACCTAGTCATCAATCATGGTTTTAACGATCTTTATTGGCAGCTAAATTCTCGAATAAACTATTATTTTAGTTACACAATTCCTTTCATGACCATAGTCGTTCAGCCAATCTGTTTATATAGATAACTCTTGTTATGATATGTCAAATGTGGCAAATGTTCGCACCCGAATAAGCTAGGAGACAAACCAGCAGGACTATTTATCTTCTGACTTGTTTACACATTTGCGTTTCTTTGACTGAAGTTGGTACATTTCTAATCAAACGCGATTGAAAGCTTGGCGGACATCTGAATAAAAAATACAGGGTTTCATAGGAAAACACGGTGAATGGGGACGTAATAGCTGCCACATGAAATGAATTTACAAATACGAGAACTCTGAAGGAGAAAATAATGAGAAGAACCGACCCTAAAAGAGGAATGTGTTATATTTGAGAAACATACCACCAGACTGTGGGGAAATAAAACAAAACATTTATTTGCCCATGTTACAAAAACCTACTACCGTATCACATGTTTAAATTCCAATGTACTTACTCAAAAATATTTAAACCAAGTTCCTATTAAATTAAAATTTATTACTCATCCTGATCGTGTCACGGCATACAAACAAACTACGTTATGAACACCCCAAGCAGAAACGCTGGACCGAATTAAGCTATCTGTTGATAACGAGGTAATGTTTGATGACATGGCAACGGATATCAAGAGAATAATTTGTTTCCCATTTTACGAACGGGGCTCACCAAACATGACTTATTACCCGGTGTTTAATTAATCCGGTTCTACATACACATTGTGGTATCATTACAATTGTTAATTTATGTTTACATACCCAAAACAAGTATGAGTAAAAGAACGGATACAGATTAAGAATCAATGATGGCGAATGAATCAGATAGCAAGGCCATTGTCGTCATCGTGACGCAGCGCGCGTTTGAATTTAATTATTTTGTCATAGTAAAACTTTTTTAACGAGCTACACGTGACTACAAATGGTGTTCAACAAACTATAATTAACTGTAAAAAGTTGGTATAAGTGTTATTTGTGAAAACGTCAGTAAAACCATGTGAACTGTTTCATGCATGAGCATGGAACTCACGATTATTAAATAATAAATAATAACTTAGAATGCCTGGCTACCCTAAATTGTCCATTATTGATTTAGCTAAAGTTTTCATAATGGCGTGACGTAATGGGGTCCCTTATTCGTCGATACACAGAGAAATATTTAATTTGTTAATTTTGGCAAAGTAGTCCGAGGGCCTTAAATAACGCGAAACAATAAAACGTTTATTATAATACTGAATTGTGATATTGTCATTGAATTAAAGCACCTTTCAAACTACGAATAGTCGTTATATTCTATGTGTGCAAGTGTACCATTCAGAAGAACTAATAATCCCACAAACTAAGAACCCGTAATTGTAAGTAATTTTGTTTCATGACAATCAGAATGTGCACTACCACACACTTTTCTTATCAATGTTCCGCAATGCTAGTTTAAATTTCAGTATACGGCCATGTTAGAGAAAATTATAGACCTTAGAATATGTATTTTAAGGTCTATGAGAAAATTGAGCGTTGATTTATTATTTGAAAGTATTAAATTCCGTGGAACATCTGAAAACATGTGCATAGATGTGATCAACCATAATACCATATATTCACGAGTTCACATCGCTTTATTATTGAGTGTATATTTGCTCTGTGAGTAACCTTGGTGAATCAAAGGGGAGTGGTATTTTTTTATATCAAATTTTCCATTGATATACAATTACGAGTAATTTTATGTTTGTATTATGTTCACGGGTCCATGTTATATTATTTTGTGATTTCCCCCACAATGGGTCGCATTTTTTTTATTTTCAGTAGTAGATATTGTATTCAAAAGTTATTGTTACATTCCATATGGTAGATGCAAAGTAGTTTTGAATAGATTGCATATTTTGCCCTTAAGTCCGGGATATCCTTGGAAGCATCGAATATAGTTTAGTCTCCAGAGAAATCAAATCGCCCTTCACCTTTCGCTATGTCTCATGGTGGTATTTGTGATATTCGCTCAATCCGCGATGCAATTCGGTAACATGAACCCGTTTATGAAGTTCAAACCCACCAGACAGACTGTGGCATAGGAAAGCTATTCAATTTATGTTAACATGTCACTCCCATTTAAGCTGAACAGCAGATCTGATGACGTGGATTCGCTCGTGACGTCACTTATGCGTCGATATACAGAAGAATACTTACATCAAAATAAAGACTAAAATCACTAAAAATAAATATGTAATTTTTATTATTTTTGGCAAAGAAGTCGGAAGGCTTTGAATAACGGGAAACAATAATCTTACAGACTATTATAAGACACCAGTAACGATACGTATTTTTTTCATAAAAACCAGAATGTGCTCTACCGTATCAAACATCACGGTAAAGGTTACGATCAATTGTCACTGTACCATTGACCCCAACTGTAAAAGCTGCATTCCCGTGTGTAAAGTCAATCAAGTCGGAGTTAATTATAGTAATCGTCATATCCGGTTTACGCATATCTCTGATGGACAGAACCAAACATATTCAGATTGAACAATACTGAAAAATATAATCAGCTTTACTGCTCGGTGAATGTAAGATAAAAGATGTGTTGCTTTGTGTGCAGTTTTATTTTTCACATGTTAGATCACGTGACTTTTTGTTACAAACTTTTGCGCCTATTAACAGATGGTTGAACACTTTAATTCATTGAATCGCTTTGAAAGCGATTCATAACACACACGCTGTAAAATACGTGTCACCGTGACAAGCACGCCTCTTGTCATGTGCAACAAAACCACAGCACATTTCGGTAGATTTCCCTGTGTTTTGAACTGCTATGGTCGAATCGTATCGTATTACAGTCTCTCTATTTCCTCCCACTCTAGCGTTCTTCCTAAACAAACAGTGAAACGGGTTTATTCAATCGTTGGACGATTGAAATTGCGATATTTTGGATTTGCAGAACTAGCACGAGAATCGTCGTAAATATATAATACACTTCCATTGCAACTGGCAATTAAAATGTGTGTGCATGGGAGAGAAAGGTTTGATTCACCAACGATTTCAGTAATTGAATTACTTAGCTAACTAACATTCTCAGAGTGGATCAAATTGATGATTGCTATTATACTGTTATCATCTAAATCTGTCAAATAATACAAAGCAATTACATTTTACTGCTGTATTCTGAACAACGCTTTAGTGTTTTACGTTGGGAGCAGTTCCTTACGCTGAAATTATGGACGCTCGTTTCGGTATTGAGATTATGCTGGATAGTTTCAAAAGTACGACGACCCAATTATAAAACATAGTGAAACTAAAGAAAAATTGCCTCCTGAGAAATAATACTTCCTAACTTACGTTAAAGCGCAGCAGTTTGAATCTATGCAAAACCATATGATTCATAAGTATTATCTAGTTGGAGTCTACATTGATCTTACCCGTGACAAAGATTATGATTATTAACATACATTTGGCATACTGATTTTTAATAGAAGAGTACATGTATTTTAATTCTGGAAACACATTTTATGTTAGTTGATTTTCCCTTTTATGAAATAGTTTTTATTGTTGACACGACAGATTGTATTGTGGAATGACCATTGGTGAAAATATAAAAGCTAACGATCAAATTTACTATACCCATATGGAGGAAAACAAAGAGTTGTAGGTTTTAGTTTGATGTGATATTTAGTTTCAGTACGTCGTCAAATCCTCTATCCTGTTCATCTTGTTTGAAGCTTGCTGCCACGGTGTTTTTATTACTGAAATACCCTCCATCTACGGTTTATCACATCGTGCGAGATTGAGTTTAAGTACCAGTACCGCATAATGAGATGACGTAGCTAGGTGTATATTAGGGTAATCACAAAATTAATAGTGAAATATATTCGAACAAGCCAAGTTCAGACAATGCATAAATTACTTGTCAAATGTTTTATAGGTCACGATGTAGAGAACCTCCCGTAAAAGTTTACTTATGACAGTCTTACAATTGTCGATTGAGAATATTTTCGATCTGCAATAATTATTGTTGAATCGTTGTTGTTTCACGTCAGTCTAAACTATGGCTAGCTTTCTGATTCTTGATAATACAAGAACAACAATAAACAGTGTGTTTTACTAATTCAGAGCGTATAGCAAAGGCCACGACCTAGCATGTGCACATAGTTGTCTAACTTCATATACTATGTCAATTAATAAAGATATAGAAACCAAAACTATTCAGATATTTTTATAAACATAAAAACATGATTTTATAATGTTTGAAACGGCCTTACTGCATATTTGCCGAATTGAAAAAAATGCTCATAACCTGACTGAACGATATCGACTAAAAGATTATTTTGATAGCATTGATATGACCACGTGAAGTTCTAGTAATGATAATCACAGTCTTAACAACTTCAAAGTTGATGCTGTGGCATTGTATTACCCACAGGTTTTTGGTTTTAATTTCCATACGAAGAAATATTTTTATTCCTTCGAAAATGTTCTTTGCTCGCATCACGAAAAACACATGATATAATAAGCAATCGGTGAATATGAATGAATCATTTTACTGTATTTATCGTAAATTACGGCGGTTTAATAGCGCGTGAAAGCAGACGATGGCAAAACCCTTGGTAGCATGACTTGCGTAAAAGGTATTTTACTGACATGTCGGGCTGTTAACACTGAAAACAGGAAAAACAAGTAATAATAAAAAGGGTTATCATGAGTAATACTGCAACAGATACGATCACCGTACTGCTTTCGTGCATACTCTATGGTGTTCTTGTGATGACTTGACATACATGACCTCGTAGTGCAAATGTCATTCCTATTTCACTAGATTATGTTATTTGTTATCATGACGTAAATAGAACACTATGTACTATGCGACTATGTTGCATTTAAATGTAATTCATAATGTGTCGGAACGTAGCAACCTGCAAATGAATGCATTACATGTTTACATTGCCACACCCGAGAAATCGCTGAACACATGATTAATTATTCTATCCAAGGGGTCGATCATTGGATAAATAAGACGCACGAAAACATGGCAAGAGATTCCTTCGCGTTTGCATTTGTTCTTATTCAAAGAAGAGACGCACACATTCACAGTTACAATAAATTTTCATTTCAGTTTCTAACTTTGTCAGTTGTTTTGGTTCGTGGATTATTATGATTCTAAGTGCTAACTCGTCAAATTGTTATTCTAGTTCGACGTTTTGAATAAAAAAAATCGTACTTTCAGAATTTCAGAAGTTGTCTTCTTAAGCGAGTCACCGTAATACAACTTCCGGGTCACGTGGCAGTATAGATGCCCTCGTCAAAAGAAATGATCAATTTCCACTCGTTTAATGTCCACTGCATGTTCTTGAAGAAAGTGTCACACGAATAAAGGCCCTGTATATTATTTAAACAACGCCGCTGTTTCTAATTGACTGCCATGCGCTCAACTGAACAACATCCTGTAGGGACTCTGTTTGGTATGATGGTCAACACTATAACAAAAACAAGAATCCAGCTGATCTACCCATTAGTTATCGAATGGACGGCCCCTTATACGTGAATAGTCGGCAATATTTACGAGTCCATCGATTAGTGTTCAAATCTTTCTCGTCATCGCGTTCAAGATAATTATTTAAATGTGTTCAATAAAACTACTAACTAAAACTAATACAAAAAAAAAACACGAAATAACAACTATCAGTGTGATGTATATACGTACTATTTGGAAATAACAACATTATTGTTGACAAGTCAAAAACAAATTATTTAACCGTTGCTTACGAGGCATGTATTGTTACCTTGTTTTCCTCTAGTCTATGTTATATGCACAAAATGAAGCTATCTAAAAATAAGTACACATATATAACTGATATTTCAACAAAACAGAAGCTATTGCAAAATAAATAAAACTACACTGTTTTTGTCGCCGAAAAACTATAAATACGAAGACTGACTGAGTTATTAATAATATTGTTTTCAAATATGTAAGTATGTTACTCAACAAAAGAAAATGACGTCATACTAGGCCGAAAAACCAATTTGGGATTAAAAATATTTGTTCCTCTCCCGAACAAGTCAGAGGCACGAATAAACAATCTAAGAAAAAAAATGTTATATTCCTTTTTATATTATTATTTCAGAAATTCTGAATATTGTGGTATAGATTACTAACTATTCCAACTATACAACATTGTGTGACAGTTTCATTACTCGTAGGATGCGTTTTAGCGTTTTAAATTAAAATATACCACCGATTCCCGAATGTGACAAACAGAATATATTACATCTAATTGATATCCAAATCAACTCTGTGACAAATCTGCAATATACATGAAACAATTAATTAAAGATGCGATATGGACGAAATTATATATTTTTTAATATTGCTGCTGATACTGATGGCTGACGAGTAAACGGGGGGAATGTTGTCTTTGTAGCACAGTGTATAGCATTCGTTCGGTGAAAGAAACACTATTACGTGCAGTAATTGTTATTTTACGTTCAATCAGCGCGCATGCGTATTTGATATTTATTGAATCAAATACTAAATCGTGGTCTATAAGTGCAACGTGTTTGGATCATGATGCATCAGAATCCGATGAATCAACGAAAATAAAACAATCATATTATAGTTTACAAATTCTCAATCATAGAGCGTCTTTAAATTACGACCGAGGTTGGCGCAAGAAACACGCTTACAGCGATTTGAGATTTTACTACAATCAACATGAACTTGAAGTTGTGGACGTCGCGGTCGGGGAAGACTGTAAAATCTAGGAAATGAAAAACGTTACATCTCACACATTAAATTAAATACTGGATTATAGACGGTATAACACGTGCATTCTATGATCAACACACGTACATTACAATGGGCGTGACGACGTATTCATAGTTGCCAACTGCGAACTTATTATTACATGCCGAACATTTCTACCACGCCTCAGTGAGCTGAGATTCGTTTGAAGCTTAGGGGACCTCGTAAAAACACGGAATTTTTGTCTTAAGATTTGCTAAAGTACGCGCAGCATGTATATGCCATCACATACTTTCAGTACACCAGTACACCCCAAAACAATAAATATATATTCTAAAAAATAAAAAAAATATTTAGTTATTGTTTAATGCATTCACAATCGCAACAACTCCCTATGTCGTTTGCATGGAACAAGTGTTGAAGTGATCGCAATCAGTTCAATACGACAGGCGATAGTTAGAGGTCATGTATACAATGTATCGTATATCACACGCACACACACATGCTTGGCTGATCAGCTGATCTGACTGGGTCGATAACACATCGTGATATTAATACGTGACAACACCTGCGTAACTTGGCGTTCATTTCTTTACATATGACTTGGCATATCAACAGTGGGTCATTGTGAATACATTATAATAATGATACACGTAGATTGGTGTCAATGAGGCGTAAGATAGAACACACATATACACAACTCCATAATATTCGTGTTATTCCCGTGCTCGCATAAGTGATGTTATGGACAGCACTATAGGAATAAGACAAATAACCCGAAATAAGTATATGTCCATCGAGACAGCGTTAAAGAATGCACACAGCGAGTCGAAACACGATTTGAATACCATCAATGATTGATTTATTGATTGATCGATTGATTGATTGATTGGTTGATCGGTTCAATCATTTATTCATTGATCCATCCATCCATTTATTGATTCATTTGTTCATTAATGTCCTTACATGCGTCACTAGCATCAACATATTAACAAATTATAACTAGATGGGCGCTATCTGTACGAACCTGGTCTCACGCTTTTAGATGCAGTGACTGAATACAATAAATTTACTTGAATGAAGTCCACATCTGTTTTGCATTTACCAATAATTTCTCATCACGCATTGGAAACACTCTGGAGTTTGTTTCACAGTTCGTTTCAGAAATTACAGGATGATTTTTTATAGTTTATGTAGCAGTGGTTGAAGCAAAAGTAAATCATTTTTGTATGTATGTATGTATGTATGTATGTATGTATGTATGTATGTATGTATGTATGTATGTATGTATGTATGTATGTATGTATGTACAATGCAATGCAATGGAATATTAAAAGAGAATAACACACGTAAGTCTTGTGGTTTAAGAAATGACGATATGCTTGGTGTAAATCTTCTTTATATGAACTGAAATAATGTTACATTGTCATTGGTGAATCATCAAATATTGTATCTCACAGCCTTGCAGGGTACGAATGCCGACATCACTCTATGTAGGTGGGCATTGTTACAAAGCGTGTCTATTACAAACGGAAACGGAAACTGCTGTTATATGGCCAGTTATTACATACTGTTTATTCAACTAACAGTTTTACGGCGAACGGAAACACTGTTGACAAATACCTCATCAATTAATGGGAGTGCCAAATATTTGAAGTATATTCAGAAACACAAGTAACACCGGCCTGTGTTTTGGACGTGTTATTGTGCGATGTCTGCACTGCTGACAAAAAGCTGATGATTCCCCTAATGCACACATACGTTGGCTCTTTCAACATCCACCAATAATAATTATTAATATGAGGTCAAGGTAAACGCAGACATGACTGCACATAGTATATTAAATATGTTGTGTGCTCATCTTTCTCTAGAACTAGACAGAGCGGGGTAAGATTCCCTCATTGTACATAATGTAGAATACTTTATTTTCGCTTGGAATTTATTTTCGCTGAAGGGATGATTCCGTGAAAATAAAATCCAGCGAATATACTTTTTTTTCTATATTTCACATTAAACTCATCAAAAATCAGTGACAATAAACTCCATACAAAAAGCCTTTTCAGCGAAAATTAATTCCAGCGAAAATAAAGTATTCCACAGTACTCAATATCCTTCAATGTGTAATACGATAGTTTTTATAGATTTTCAATTAAACGCAACCAGGAAAAGATTCTTTGAAGGAAACATTCGATTGTAAGTTATACTAGCCTCCACTCTTTCCCGTAAGTAAATCTTTTACACGAGAGAACTGCTACTACTATCATGGAAGATTCCAGTCTTTACGCTACTTAAGGGACCGAGTTTTGTCTTAGTTTTATCAACTTTATCATGCAACACAGACGGAACGGAATACAATTCTTATTAAACCAAATGCGAAAGTATAATATACTTGCATATTGCAGTATTTCGTCAAAAGTAAAATTGAAAATCCTAATTCTGTGAAATTAGATTAATATTCTCTGATTGAAATAAATATCACTGAAAAAAACTAATATTACAATTTTACATTTTGCATATATTTTTGTTTGTACGATGACGTGAATGTTTTCACATCTGTTATTATAGTCCAGAAAAATAATTCAAACACACTATATTACAGCAAATTCGTCATCCACCATTCCCATTGCCCAAATCACGATGTTAACGCTGAAATAATTCACTAGACCTTATGATATTACAAACCCACAGATAAATTCCTTCTCGAAAACGCTGTTATCTCTGTTTTTGAAAGGTTAAGTAATAATGTGCATGAACGATAGATGGAATACTTGTTTGAACTTGATAGGAAACATTTAATTAATTTTCCTCCAGAGTAAATAGTATTTGCAGCGACTCAAGTTAGTAAGATGTTATCGTCAAAATAAAACAAATGAATACAATAGTGCATCAAATCGCATTATGTCAGAGAACGTATAAATAATTTCAAAACAGTTTACTGCTTACAAATTTCAAAATGAAGAGAGGCTTATCCATTTAAAGTTCTCTTCTATACACCCTCAGTATGGACTTCTACTTTTACTGAATTTATAACATACATAATAAAAAGTTCATACCTTCATTCACAATTCTGGTTAAGTATTTCAATCCAAAATGTTATAGTTTGAGTGAATTGAACTTTAGGTTACCAAGGCTGTTAAAATGGGCAATTGCTTATATTGTATGCTGTTACTTAATACGTGTATAATATTTTGTGTTGCTTGCTGCAAAGTCTGTGTTTGAGCATTTCAGGGTGTTGTACACTGATCGAAAGATCAGTATTGAATGACTTAACTGTTTGTTGTTCAGGGTATTACATTGTATCATGCTGCATATTACCTTTAATATTTTAATTACACCGTGTCACGAGAGAGTTTCAATCGTGAATTGTGATTGGCCGACGGCAACGCACGTAAAAAGTAAACCCGTAAAGGAACATGTTAAAGCTATTAAAGTGAACAGCTTTTGTACGTATATATACAATATATACAATGTACATTGAAATATTCCCTGACTATTTGTTCAGATTATTTTATTGTATATCGAAGATAGACAAGCACAAATTTCTCGACCAACATATGTTTATAGGTGCGTACAATAGACATTTATGGCAGCTTACATGTCATGTTATTAATAGTTTTCATTTTGTCTGATTTCTGCGTATTTGTTGATATTAATGTCACTGTTGGTGTAATTATGTAATTGGGAATAAAAAACTTTATATTTATGAATATGCCATCGTATTTAATTGCTTTATAAATACCCAGTGGATCTAGCGCTCTCGGTGATATTTATTTATTTTATATTTTGCACTGAAAAAATCCAAAACTTGAAATTTGTATTTGTTCTACTATATTTGTTTATCCTTCGTTTCTCGTTCATACAATCTGTACTTTGTGACTTTTAGTCAAATCCTGTGACTTAATGCAGTATGCTCTTAAAACTTGACCTTCAGTAGAAATTTATTCACCAGATTATCGCAATTATAAATTTGCATTAAAATCGCTTTGCTGGGAAAGGAAGCTAAACAACTGCCCACTCTTTATGAGCAGGAGTAAAGCTCGCCTCTTTGCATGTACGAAATCGACACAACATCTTGCACGGTATCCTAGCAACTCCTGAACACGAAACTTGTTGGTGTTTTGAAACGGATGTACCGTGTGACAAATCGGAAGTGCAATTGAGCAGCACGTGACGTGACAGAAGAACCCTCTCTTGTCTGTTGACCACCGCGTTGTCGATCTTTTACTTGGCACCTGTTAAAATGATGGATGGATATTATTGTATCGACTATATAAGGAGGGTTACTAAGATGAATGAAACAGCCGCTCTTACATAAGATTGACGGTTTGTGATAAATAAATAAAAATGCTGACGGTCGACCCAAGTATTTTGAATAAGTAATTTACGTTTTAGGTTTAATAACTGTCAACATTTTTTCATTCTGAAAGCACGAGGATTAGAAAACTATATAATGTCTTTCATTGTCAGAACAAGCTTCGTAACATGAAAAAGATAAGAGTCTCTTTTCAATGAGTATTTAAGTTAATAGACAGCGGAAAAGGAAAACTTAATATTTTATTACGTAAACAATGACCGAGATTAATAGTTTCACTAAAACATGGAGTGTTCAACATATGGTGACGCACTAATCCATATGTTTAACATGAAGCCAAGCCAGGGTGGTGTTCTCTGTGAACTACGCGTGCATACATTCGCTCAGTCTTTTAATACCAAATTTGTATTGTTGATAAGACGTGTGTATTTGCATATGTATAGATTGAACAACATTGAACATAGAACAACAACGCGTTCTGGTTATCTTCGGGAACGAACTCACGGGATAACAAAATTCAGTTTTAAGAAATCAATATAACCATTTTTAATAGTCAGGTTTAATCATGCTTTATAAATTCCGTTGACGGATTTCTGTTTTTAAACGTTGACGTTGACCCTGCGACTATAATAACAGACTACATAGCGTATTTATTATCTGTGTGTTTCAGCCATGGTGGTTAGTCTATTTAGTTTTCTCTCCCCGTAGAAAAAAGTCTCGTCTGGGTTTGGTGGGAGACCACGCTATCCAAAGCCACAGTACGTGCCACAAATATGAATTATGTGAATAATTGAGCAAAGTGAACTACGGTGGCCCATAAGACAATACCCTCGTAAGTCGCAATATGTTTTTGTCACGCAATTCAATTTTCACTACTCAATATGTTTTCACTTTGTTTATGTGTATTTCGCGAATACATTAAACATGTACTTTCTATCTACATGTTACGTTTATCATCGCCAACGATATATTTCAGTTTTGAATTCAGGCATTTTGAAATTGATTGAAAGTTGAACCCATTTAATTATTTATTTTTTGACCACTATGTTGTGAAAATAATCTACACGTATTGGATGTGGATTTATTCACGCACAAACTACCCCCTCGGCCTCAAAACATAAACCAATTTACATAACATAGGTTTAAAACCCGCCAATTACGAGTGAAAAGCAACATACGAATAAGTGCTCGACAGATCTCTGACAAGATCTCAATCAGACAGTCGCCAAAATACATGATATAACGAACATCCATATTGTCAACTATTTCATGTTTATTTCTATAGTTGCGTGCGTGTTAATTCATAGTACAGTATGGGGTTGTAGATTTAAAAACATAAGTAAGTAAAAAGTATTGTACAAATAAAAATATGACATAAAATACTAAATATAAACATTTCACAATTTGGAAA